>NC_092777.1:62732360-63038360 GCF_047496795.1 Chiloscyllium punctatum | reverse complement strand
TGCCATTAGACTCTATCAACAAACACATCGACCTGGACCCAATATACCGGCCACTACAGCGGACAGCTCGAACTGACAACCGGAAGCGGCAGAGACAGGCCACTATAAATGCCGGAGGAAACAGCACAGAAGTGCTTCACAGGAGGCTCCCAAGCACTGAGGATGTCACCTAGACAGTGGATGAAACATTTGCAAGACAAATTCCCAGCTTGGCGAACAGAACCACAACAACGAGCACCCGAGCTACAAATCTTCTCCCAAACTTTGAATATTCAAAGTTATTTGTCATCCTTTATCTTTGCAGTTTATTTGAATGTGTTCCTCAAATTTACCAGTTTGGCTGTTATTTTTGTTTAAAGGTTGTCCTGATCCTGAAATTACCCTGAAATTTCATTTGGCATTAATTTACTACTTTTGTGCTGTCACTGTAATTAGATCCAAGCATCTAGAGATCCCTCTAAATGAGAAAAGGATGAAATCTTCATAACTGATAAATGTTGAAAAACTGTGATAAATACTATAGTTTTTAAAGATAAGTGTGAATATATACAGTTGCAAATGAGCCAAATGAGATTGCAGGATAATTTTGGGATCTGGACTAACTTAATCGTGAAAAAGAACAAAATGGCATCTGGATCACATAATTTTGAGGAGCGGATATTTTTCGGGATCTGATACTATCCATTTTATAATTGGGTTAATCAGAATGGAATGATTAACTCAGCCCATGACTTGTAACCTTCTAATGCTGCAGTGAATTCTAGAGTTACAGGAAGCATTTTGGAACTTCTGAATCTCTGCTGCATGCCATATAGCATTCACATACTGAGTACATTAGCGATTAGTTTAGAATGGAGGGGAGGGAAGGTTAATAGAGAAGTGTGTATGTTAACCTAATATTTTTGCAGTTTGCCTTGAGCTTTGTCCAGGAATAATCAAGCTTGTCTTAAATTGTAGAGGAACTTGGTTAGACTGCACTGAGAGTAGTGAAAAGTTTTGACCTCTTTATCTGAGGAAAGATTGCAATAGAGGAGTGGAATTAGGATTTACCAGACTTAGAACACAGTTTCAATGACATGACTATGAAGACAGCCTGCATATTGGTCCTGTGTTCTCAATTTTTGAAAAAGCGAGGTAATCTCATTGAAAATACTTAAGAATAGACAGGGTAGATTCAGGTGAAATGTTTCTCTTGCCTGGGGAGTCTTAAAACCAATAGGCACAATTTTAAAAATAAGGGAGATTGCACTTTGTACAGTGTTGAGATGGGATGAGTAAAAGGTATTGAAGTGTTCAATTTGCCATGATTGTACAATGTTGAATAGCAGTTCAGGTTTGGCAAGCTGAATGGTCTACTAATGTTTGTTCATAACCTATCTACGGAAGCAGATTTTAAGCAAATTTTCAAGCATGTCTTGCCAAGTGGATTGCTAGTATTTTCAGCTTGTCGTTTGTTTGCCGTGTTCTATCTCTTGTTTTCTTGTACTTCCTCAAAAATTGCTCAGTCAAACACTGTGTGCCGCACTCCAGTAAACATATGTTAGTGCTTAATCCTTACAACCAGTATTTTGTTGTGTGGAATTTAGGTGTTGCTGGGAAGACCAGGATGTTGTCCTGAATTCTGATTGCAAGTGCAGTTCCAGTATTACTGGTTCTGTGATGATATTTGATGTACCCTTGCTCTTTGTATCAGTTTTATTGTTATGTAACTTTGACAAGTACTTTGGTCCTTTATGACCTGATTCAGCTCCAAGTGGGAGGCCTTTAAAAGTGAGAGAGCTAGAGTTCAAGGTCTTTTTCCTGTGAGGGTGAACAGCAAGGTTGACAGGGATAGGGAACCCTCGACAAGATATTGAGGCTTTGACCAGAAAACACGGTGAAGCAGTTATGTGAAGCTGGAATCAAGGGAATCCCTGGAGATACCTCGGGGATACAGGAATTTACTGAAGGAAATCAGGTGGGCAAAAAGGGTGCACGAGATAGTCTTGGCTCAGAAGATTAGAGTGAATCCAAAGAGGTTCTTCAGAGTATGTTAAAGGAAAAAGAATAACAAGAGAGAGAATAGGGCCTCTCAAGGACCAACGTGGGGGCATGAATGTGTAGAACCCAGAGATGGTTGAGGTCTGCAATGAATTTTTCTTCTTTACCATGGAGAAAGACATGAAGACATTGGAACTTGGGGGAGGTTTGTTGTCAATTCTTGGTGACCGTCCATATCACAGAGGTGGTGTTGGATATATTAGAATGTATGAAGGTGGCTAAATCTCCTGGTCCTGACAAGATGCATTCAAAAATGCTGCAAGAGGCTAGAGAATAAATTACAATGGCCCTGGCTGATATTTTTGCATTGTTAGCCATGGACGAGCTCCCTGGAGATTGGAGAGAAACTAATGTTGTGCCATTAGTCAAGAAGGGTAGCAAAGAAAAGCCTGGGTACTATAGATCAGTTAAGCCAAACATATTTTAATGTGTGGTGGGTATGTGACTTAAGATTGAGACATAAGATATGCATTTGGAAAGGCAGGGTTTGATGAAAAGCAATCAACATGCAGTTGTGCATGGGAGATCATATCTCTCAAATTTGTTAGAGTTCTTGAAGTGACCGGAAGGTTGATTAGGGCAAGGTGATAGCTGTAGTCTGTATGGATTTATGTAAGGCCTTTGGTAAGGTTCCACTTGGTAGGCTGCTCTGGAAGGTTAGATTGTGTGGAATCCAGAGCAAACTGGCAAATTGTATCAAGGAAAATCACTAACGTGACACCCTGTTTTAAATAAGGAGTAAAACAAAAGGCAAATTACAGACAGATTAGCCTAACGCGGTCATGGGTAGGACCCTGGAATCCTTTTTATGAAGGATGAGATTTCTGAATGCTTGGAAGTGTAGGATAAAATAGGGTAAAATCAGCATGGTTTCATGGGGAGGTTACACCTGAAAAATCTGGTGGAATTTCTTTGAGCAAGTAACAAGCAGGTTAGACCAAAGAGAGCCAATGGATGTTATCTACCTGGATTTCAAGTAGACCTTTGACAAGATGCTGAGTAAAATGAGAGCCCACTGTGTCAGAGGTAAGGTACTAGTATGGATAGAAGCTATGTCTGGCAAAAAGCAGAAAGTGCGAATGAAAGGATTGCAGCTGGTGGGAAGTGGTGTTCCACAAAGCTGTGTTGCGACCTGTGGTGGTGATGCTCCTTTAACAATATTCGGCTGTCCTTTGCATTTTCCCCCCCAGAGGGGTTGTCAAAGTAGCGATTCTGAAAATTCTTTTGATGGACTTTAGGGCCAATTTGATTATACCTAAGGACAAAGGCTTTCAAGTTTAAAAACACACTTGTACAATGACAGGGGAGTGGCCAGTTCTCTAGCTCTCAACTTTTCTCTGGTTTGATTTGGTGTTTGGCAGACTGACTATCCACTGAAAGCAGTCAGGTAGTTTGATGTTGCTGATCCAAGAAACAGCTAAATGGTAGTGGGCTGTTCCATGCTTCCTATCCCCTTCCCCATAGTCCAGGATTCTCCCAAGGTAAACTTGCAGGTTGAGTCTGAAATTATGAAGACAAATGCAGTGATGGCATTTATTTTAAGAGGACTCTAATATAAAAGGAGAGATATACTTCTGAGGTTTTATAAGCCTCTGGTCAGGCTTATTGTGTGCAGTTTTGAGTTCCATATCTCAGAAAGGATGTACTGACCCTGGAGTGAGTTCAGAGGAGGTTCATGAGAATGGTCCCAGGAATGAGAAGTTTATCAGATAAGGAACATTTGAGGACTCTGGGTTTATGCTTGGAGTTTGGAAGTATGGGGGCGGGGAGGCTTATGGTTGTACACAATTGGCCTCTTGGTAGGAAACAGAGGGTAATTGTCAGGCTTGAGCTCTGTGACTAGTGAACTGTCAGGCTATATTGGATGAGAATGTTCAAGGCATGATTAGTAAGTTTGTTGATGACACTAAAATAGGCAGTATTGTGCTCAGTGAGGAAGGTTATCAGAAATTGCAGCAAGATCTTGATAATCTGGGGAAGTAGGCCAAGAAATGGCAATGGAGTTTAATGTAAGTGTGAGGTCTTGCATTTTGGAAAGTCAAACCAGGATAGAAGTTTCATGTTGAATAGTAGCGTCTTGAGTGCAGTGGAACAGTGATCTTGGAGTTTAGGTTCACCGTTCTCTGCAAGTGGAGTTACGGGTAGAGAGGGCAGTGAAAAAGGCTTTCGGCACACTGGTCCTCATCAGTGAATACCATTTGAGTATTGAAGTTACAAAGTTATGTTTTACGGGATGTTGGTGAGGCCACACTTAGAGTATTGTGTTCTATTTTGGTCACTTTGCTATAGGAAGGATGTTCTTAAACTGGAAAGAGTGCAGAAGAAATGTACGAGCTTGTTGCCAGGCCTCAATAGTCTGAGGTATAGGGAGGTGGGTACATTAACAACATTTAAAAGGCATTTGAACGATACAAGGATATGATAGATTTAGAAGGATATGGGTCAACTGCAGGGAAACTGGGTTAGCATGATGGACATTTTTGGTCGGTGTGGACCAGTTTGGGCCAAAGGGCCTGTCCCATGCTATGAACTGTTTAACTCTGCGACTCTAACTTAGTTTTATTTTTCTAATGAAGCTATTGGTATAGATATTTGAAAGAAAGATAACTTTAGAGCACAAATGGTAACCCCAAAATGGTACAGTTTCCTTTGATACATAAATCACAAGCGTCCAAATGAACTTGCATGGGCTGGAATCTCTGGTTAGCTCCTTCGGCAACCTCAGTTTCTCAGAATTTTAAATGGTTGACTAGTTCAGTCTAGCTGCATCACTGAATACTGGATGCTGTGCCCTCTTTAAGACCAGTATTTGGCTCCATTCCATCTGAGGACACCATCCAGACACTCAAAAGTGTGACAACTGTAAGTCCTCATCAAATACCCCTCAGACATTGTGGCATGTATCCTTTTCATGCATCCTTTTGATAATGTGACCCAATCATGTTATACTGTCATACACTGGGACAACACTTCTATCGTGGGACAGGCTAAGCAAAGAAATGCCGGAGAATTCTTAGAGGCCTGGCACTCCAACCACAACGCCATAAACAAACACACAAATCTAGATGCCATCTATCAACCCCTCAGAAAATGAACAGGAAATGACATCAACACAAACCCCAGGAATCCTATCCAGGAGAAAGATATAAATGGAAAGCAGGAGACAACAGCTTCGCTTCACTTGGAGGTCGCCAGGTACCTAGCCAGGTAATGAAGCGTCTGGATATCAAACCTACAGCTCAGTGAGCAAACCTACACCCTAAACACTCTAATACACTTCCTGACTCCCCAGTATTATTGTACACCCACGTGTAAGGTTATTCATTGCCTTAGCTTGTAGTTTAAAGGTCATTGAATAGCAATTAGTGGTGTTTTAGCAAATTATGCAAGAAGGAGGAAATATGTGCTTCAGGAAAAAAACAAAAATGCTGCAAATGTGGCTTGCTTTGCCCAGCATAGAAACAAAGCAAAAGTCTTGGGGATGAAACAGACCACAGTTAATAATATCAGTACTGATTACTATCAATTGCATAATTGATTTATACTCTGACTTTTAAAAGTCCTATTTTTTATTTTGTATATCTGCATGTTCTCTTAACAGCAAAATTGAAATATGCAAAATCGTAAACATTAGTGGCTGCATGCCTCAGACCTACACAGTGCTGCCAAATGTATGTAAATATTGACCTGACACAAGGTATAGTGCAGTATCCAGTCCACTATGCTATGCCACCCATATACTCATTAAATCAAAGGAATGCTCAACAATTGCACTTTTAAAATATCTAATTATAGCAAATTTCACTCTGAGATGCTCGTGATTAGTTTCATTGCAAACTATAGACAATGGTCATTTAACATGGGGTCCATATTATCTGCTGGTAGTGTAGAAGTGTTACTTTAGTTTTCTTATTGAGTTATAGAGGCATCATTGATAAAATTTAGAGGGTGAAATTAATTAAAAATAGATTTAAAATAATCTAAGTTAGTGATTACTGGATTGGGTTAACTTTCATTTGAGATTAAGATTTAGTTAGCTCTATTGATAGGATCACTGAAATGCAATGGAAGTGTTACCTTTGCGTACTTACCAGTATGCTGCCAGTGTGCTTCACCTAAACAAGATTTAGTTGGCACATCTCTCATCAGCACAGGGAGATGAGACTTAGTCTCGACTTAGTGCATTTTCTAATACTGCCTAATGTTAGTCTAAGTTAAAACAGCATTATGATTTAGAAGCGTTGATATCGAAAGTTGTGTACAGTTCTAAGCATCAATTCTTATATCTTCATTCTTTGTAAAATGGTAATTATTCCTTTTTTCTTGCGTGTACACAGAATTAAAATGTTCAGTCTGCGCTATGGTGAAATGGGTCTACCAATCTCTGTAACAGCGAATTCCATTTACAACGCTTTTCTTAATAAAAAAATAAATTGCTTCTATTCAACATCTGTCAAAACCTCAAGATATCCCAGAATACTTAACAGTATTTGCATGCTAGTGTAATCACTGATGTAATGCAGGAGGTGCAAAATCCAATTTGTGTACTGCAAGCTTCCATAAAGAACATTGTGGTGATTAAGCTTTTTAAAGTAGAGATCTTTGCCAAAGCATGAAAATGGGCCAAGACACTAAGGAAAACAGCCTTTTATCATTGAGACCATAAGAACCTCCAGCTGAGATGGCAAAGTAAGCCTTGGCTTAACATTGTCAGTTCATGTCCAATTGTGTTGCATTTACTACCAATTTCAAGTTGCCCTGGAGAAGGTTGTAGTGAGCTGCCTTCAACTGCTACATTCTGGATTAGTGGTGCTGGAAGAGCACAGCAGTTCAGGCAGCATCCAAGGAGCAGCTACAGTCTGTTTGGTGTGGGTACCAATGTAACAATGCTGTTGGGGAGATCCAGGATTTTGACCCAGTGACAATGAAGGAACAATATATTTGCAAGTCAGAATTATGATGCAAAGTATATGATTACATATGTTTTAATGCCATTTATTTTTGAGTTTGTAATTTTGAATATGGAACCAGTAGCACATGGTGTTTCTGCATGGAGTCATATGTTAAATTAGTCATTTGTAATTATTTGTGACAATTGTGACGACTTTTAAGTTAACTTGAGAAAGAAGGTCTCCAAGAATGAATGGATTTCTGTTTACATTGACTGGAAACAGAAATAGGTACTAAAACTGTAGCAGTTCAGTCAATTCTGCTATAACGTGCATTTCTTAAAGGCCAATATTTGCCTGCTTTATTATCCATTGAACTCGAATGCAAGCTTATCAGTGATGCATGCCCAAGAAATCCAAAATTCCTGTGTTCTGTAGCTTTCTGCAACCTTTTCTGTTTAGCTGATGTAATCTCCTCTATTCTTCTGGGCAAAGTACATAACTTAACAGTTCATCACATGATTTTCTAACTGCCAAGTTTTTACCCACTCACTTAATCTATCACTATCCCCTTGCAGGTTGTCATCCTCATTATGTGCCTTCCCACCCATTTTTGTCATTGCAAACTTGGCTGCAAACACACACACACGCACTCTCTCACAGACTTAGACCCCTTTACACTCTCTCATGTACACACTCTCTCACAGACACTCAACACCACCCCACCCCCACCCCAGAGCACGTGCGCGCGCATGTTTGTGAGGTGAATTTGTACTTGGAGAGTTACATTGTACTTTGCTTAAAAAAAAACTGAATGAATCTATGTAAGAGTCTTAACTCATTTTTAAAATTAGAATCAGTCTAAACATTATGGCATAGATAACAGTACACAGGGGGCGAACATCTTCACATTATCTGGGCTGACACCAATTGTTCAAGGTAGCCTGAGAATGTAACTTTTTTAAAATTGTGATTTACTTAAGAAGTGAAGCCAACATGGTTATTCGAGCCATGAGAGACTTAACAAATAATCAAGGCATTTTTCAACATATAATTTCAGTTACGTCGCACTGTAAACTTTTGCTATAAATTCTGTCTTACAGTTGTGTACTCCACAGCCATCTGATGAAAGTGCAGTGCTCCGAAAGCTAGTGCTTCCAATTAAATCTGTTGGGCTATAACCTGGTGTTGGGTTTTTAAAAAAAGTTAGTATATACAGTGTTATAAATAAGTGGGACCTCAGCATTGTTTTTCCCTGTGACAAAATCTTTGAATATCAATATCTTCCCACAAGTGTTCACATTTGCTTGTAAAGTCTGCTCCCCTTCCATGCTACATAAATTACTATAATTAAATGCACTGACCTTCATTCTTTTTGCAATATTCAGCCACATCAAGGCAACTCTTAACATGGCTAACTACACTATCTAAGTCCAATGTGCTGGTTTCCAGCCAATAAAGTTCTCCATTTGTAAATATTCATCCACCCTTTTTAATGGTCTCACTGCTATGCATCTCCAACTTTCTCCAAGCCTACACCCCCTAGCTATTGACTCCTATAGAGCTGCTCCTAATGTTTTAAATGTCATGCATTAGGTGCTAAGGTCCTGTGCACTAGAATTTCCTGCTTGGTGTCTCCCTGTTTCTGACATTGTCCTACCTCCTCTTCCCTCTTTAGAAGTGGCTACTTCCGTCCAATTATTGGGTGCAAATCTTAAAATATTCACTTTTGGCTTGACATCCATGTGCTCTGATTCTGCTTGACAAAAAGTACTAGGCCCATCTACAAGTATTGTGTTTCATCTGGCTTACTGCTGCTTTGGCTTTTTAACAAATTTACATTTGAATGTTTTATGGGGAGTTTAAATTGAAGCAACACTCCTGGGGTAAGTCACAACCTGCATAAGGGAAAAAAAGTTAGAAATCAACTATCTCAGTCCCAGGGCATCTCTGCAAGAGTTCCTCTGAATACATATTTTCTACTCAACATGTTTAGAGATATTGTTGAGCATCCCTGCAGTAAGTAGGATTGGGGTCCAGGCCTCTTCTCTCAAAGATAGGGACACTACACTACACTACAAGAGCCCCTCCTTTCCTCAGGGTAGAGTCCTAGGTCCAAACATCTGCTTCATCAGTGACCTTCCCTTCGTTCATAAGCTCACAAGTTAGGATGTTCACTGATTACACTTGTTCATCACTGTTCTCTATTCTTCAGTACTGAAGCAGCCTCTGTCCATATGCAGGCTTAGTCTGACAGGTGATGTAGTATTTGAGCCCCAAATGTCCAGCAAATGACTATGCACCATGAAAGAATCTAAGCATTGCTCATGACGTTTAATGGCATTAATGGCAATCTTGCACGATTATTGTCCGCGGAGGGGTGTTGACCAGAATTAAACTGGATCAGCTATAAAAACATTGTGTGCAAGAGCAGGTGAGAGTTGGGAATCCTGTGCAGCAAGTAGCTCCTCTCCAAACCTGCCCTCCAACTACAATGTACAAGTCAGGAGTGTGGTAGACTACTATTCACTTACCTGGATGGTGGCACCTCCAACAAAGTGTCAAGCTTCTTGCACAATCAAGTCAAAACAGCTCACTTAATTGACACTCCATCCATTGTCTTTAAAATGTCTGCCTCCACCACTGATGACCGTGATGGCACTGTACCATCTGCAATATGCACTTCAATTCCTCACACAGCTCATCTGGTAACACCTTCCAAACTTGCAACCACCTCTGCCTAAGAGAAGGGCAGGCGATGCATGTCAACACCACATGCAAGCTCCCTCTCTGAGCGTGTTACAATCTTGAGTTGGACATATGCCACTGTTCCCTCACCTCTGGAGGATCAAAATCCTAGAAGTCCCTTTCTAACAGAACTGTTTCATGGACTGTAGTTGTTCAAGAAGTTAATTCACCAATACCATCTCAAGCATTTCAGTTTGGTCACTAGATGCTGGCTCAGCCAGTGATGCCCTCACCCCATGGAAAAAAGTATACAATTGTGAAAAAGTGTTTGAGTCCATTTTTAATTTCCCTGAGTACTTTGGTGCTCTTGAGTAAGGATTCACAGGACATATCCCTGGTTAGCTGTCCTTCTGTGTCTTTGATTTTTAGTGCCAGTAAGGAGTCTAACGCACATTAAGCCTGATCCAGTCTTGCATACCTATCTTGCAGGAATTCTCCTCCTAGGGGTTTGCTAAGGCTGAAATCCCTTGACTCAGCGTAGTTCAAGGATAAAACCTGGACGTTCTGGTCTGTATAGCTTAATTTACTTGTCATATCTTCCAAGGAGCTGTAATCAATAGGTTTAAGACCATTTTAATTTGTATGTTTACAATTTAGACTCATAGAATCCCTGCAGTGTAGAAAGACCCATTGTGTCTGCATTGACCCTCTGAAGAGTATCCCACTGATATCTACCCTGGCTTCCTATTCCTGTGACCCTGCATTTACAATAGTTAATCCACCTAGCCTGCACATTCCTGGACGATACATGGAGCAATTTAACTTGACCAATCTGCCTTACCTGCCCATCTTCGTACAGTGGGAGGAAACCAGAGCACCTGGAGGAAACCCACACCAGGAAGAATGTGCAAACTCCACAGTCACCCAAGACTTAAAATCGAATCTGGGTCCTTGACAGACAGCAGTGCTACCCATTGTGCCACCATGCAAATTTTTTGTGTTCACTACTGCATTCTGTAAAACTTTAAATAAGGAAGTAATTTAAATTTAAATTGGCAGGTTCAGTTGAATTGTGTCCTCCAGTTAGTGGTGGTTGGCTCTTATTTTTGGCACTTTCCTGTGACCATTTGTACTGTAAAGAAGCTGTTATGCTCTTTTAAATAGCTGTTCTGCTATTTAAGTGGTTAGAAAATTGTCAATTTTATATTTTTAAAAAACTGCTGTGGATGCAGTGTTTCTTAGCACAGCTACTGCAGTTAATGTTACAAGGTGCATCTACCCTGTTTAGATTGGATTGTTTTGAATGATTTTCCATGCTTTTTCTCAATTGTGGTTATGCAACAAGTTGGGATATCCAGAGGGTGTGACTGTTAAGTGTACAGTACGCTTTTATTGCCACTTGTTCATTTTTTCCTTCCAAACCAAACAACCTGCAGTCCAATTGTTTATTATGTAATCAGCTCATAAACAGGAATCTGAAATACAAACAATCTTTCATCTTAGATGCTTATTGACTTGGACTGTTTGCCGCACTTTGCTTTTCTATCAGATTTAGTGTTTATAGTTTATTTTTAATCAAATGTGCTTGCATTTGGATGCTTAAACTGTTGATTTCCCCCAGTTGGATGTAGAACTTGCATGCGCTCTTTCAAACAAAGTGGTTGTATCATTGGTGTCATTACCAATATCTTTATTAAAAGACAGTCCGATTATCTGGTCAGTATCTCATTGTGCATAGTCAGCTCCCAAAAACACATCGACTGCTATCCTATATTAGAAAAGTGCCTACCCAAGTTATTGATAAAGTACTTGGGGAACACCATGTGGTACTGAAAGGCAGTATAGAAGTGCAAGTCTGTCTTTCCAAATTAACACTTCAAATTTTCAAAATGTAAGTTGAGATGTGAATTTTGAGGTCATTCCAACTGTATTTAATGGATGAGTTAACCAATTTTTTGTAATGATATGTGAAATTAAATATATTTTTCAATGCTGCAGGAAAACCTTTCAAGTGAATGATATGCTGGCCAAAGTAGAGAAGATGAGGGGAGAGCAGGAATCTCCCAGGTAAGTTAGTTTCAAAATGAGTGAAAATGTGCATTTGTGTGGTGCAGCTTGACCCCTAATGTACGTTGAGCCTTTTAGCACATTTGGGACTGTACACTGTACCACTAGTGATCCGCAGAGAATTTAATGGTGTGGAAGAGAGCAGGAAGGTTGCCTGAGAGGGTGTTCAACTTCTGATTGTCAGGCCTGTTAAATGGTAAAACATGCTCAACTGGCTGGAAAGTTAGATAAGAGATAGTTAACTACAGCTGGGAGCATGCCGTTGGCTGAAACTGAGAATTTGGAATATTTTTGTTTTGCGTAATATGTACACCTTCTCTCAACCCTATGTGTAGCATTTTGCAGCAGTGTCATTTGTATTTATAAACCCTTTTTTTCAAATTAAGTCAAAGCTTTTTTATGCTACGATTGGGTTTCATGATTTTTAATGGCAGAAATGTTGCTTAATGATTTGATTGCACCCTAGAGTAGTGTCTCATTATGAATTGCCACCAAATGAAGATGCCTCTGGAGCTTTTTAAACAGCTTGATGCACGTAGGTTTCTGCCAAATCTTCTAATTGCATTGACAAATGATTCAAGAGTACAACGGAAATATTTTTATTTCAGGAGGCAATGTGTGGTGGTTTTAAAAAAAAATCATTGGTTGAAATGCCCTGACACTGTCAATTAGTGTATAACTTCAATAGGCTGCAAGATTAATTACAATTTTCTTCCCCTTGTTGGAGATTTTAAAAACAAGTATGTAATTTGCTTGTTTTGATGTTGTAGTAATGGATCAGTTGTGAAATGTCTTTATATGGCATTGGGCAGAAAACTAGATATGTTTTGGACCCTGAGTAATCAAACCTGTTCATGCTGTGCAAGAATATATTTGGTTATGGTAGACATAGACAGCTGATATATTTTTTTTAAAAAGTCCTTTTGAGCAGTAGTCATTGTCTCAAGACTACCTGTACCAAATGTTCACCGCTGACCAATGAGAGTTAAATCAAAATTATTAAGCTTGATGCTGAGCTAAAGCTAACGCCTTCTGCAACTTTCCTGCTTTGGTCTTCAGACATTGTGACTGATCTCATTGTTCTGGCTTGTTTCTTGACTTATAAATTTGGTAGATGGTTTATACCTTAATACTGTCAAATTGTACAGGAATCCTCAGGTAATTAGAGTGTAATGGAGTTTCATGATATGAGGTAGCTCTGAGGTGGTAGCTGCATGACCTTGTAGCTGTCTGCTGAAAAAGTGGATTGCATTATTTTACAGCAAAAGGGAAATTGTTTGCCATCTTGTGTACAAAATAGCAATAGTAGGCTAATTGGCCCTTCAAGCTTGCTCTTCCATTCACGAAGAATATAGCTGATTTTTTGTTCCAAATTCCACATTCCCATATATCCCTTAACCGTAGGTTCTTAACAGGTAAGGGAATCCAACTTTCACAAACAAAAATTCTCTAACTCCACCTTCAGTTTTGAGCTAGTGTTCTGAAATTGCGCAACCCTTTTTAAAAAAAAGTGCTAATTAGTTTTGTACCCTTCCTCTCCCTCTCTTCCATGTCTCCCATGTCATAAAGGATTTCGACTTCAATCAAATCACCTACCTGCTGGACAGGCTACAAGTTTAAAAGAAAAGATGCACTCTGAGCATTTCCTTATGACACTATACATTTCCCAATCTGTGGTGACAGCAGCCAGCTTGCCACCTGGACAAACTATACTTTTGAACAGTTTGAATCTTGTTGAGAGACTTGAAATCTTTCTGGCCTGTTCATTAAAGTTGAAACTTTACCCAGTATTTTACTCTTAAGCTACCTCATGTTTACACCAGGCATATGAGTAGTTTAACAAGGTAGCTAATCCAATATTGTCAGTTTCCAAATCCTGAGTAGCCAATGCAAAAGTTTGATTGTTCATAGGCTTGGCTCAATGGGACATAATGCACTGAAATTTGGAGTCAGCTCGGTTTTACATATCCCAGTTTCATTGTCATTCTCATTTAAGCAGCCTGAATCTTATTTTCCAGAGACGTGCCTGGAGCTTAGTTAGACAATAGGATATGGCAATTTTCTTGTTCCCAGTGTATTTGTTATAATGCATTTGTTCCCACTCCACAAAATGAGTCAATGACAAGTTACAGTTGCAAAGCCAGTTGTAAATGGTGCAGTTACAAAAGTTAATTGCGTTGTAATGTTGGTTGTGCTGACTCTTGTATAATGGGTTGCTATTTGTATACAAACATTTGTGAAGTACAAGGGAATTAATTTTCTTTCGATTTTTTTCTTCAGTTTGACAGCTCATCTGCAACTTACATTTACTGGTTTCTTCCATAAAAATGGTATGTATAAGGAAGCAGCTGTAAGTGATGCTCAATGTAATAGATTATATGCCCTCAATATTAACTATTGTTTCTATGTACAATGTATCATCACCTGTATAATTTCTTTAGAAGTAGTGAGTGGGGTGGTGGAGGACTGTTGCTTCAGTGTTGGAATCAAGATTTTCTGATATTATCACTCATTAAGCTTTCATGGGCCATGGATGTTGCTGGCTTGATCACTCCTTTCCCATCCTTCGTTGCCCTCAGGTGGTGAGATGCATCCTTTTGAACCCCTAAAATCCACCTGTAGGTACACTCGTAGTGCTTTTCCAGAGGTCCAGAATTTTAAACTTTAATGTAGTCCAATATGTTGCATAGACTTAAGTCACCCACCCATAACATTAAGCTGATTTCACCTGTTATTAGTCATCTGCCTAGCTCACTGATTGCATGAGTCTTCTCTTCCTTTTTGGTAACCTTTTGAGGGTGGACTTGCCACATGCCTGGGATTCTGTATTTTAATTACTGATCAGGCTGTCTGTTTTCTAATGCCTGGAAGTTCCTTTTGCTTTTGATTACTGGACTGTCAATTTTTGTGATTTCATGTTTTTAATCAGTAAAAGCTTTTGTGCTAGATTTCAGTGTGTTCCTTTGAGAAATTGGACAGTTCCTTTCATTTTAAGATGAATTGGTTCTGTTTACTGGCTGAAACAATGAATTGAAAATGTGTCACTGGAAAAGCACAGCAGGTGAGGCAGCATCCAAGGAGCAGCCGAATCTACGTTTCGGGCATAAGCCCTTCTTCAGGAAGGCTTATGCCCGAAACGTCTATTCTCCTGCTCCTTGGATGCTGCCTGACCTGCGCTTTTCCAGCAACATATTTTCAACTCTGATCTCCAGCATCTGCAGTTCTCACTTTCTCCTGAAACAGTGAGTAGCTGGGCCAAGTAAATGATCAAGGTGTAAGGTTTGTGCTGAATTAGTTGAGCTAAATGCTTGGTATTAGTAGTATCAACACAAAATTAGTCCTGGCTACAGGTCTTCACCATCCCATGATGTGGATGTTTGAGAATGAGTGTAGGGTCATGTTCAGCTGTTCAATTGTGAATGTGCTAACATTGAATGTGGAAGATGATGGGTTTGGGTATTGTAACTGGTGTCCATGTTTCAGCAAGTAGTGAACTTCTGCAAGAGATGAACTAGTAAAACAATGAGAAGAAATGAATAACATAGTGAACAAACAAATGCCAAGGTTGTATCTTGTTGGCGTTTGATATTAAAGGATAAACAGTACTCATGCGCACCCCATCCATGATAACTTTGTACAAATGCAGTTGTATGTCAGAATTTAGTGCACCTTGTGGTTGTAACCATTGACCTGCTCATGTAGCCACAGCCTGTATAAGGGGCTATACGTGTTGATTTTTGGTCAGAAGTTGAGTATTCTGTGGTGAGTAACTTGCCCCCAAACTCCCTAAAGGCCTGTCTGCTGCCTGTAAGGCATAAGTCAGGAGTGTAATGGAATACATGTCAGTTGCTTAGGTGTTGCTCCAACAATACTCCAGCAGCGCCACACTTTCTCGATCATTGCGCCTGGCTTGACTGGCACCTTGTCCACCACATTGAACATTTTACTCCCTCTGCCACTGCACAGTGGCAGCAGTGTGTACCATTGGCAAGAGACACTGCAACAACTTACCAAGGCTCCTTACATAACTTCAAAATGAAAAACCTATATCACCTGAGAATGGCATAAGATCATCAGTATGGGTTGGAACCAAAATCATTGCCACTTCACTATGCCTTGATTAAAATTCTGGAGCTCCCTTTGGTTGTACCTGTCACGAAAGTAAAACTAAGGATGTGGTATATTGATGTCGATAGAAGATTGGCTCACGGAATACTAAGTTGGTATAAGGGAGGGATTTTCAGAATGTAACTGTGGTCTGTCTCAGAGGTCTTTCCGTAAGCTGCAGTCAATTTACAATATATGTTAATGATTTCAATGTAGAAAGTGAATATATTTTAGCCAGGTTTGTGGATGGGTTAAGAATAAGCAATTGGCAAAAATGGCAGCCTATATCCTTGAAGATTAAGTGGGCAAAAGCATTGCAGATGGAATATAATATGGGATAAAGTGATCTTTGGCAGGAAAAATAGACGGTGCTGAATATTATTTAGAATCATAGATGTACAGCATGCAAACAGACCCTTTGGTCCAACTCTACCATGCTGACTAGATATCCTAACCTAATCTAGTCCCATTTGCTAGCATTTGGCCCATATCACTCTAAACCTTTTCTATTCTCCTACCCATCCAGATGCTTTTTAAATGCTGTAATTGTACCAGCCTCCACTTCCTCTGGCTGCTCATTCCATACACGCACCACCCTCTGCGTTTTTAAAAAAAAAGTTATCCATTAAATCCATTTTATATTTTGCCCCTCTCACCCTAAACCTATGCCCCCTAGATCTGGACTCCCCCACTCCAGGGACAAGACCTTGTCTATATATTCCATCCATGTTCCTCCTGACTTTACAAACCTCTATAAGGTTACCACTTAGTCTTTGAAGCTTCAGGGAAAATAGTCCCAGCCTTTCAGCCTCTCTGTATAGCTCAAATCCTCGAACTGTTGCAACATTCCTGGAAATCTTTTCTGAGCCCCTTCACGTTTGGCAAATCCTTCCAATAGGCAGTGGACTAGAATTGCACACAATATTCCAAAAGTGGCCTATCCTTTACATCCACAACGTGACCCCCCAACACCTGTATTCAATGCACTGACCGACAAAAGGGAGCATACCCAACACTGCCTTCGCTATCCTATCTACCTGTGACTCTACTATGAACCTGCACTCCAAGGTCTTTGTTCAACAACAGTCCCCTTGACCTTATCATGAAGTGTCTAAGTCCTGCTCTGATTTACCTTTCCAAAATGCCACACCTTGCATTTTATCTAAATTAAATGCCATCTGCCAATCCTCCGCCTATTAGCTCATCTGATCAAAATCCCATTGTAATCTGAGAGTACCTCCTTCGCTGTCCACTACACCTCCAATTTTGGTGTCACCTGCAAACTTGCTAACTATACCTGCTATGTCCACATCTAAATCATTTATATAAAATGACAAGTAGCGGACCCAGCACCGATCTTTGTGGCATTCCGCTGGTCACAGCTCTCCAGTCTTAAATGCAGCAACTGCAGGAAGCTACAGAACAGAGGGATTTGGGAGTCCTCTTCCTTGAATCCCAACAAGAATGTTAGCATCCAAGTTCAGGTAATTGAAACAAATGCAAAGTTGGCCTTTCATTTAAAAGGAATGAAGTATAAAAATTGGAAGGTTTTAATAAAACTATACAAGGCGCTAGTCAAACCACAGCTGACTGATCTGTGTCCCCTTATATAAGAAAAGATGTATTGGCATTGGAGAGAGTCCAGAGAAGATTCCAGAGGCTGATTCCAGATACGAAGACTTGTGTGGAAGAGTGATTTGCGTAGGCTGGGCCTGTACTCATTGGAATATAGGAAAATGAGAGATTAACTTACTCAAATATAACAACTTCAGTGTGGCCTTGACTAATGCTCTGTCTAAGCTGGATATGCAGATGATCTCCATACTTGTGCAATATATAAATTTGTCACAGCTTTCCAGTAAGCACTGATTTTAATTGCGTGTAGTGAATCCAAGGATTTGAGAGCCTGATAGTATATCCAAGAGTTGAGCCTGTGTGTAAAGGGATTTGAAGCCATTGGAAATGTATTAATCAGATTTCCCTGAATCAGTTGTAGGTTCTGTGGTCCTGTTCTTTTTCAGTTGTTGAGCGAACATCCTTGTGGTTGTAGTTGTGACATTTAACAACTAGTGCTTGCACCCTGTGGTCATCTTACTGGCTCAGCAAATTTATTGTGCATGATGACAGTGAAAATGATCATTAAACTACTGCATACTCTGTATAGAGTATTTTTTTTCAGCCATAAAGTATGTCAGGCCTTAGAGTGAAATCCAGCCAGATCCTCTATCTGGCCAGTTAATTCTATGGCTGTTGCTAGAGTTTAGTGAAACCATTGAACACGTTTATGGCTGACTGAGCCCTAGCATAACACATCCCATTTACCTGATCACTCTGTCCATCTGTTTTTATTTGCTGTCCTGAGCTTTGATTTGAGAGTAATCACTGTAACTCACTCACTTGTCATTCTTAAGGAATGGTTTGGCTACAATTCCACCATTCAATTTAAATGGATGGGTGCCTTAACTAAGCCTAAAATTTCTTAGCATATGTATTAATGTCCAGTAGAAGTGTAACTAGACTTCAGTATCATTGGTAAATTCTTAATGCGCCTCCAGTTATTTTGTCTTTTAAGTACAGTCTGCAATTGTACTTAACACCTGTTTAATTGAATTTTGACTCTATTATTAAAATAGATTCTTTCCCTGAAGCATCAGTATGACTGGTCCTTTTTTTTATTATGCTTGTGCTCTCTCTCAGGAACTGCTCCCACTTGTTTAACCCAGTAATTACAAATGTAATCCAAATATACTAAAGCTAGAGTGTCAGGATTTAATGTCACTTTTCTTGGAATCAGCATTAGCTGTGACCAGTGGGCACTGAAGTTGTAATCATAATGTCAAAGTCTGTAACACTTTTGGCCTCCCGGTGTACAACATCCTCTGGATATAACGTGCAGGGAACCTTCCTCAGCTCGTCAGGTGGTGTGGGAGAGGTGATGTCTTGAAATCACGGTTTTGTTTTTTGTTGCCAGTGCCATTGTGCCACTTGGTATTGTTTTAGCAGACTGGTAGACTGAGTCTACTGTAGAATGGGAAATGTAACCTTGTCAGAGCCTGAGATACAGCCTACAACAGTGTATTGATTTAACTTGTGTGTTTTATTTGAATAGCTGGATTTGTTACTTGCTTTCTTTGTAGGTAAATCTGAGTAGAACAATGTTGAGATAAAATTAGTTTTTCAGTATAAATTCAAATTTTAATGATTTGGAATGTTTAACACCTTTTCACCATTTTGAATCTGTGACTATCTATTTCTCAACTAGAAAAGCCATCTCAAAACTCAGAGAATGAACAAAACTCTGTATCCTTGGAGGTGCTACTTGTTAAAGTCTGTCATAAAAAACGTAAGGTAGCGTATACAGATTTTTAATTATCTTAGCCTGCAATGTTATCTTGGATGCTTGTTTTTTATATTCTCGAAAGTTGATTAGTGGATGTTGAAGTGACTTAGTTGAAAACTTAAAATTTCAGTGTCCTCGAAGAAACTTAGTATGTTTACTTGAGGGTTTGTGACAGTGTACTTTTACAGTGCTTGACAAGTCTGGCACAAAGTTTCCCTGGGGAATTAAATGAGATGGTTAAAAATCCACAATGAGATTGAGTTGTACTAGAATAGGTCTTGACTTAATTGGCCTATTTGATCCTGTTCATATCTTCAAGCTCACAAATTAGCATGAGTCCAGCCTGAAGGATCTTCACCCTTTCTCATTGCAAATATGCATTACAATAGCAGTTCCTGAATCAAGTGAAAAAATAAGAATATTGGACATTTACCCTCTTCCTTCAAGAATAATGTCATGATGCTATTTTCCAGTGTCTCTATTATTCATTCACAGGCTATGGGTATTCTGGCAATGCCAATTTGTTGCGCAATCCTAAATCCCCTCGAAGGTGGTATGAGTCACCTTGAATACAATTGAGTGGCTTAGCGAGGTTCTTTCAGGGGCATTTCAGAGTCAACCATCTTGTGGAGATTCAAGAGTCACATATAAAGCAGACTGTATAAAGAGGACCAGTTACCTTTTCTAAGTGACGGATGGGGTTTTGATTGTGGCAGTCTTACAGTCACCATTACTTGTCGAATTTTTAATTGTATTTGTGTTCCCAGTTACCATGTTATTTAAAATTGTGCTTCCAGATTATTAATCAAGGCCTGCAGGTTACTAGTCTGATAACAAAACTGTTCCCCATTACGTTAATTTCATTAGATGGAGCATTCATGGAGCCCTTGGATTTGTAGATGCACTGCAGTGATGTAAGCTGCTGTTTGAGCTCTGCAACCCACAGCTCATCTGCTCCAGGTGATGACGCTTTGTGAGCATTCCTTTTTGTCCTGGAGTTCTCGCGTTTCACAGGATTTGTATTTGGGCAATTTGTGCTATCGTGTCTGTTAGAGGTGGATTGGAAATTCCCTTGTCCTCCTTTCCCCAAACTCAATTGCATTGGTTCTGGAATCGCCAATATCTAAGATTGGTTGTCTGCAATAAGTTAGTGCATTAGCTCTACTTTTTTGGTTTAGTAATGAACGTATTACAAATTACGCTTTGTTGCAATTTGAATTTGAGCAAGTAGTTCATTAACTTGTTCTTTTCTTTTTCAAGGATGTTAGTTGTCCTATCAAGCAAGTGCCTACAGGTAAAAAGCAGGTGCCTTTGAATCCAGACAACAGCCAATCCAAACCTGGCAACTGTCCTTCCCTAGCAGTTCCTAGCAACGAGTTTGAGCCCAGCAACAGCCATATGGTAAAATCCTATTCGTTGCTGTTCAGAGTGACCCGTCCAGGTAGAAGGGAAGTCAATGGACTGACCAATGGTGAGATTAATGAAAATATTGGTAAGTAGATCCCAGTTTAGGCTGGCGGAACTCTTACTGTACTTCACTAGATTACTGAGCCTTGTAAAGTTTTGGATTTCACTAATACTGTACATAAATTATAGAATCACTACAGTGTGGAAGCAGGCCATTTAGCCCATCAAGTCCACATCAACCCTGTAAAGAGCATCCCACCTGCCCTGTTCCTGGCTAATCCTCCTCACCTGCACATCCCTGAACACAATGGGCAATTAACTTGGCCAATCTGCCAATCTTTGGATTGTGGGAGGAAACCCATGCTGACGGGGGTAATGTGCAAACTCCACACAAACAGCTGCCTGAGACCAGAATCGCCAGCCCCCTGACACTGCTGCTGCTCTTTTTTTTTATAGTTGTCTCCTAGTTTGAGATACCCCACCTGTGAAGACGTGTTCTCAACTGCTCAGTTGAACCCCCTCAATCTTGTTTTAGATTGCCCAGTCTGACATCTGATGAATGGTGGGTTGTTTAGCCATTCTTGCGAAGTATACCACATGATGACAGCAATCAGTTGAGTGAATCTCTTTTGAATTGCCTCTAATAGCAGTCTATCTGTCTTAAATATGGGGACCAAAACATCATTCAGTATTCCATTTGTGATTTCACCAGCACTGTATAGTTTTAACAAAAGTTCCCCTATTTCAGACTCCGCACATTTGAACAATAAAGACCAAAATTCCATTGGCAGTCTTAATTACTTGCTCAACTTGTATATAGCCTTTTGTTCCTTGCACAATACACCGATCTGTGCCCTGCATATTTTGTTTCTGCGTTTAGTGGTGAGCCTTCTATTTCTTCTGACCAAAGTGCATAACTCCACACTTTGCTACGTGAAACTCTCTGCCAAGTATTTACTTTTTGTCCACTTGCTCACTAAGTATAAGAGGGCAGTACATACAGCTGTCGCACATTGCCCGGGTCCCAGGTTAGATTCCAGTCTTGGCCGGTTATCTGTGTGGCATATTCTCCCTATATCAGCTTGGGTTTCTGCTGGCTGCTCAGGTTTCCTCCCACAGTCCAAAGTTGTGCAAGTTAGGTGGATTGGCCGTGCTAAATTTCTCATAGTGCTCAGTGGTATGTAGTCTGTGGATTAGCCATTATAAATGTGAGCTTCCAGGGAGAGAGTGGGGGCTGAGGTGAGATCCTGGGTGAGAGGTCGGTGCAGACTTGAACGGCTGAATGGACACCTTTGCTGATTCCATAATCCTCTTGCAGGTTTCTAATTCAGTGTGACATCAACAATAGGTGTTAATTTATAATATGAAAACTCCAATATGAATTGGCTGTTCAGTGATCATTCCCAATCTCTCTTTTTCGGTGCGTGGCTCCAAGTTTACTGCATATTCTACATTCCTGGACATTGGGTTTGTCCAGTAGAAATGTTGTGCTCTTGACTGAAGCTCTTACTACGTTTTGTATTTTTAAAAAACTCCTGTGAGCTTGTTTACAGTCAGTTCGTAATGGGATGCAAGCGTCTCAAGAAACCATGACCAGCAAAACTGGAAAAAGAATGTTAAATGTTTTGAATTAAATGGGTTTAAACTTGTAGCCTGCATTGTGATTAATTTTGGTTCCTGTATCATTCAATATGGTTATCTGGAATGGTTTCTGGTAGGCTGACTGTGCATTTGCTGAAACTAATCAGATAACCTGATCCTATAATTAAAAGATAACATGTTTTCACTCATAATATTGTCTTTTTAAGAAGTAACAGACGAGATTCCGAGTAGGCGAAAGCGTAATTCGTCTCACAAAGATGATGGGGAGAAAACATTTGTTGCTCAGATGACAGTCTTTGATAAGAATAGGTAAGTAGTTCTCTGTATGGTGTACAACGTAGAGAATTATACATGTGTATACCTTGCCTTTCCTTTCAAGGATAATTTTTGATCCAGAGTAGTCTGGGTAAGATGGAATTTGCAACAGATAAGCATGCTTGAGAAAATGTACTTGCATGTACTGGTTCCCTTTTCAAGGAGCTAAATCTAGTTCTTGAGCTCAAGGAATCAAAGGGTATGGAGAGAAAGCTGAAACATAGTACTTAGTAGGATGATCAGCCATGAACCTATTAAATGGTGGAGCATACTTGAGTGGCCGAATGGCCGCCTCCTGTTTCTACGTTGTATGTCCAGGTTTAATTGATTTGCTTTAAGATCATACTGGAAACATCTATCTTAAAGGTTCGAAATACAGACACTCTGAAAACTTTTCATTCCAGAGATGATGATCCCAGCCATTGCAGTGTGGGTGTCCTACGGCAAGATCTGGGGGATAGACGTCCTGTGGAGCTGTTGTGTGTTTTGGAATAAAAGTGCACTTTTGACTTACTGTACCTTTCAGTAGCAGTTTTTTGATCTTTTCTCACTAATGCTACTCACAGCTGTCACCGTTAACATTGTTAAATTTTGTGTAAGTATTGTACTTCCCTGAATCTAATGCTGTTGATCTGCAGGAGGTTGCAGCTCCTTGACGGGGAATATGAAGTAGCCATGCAGGAAATGGATGAATGCCCTGTCAGCAAGAAAAGAGCAACATGGGAAACCATTCTGGATGGGAAGGTGTGTTGACCCCAGAATTGTTTCATTTCCAGACATTGCAATTCTGAATTAAATGCGTTGCTGTGTCCGTTTTAGTAGCTTGTGACCAGAACATTTTCACCGCACTTGAGCAAATCTCCATTGTCAGCTTGAGAAATCTATCTGTGGTTTATAATCTGAGATCCTGGAGTCAGCTTGTTGACATTTTTGCTAAGGACAAAAAAAAGGCAGGAGGCTGGAAGAACACAGCAAGCTAGGCAGCATCAGGAGGGGGAGAGGTCAATGTTTTGAGTGTAATACTTCAGGACTGGAGTCCTGAAGAAGAGTTGTATCCGAAACGTCGAGCTCTCCTCCACCTGATGCTGCCTGGCTTTGTGTTCTTCCAGTCTCCTGAATGGTGATATTTTGTAGCAGTGACTGTCAAGTCTTCGCTCTAATTATTGTTTTTATATTTTGCAGCGGTTACCTCCTTTTGAAACCTTTTCTCAGGGTCCTACGCTCCAGTTCACCCTTCGATGGACAGGAGATGCTGTGGACAGATCCACAGCTCCAGTTGCTAAGCCTCTTGCAACTCGCAATACTGATACTCCAGCTGCAGAGACCAAGCTCAACTCGGTGAAACCAGCCCAGACACTTGGTAAGAACTTGAATTCATACCAGTTTTGACTTCATTATTTTCAAAGAACTCTTATTCCGATAATCATTAAATGATCAGGATTTGAACCCTCTTTCCCAGGTTTAATAACACAGTTACTACACTACTGTACTGATGTGTAAGAAAATATTTCTCTAGATGGTGAGAAAAAGGATTTGTTTACACTTGCATGTAAACTGCCACAAAAACTCCTATCACATGCATTATTCTCAAGTTCATGTTTAACTGAAGTCATTTTGCTTCAGAGTAGCTCTTATTTGTCATTTGTACCAGATACAACTGATACAGTAAAAATGAGACCGTATTCTTCCAGGACTGAGGGTGCTACACGGATAACACGAAGTGTTCAATTGTACAGGGTGTAAAGTGCATAAGTTACAGTTATAGAAGAATGATAAATAATAGACATTTTTCAGCAGCAATTTGAAGTCTTGTAAAAAAAAATTTCAGATGAAATAAGAGTCTGATTATACAATGTTAAGGAGTCTGGCTTTGGGGAAGAAAACTTTTGCACAGTCTGAGAGGCTGAATGCTCTGGTATCTTTTGCCAGTTGGCAGGAGGGAGAAGAGTTTGTGATGGGTGTGTAGGATCTTCCACAATGCTGTTAGCTTTTCAGATGCAGCATGTGGAGTACAGTAAATGTCTGAAATGGAGGGAAGAGAGATCCCGATGATCCTCTAAACTGTGCTCACTATCTGTTGTAGGGTCTTATGATCAGAGATTGTGCAACCCCTGAACCAGGATGTGATGCAGCAGCTCCGGGTACACTCAATGAACCCTCTGTAGAATGTGGTGAGGGTGGGGTTTGGGAGGTGGGCTTTCCTTAGCCTGCACAGAAAGTAGAGATGCTATTGGACTGACTTGGCTGTGGATCTAGTGTTGAGGGTCCAGGTGAGATTCTCCTCCAGGTATACGCCAAGAAATTTGGTGCTGTTCGCAATCTCCACCGGGGAGCTGTTGATCTCCAGCAGAAAGTGGTTGCTCTGCCCTCCCGAAGTCAACTATCTCTTGTCTTGTCCACGCTCAGAGACAGGTTGTTAGCTCTGCACCAGTCCATTAGCCGCCTCTTTGTATGCTGACTCATCGCTTGTGCTGATGAGACCCACTGCAGTTGGATCATCAGTGAACTTGATGTGATTTGACCTGTGTATTGTTATGCATCATTCAGTGATTTGGGGCAATGTGTTTGAGATTGCTGTTTGCATTCTCTTTTTTAAACAAAAGAGCAGATTTGTATTTATATGATACCCTTGCTCTGAAGTTTCTAAATGTAGTGGGTGTGGGCCATTTGGCCCTTCGAGTCTGCTTCACCGTTCAATATGGTCATTGTTGATCTGTTCCTGCTTTCTCTGGGTGCTCTTTGATCCCTTTAGCCCTAAGATCCTCATCCTTGAGAACATTGTGCTTTGCCCTCAACACTGAAATTTCACTGCCGCGATATTACTTCTGAAATAGTGAGCATCATTGGCTAATGTGCCTGAGTTGTGAACCATAAAGATCCTTGAATATCGGGGTGAACAGTAAGTCAGTTTTTGGTTGTTGATTTGAAGGACAAATGTTTGCCAGTAAACAAGGATAGTACCCCATTTCTCCATCTCTGATCATCTGAAAGCAGAGAGGTTCTCAGCAGTACAAGTGTTGAGGATGTTTTTGCATGGCTGGAGAATTGTTTAACAAGCAATGGACAGTTGAGTTAAACAAGCATTTTCAAGTTTGGCAGGTTAGTTATTGGTATCCTCCAAGAATCTGTGCTCAGCTCTTTACAACTCTTCCTAATGACTTAGGATGAAGAGGCTGAGAATACAAGGCACAAGTCAGGAGTGTGATGGAAAATGCCTCCATTTGCTTGGATGGGTGCAGCTGTAACAATAGTCTAGAAGCTTGACACCATCCAAAACAAAGCCCATTTAGCACCGCATCCACAAGCATCCATCCCTACCTCTGGCACTCCGTAGCAGCAGTGTGTACCATCTAGAAGATGCACTGCAGAAATTCACCCAAGATCCTTAGAAAACACCTTCCAAATCAATAACCATTTCCATCTAGAAGAACGACAGGTACATGGGAATGCCACCCACCTACATGTTCCCTCTGAGCAACTCTCTGTCCAGACTTTGAAACATACCACTGCTTCTTCACTGTAGTTGGGTCAAAATGCTGGAACTTCCTAATGACATTGACCACATGTGGACTAGAGCAATTCAAGGCAGCGGCTCCCCACCGTTTTCCAGGATCAAACAATAAATGCTGGCCAGTCAGTAATGCCCCTGTCCCACAAATGAATTTTTTAAAAGTAATTCACGTAAACTTAAAATTCTATACCTACAAATGTGCATACATTTTTGTACGGAGAAAAGTTACTGTTTTGCAAATAAAACAATGAAGAGTTTACCCACAATTGTATCAGTGTTACCTCGTACCCACTCCTTTCTAACCTAATATTTAAATACCTTTTATGGAAAGGTTGTTGTCCTTGTTCCACTTTGCATCATGCTAGAATGTCCTAAGGCACTTGCTATGTCTGTAGTGAAATAAACATGTGGATGTGCTAGTGTTGCACTGAGGTGGACAAAGACAAATCAGCAGGATTAAGTCCAGCAAGTTTATTTGAAATTTCAAGCTTCCAGAGCACTGCAGCTTCACGTGAAGTGACAAAGGAGCAGTGCTCTGAAAGCTTGTGATTTCAAATGAACCTGTTTGAATATATCCTGGTATAATGTGACTACTTGTGACGATGCTGCTCCTTTGAAAAGGTTAGCCTGTCCTTGGCTTTTTTCCCCAGAGGTCTTAAGAGGAGCAATTTCAAAAGGTCTAGGTTTGAAAAGTTTTAGGGCCAGTTTGATTATAGCCCACAAATACTTGCTCAGGCAAAAGGCTTTCAAGTTTTTACAAAAAAACACCAGTATGATGAAAGGGGAGTGGCCAGTTCTCCCAGCTCAGCTTTACTTTGGCTTGTCAGTTTTGTGGCAGCTGGTCCAAGAACCAGCTACATGGAAGAAGGTGTTACATGCTGTGTGTGTGTCCACCGCTGCCGCCACCACCCCCACCCCCTACTTGTTGCAGTATCTGGAACATTATAACGTTGAGAGAACCTGTTTTTAGGTTATTTTGTATTCTCTTCTCTTTTGCTGATTTCATTCGGTTATCTTGTAAATAAATTCTGTTCTGTTAAAAAAATTAGATTCCCTACAGTGTGGAAACAGACTCTTCAGCCCAACCAGTCCACACCGATCCTCCGAAGAGCAACCTACCCAGACCCACCTCCCTCTGACTAATGCACCTATCAATATGGGCAATTTGACATGGCCAATTTGCCTGACCTGCACATCTTTGGACTGTGGGAGGAAATCCATGCAGACACAGGGAGAATGTGCAAACTCCACACAGACAGTTGGCTGGGGCTGAAATCGAACCTGTGACCCTGGTGCTGTGAGGCAGCAGTGCTAACCACTGAGCCATCGTGCTGCCCAAACTAAGTGGTTTGACCAGCTGTATTGCTTTATTTTATTTTTTTTATTGGGCTATTTTATTGATGTTTTGAGGGGGTCTGGCCTGATCAAGAATACTTGTGAATTTATTTCACAATCAGGTCATCTAGTTTAGTGATATTGATAGGATAGATATTGGCCAGGATACTGGAGAGAGCACTCTTTGTGACAGATCCTATGCCACTGTTCAACAATCTGACATGTCAGGCAAGAGAGCTGGTTACATAACTTCATTAATGAAAAACAATGGAGAATAGTGCTTCTTGACAAAGCTAGAACTGATATTTAACATCCCTGGAACAAGTCAATGCAAGATCAGTGCAGGCAAGCCGGAATTATGGGAGTGTGTGAATGAGAAATTTCAGATGCACGATCCATTTAATTTTTTTTTAATACACAGCTGTAAAAGATTCTCTGACAACTGAACTTCAAAATAAAAAGGAACAAGTTTCAATGGAGCCACGACAGAAATTAAGGATATTTTATCAGGTACAGTGGGCAGTCTTCCCTCTCTGGGGAAATGGGTATGGGCTACAGATGCTCCTTGTGGTCTGTTTTATTATATTCTGAATAGCAGAGGTAACAGTGGAAATTGTACAGTGTTTTCAAAACTTGTTCTATGAGCAGTACAATTCCGATTATTTTGTTTTTCTTTCCTGTTTGCTAAATCCATTTGTTTGTAATCTTGGAGTTTTGCTTGGAAGATGAGCTGTCAGACTCCCCTTATCCATTCATAGAGTGCCACCTATTTCCTCTCTGTACGTCAATTCATTTGCTGAAACAATCTCTGTGCCTTTTGACCTATCAGCTTGACCATACCAGTGCACGCCAATGCAAGGGACTAAGTGAATTTTCAAATATTCAGCTTCACTACAATGCAGCCTCTCTTGGAGAAAACTTGACTTTAAGCAACTCACTCTCCCTTTTCCAAAATCTTAATACCAAGACCACATCGAGCAATGAAGGACTTCTGGCAGGGGTTAAAACAGTTTTTTAAATATTTATGTTGCTTTTGGAATAACTTTTTTATTTTAAAGTTTCCAACTGAGTACGCTGATCTGTTAAAAGGAACTGAATGATCTCTAATTTAAATAACCTTATTCTTCAATCCCAGCTGCATTAAGCCTCTGAGGTTAAACATGAAATAGCTGCTTTGCCAAACAACACTGGCACAGGTGTACATGAAGCTGCTTTGCACAGTAGTAGACTGGCCATATTTCCGTGGCCTATCATGTTAGCTGAATCTGACCAAGCACATTTCTTTCTGATAGAGTTCATATTTAATGTGATTCCTTTTCATAAATTTTTTTTCCTGCCAGATCTAGTTAGTTAATTCCCAGCAATGAGGTATCTGTCTACTGTGATGGGAAATACGTTATTTATTGTGAAGAAAGCATGGGAATCTATTAGCTTGTCATGAATTGTACACCTACCTGCTCAGCACTCTGTATGACAACAAATTGTCATTTTGTTCTTAAGGAATTCAAATTTTCTACTTGGTACCTTCCAGGCACCCACTGAGTGTTGAATATTGTAGCTTGCAATATCGAATAAGTGAAGTTTAAAGCAAGAAATGATTTTCAACTTTTAACTATTTGTATTTATTCTCAGTTTCTTTACAACAACAATACACGCCAGCAGACTGAAGCCAGAGATGATTTGCACTGTCCTTGGTGCACATTGAACTGTCGGAAGTTGTACAGCCTGCTTAAACACCTCAAGCTTTGCCACAGCAGATTTATCTTCAATTATGTGGTATGCGAGAATTTCATTGAAGTCTCTGAAAAGAGAGTCCTGCAGCTAGCTGAAATCAGTCTTGATTGTTGTCTGTCTTGGCAAAATCTTCCCCTTTCTTCTGTAAATATTCTGACTGTAATATTGGGAGCTTTATTTGATTCAAAGATGAGCTACCAAACTCTAATTATCATTCACCCAGTGCCACCTATTTCATTTGCACATCTCAGCTCATTTGGTAAAACTATTATTTGCGCCTTTGTTAGCTCTATACGTGACCATTCCAGTGCACTCCTATGCTCCCATGTTAAATATTGAGTAAACTTGGGTCATCTGAAGCTTTGCTTGTACTGATTTTGCAACAAGTCTTAGTGCCCCATCATCCCTGGCACAGACCCCCAGTCAAGCAGTATCTGAATATTTAAGTTAGTTTAAAACAGGCGTTTGACCCAATATCTGTGGTTTGGTATCATTTATTTAATGCTACCCTGAAGCGCCTTTAGTTTCATTGTGTTAAAGGTACTTCCATAAATGGTTTTTCACCACAACTTCTGACGGTAGATGATTGAATGTTCTCCACTTGCCTGGATGGGTGCAGGTCCAACAAGATTGAAACTTGACACCATCCAAGACAAAGCAGTCCTCTTAGCACTGTGCCTTTTCCCTCCATCGCTGGCACACGATAACACCAATGTGTACCATCTAAAAGATGCACTGTAGAAATTCATCAGGGTACCTTAAACAGTACCTACGTCAAAGACAGCAGATACGTGGAAGCACCAACACTTGGAAGCTCCCCTCCAAGCTGCCACTCAGTCTGACTTGGAAAAATGTCACTGTTCCTCCAATGTCTCTGGGTCAAAATATTTGAGCACTCTCCCTCATGGCAGTGGATTTACTTACAGTACGTGGACTATACCAGTTCAAGAAAGCAGCTCAACGCCACCTCGTTGAGGGCAGTTCAGAATGGACAATAAATGCTGGCCAGCCAGTGATGCTCACACATGAATGATTGATTTTTTAAAAAAGATCATTAATAAACCCAGCTGTTATGGCTCTTTAACACAGGAAAACATTGTAAACTACTTTGATATTTGTCGTACACTGACCACTGCCTTGGCTGTGATCAAATGATTTTACACAATTCTGAAGATCAACCAACAACTTCATTGTCTTCAACCAAATGGACATATTACCTCCTGAACAGTAGGTGTACTTGTACTGGTTTGCCTTCTAAAGGGTTGATAATCCCCTTGTTAAGGACACAGGAAATTAGGCAACAGAATTTCCACATCCCCCAAACTACTGAATTTAAGGAAGCTGTATACTTTCTCAATCCAGTTTTGGTTATTCTCAAATCTTGGCTTGATGATGTGGGCTCATGCTTGGGATAGAATTGGAAATACTTATTTCTCTGCAGTTTAAGACACTAGTACTGTTGGTATCTTATTTTGGAACAAAAATATATGATCAAATCTGAATTCCCCATTGTGCCAGAATTTCAAAGGTGAACTTTGAATTTTTTTGTAACTTCAATGGATACAGATTTCAGTAAATTGCTTTCTTTAATTAACCAACTTTTGAAACTGAATTAACTTGCTTTGTAGATATCATTAGGTGTGGGTTGGCAGGGGTGCATGTGCGTTATCATAGGAGTAATGTCATTTTGTAAGTGCAAAGTGGATTTAAAACGGATTTTCAAGTAGGGTTGCTGGAGGGAATTTGGTTAATTCTACAGCTGCACAATATGAAAGGAGCTTATGTCTTTGTGTTGACTATAGAGTTGTTCAGACTAATAATTCATGGAGTTTCTCATTTTGGTATTTCTTTGCAGCCTCATCCTAAAGGTGCTAGAATAGACGTATCTATCAATGAGTGTTATGACGGCTCTTATGCAGGAAATCCTCAGGATATTCACTCCCAGCCTGGATTTGCCTTTAGCCGCAATGGTCCTGTCAAAAGGACGCCAGTGACTCACATATTAGTCTGCAGGTAATGACATATACATGCCCTTGTGCTGCATAGGTGCAGCAGTGATTATTGTGTTTTTATTTCTAAGTCGATTTTACCCCCTCTCATCCAGAGAGTTGTATTGCCACGTGATCGTTGTTTGGTGGAGCCGGTGTTGGACTGGGGTGGACAAGGTTAACAATCACACTACTAGGTTGTAGTCTGACTGGTGTATTTTGAAGCACTAGCTTTCAGAGCGCTGCTTCTTCATGTGGTTGTGGAGCAGAATTGTAAGACACAGAATTTATAACAGGACTGCAGTGTCATGGAATGTAATATTATACAAATTTAGCTTTAATATTACATTCCATGACACTGCAGTCCTGTTATAAATTCTTATGATTCTGCTCCACAACCACCTGTTGAAGGAGCAGTGCTTCGAAAGCTAGTGCTTCAAAATATACCTGTCAGACTCTAACCTGGTGTGATTTTTAGCCAGGTGATCTTAGGCATTTTCAGACTTTATATGTAAATGACTTGGAACCAAGAGGGTAACACATTGCCTGTCCCTCATTTAATATACTGTCTCTTTAGCTGTGAACACTAATGACTCTCGGTATTGTTCTTTTGGATATGTCCAGCAATGAGGCAATAGTTTGAGAGAGCTTTCAAAAAGAACAAAATAATAAGAGTAATCAGGGTCACAGCCTGCCTGATGTTTGGATCTTGTGAACTGTCATTGAACCTCTTGTCACACTTGTATAAACTAGTGAAGGGCAGGAGTTGAACATTTTCCAGTAAGTTACTGGTAAATGCCATTGTCATCTTCCAACCATTTAGTGAGTATTCAAATGATAATATAAAATAGAAGAATGAGATTATTTCAAGCCTTTCCTGGTTAATCCTGCTGGTTTTTTTGAAGCTCAGGATTGGCTTGAGGGTTGATAAGATATTATGTTGACAAAAGAAATGTACTGCCTTCATTGTCTCATTTCAGCCTCGTTGAGCAGGGAACTCTGAGAAATCTAAACCTTCAAGTTGTATTTGGTTGCAGCAGTGTACTGTCATCAGGCTGCTCAGACGCCTATTTAGAGGTGGTTCCAGGTTTGATAGGCAGTTCATCTCAAGCTGGATATGTAGTGATAAATCTTTCTAAACCTTGGGCTATGTTTGGCTTCCAGTGATTGTTTGTTTGATAATTGGGAACTTAGAGAGGCAGAAGATAAATTGCTTCTGTTGCATTTATACATGGATACGCTTGTATGTATTTCAGGGGAAAGTAATGTGATAGAGCATTTAATATGAATGTAGATTGCAAGAAGCCTGTCAAGACTAGTTAATTCAAATCTTTCGTTTTTTTTAGGCCAAAACGCACTAAACCAAGTCTCTCTGAGTTCTTGGAGTCTGAAGATGGGGAAGTGGAGCAACAGCGGACCTACATTAGTGGCCACAATCGACTTTATTTCCATAGTGACACTTGTCTGCCACTCAGGCCACAGGAGATGGATGTGGACAGTGAGGATGAAAAGGACCCTGAGTGGCTGAGAGAGAAAACCATTACCGTTAGTACTCAATACTTCATTCCTCTTTCAAAGTGCTGCTGTATGAAATTAATATTTGTTTAGGTGCATGATGATAGTATTGAGATAACAAATTGGTCTATGATCTTTCATTGGAATGTCAAGCAAGCATATATAATTCCTATATTTCCCCCTTCCAGTTCACCCAGTGTGGATTTTAAAAGAATTTATATATATCAGTCCCACCTACTCTTTGAAGATGGTGATCGGTGTTGAGAAATTGGTCTATTGCTGATGCCTTAAATTATGGCCACCCTCCGGTCTTGTTTTGGGAAGGTGAGCAAGGATCACAACCGAAATGGCCCTATCTCTGTTCAGCATCTCTGAAGAGTTCATTGCCTAATATGCCGAAGCTGCAGGGGCTTCGTGTGGATTTCTCCAGCTCCTTTCTGCAGTACTGTTGGAGCTAATTGTGGTATCTTCATATTCACCTAACTTGGCTTAGATTGTGAATTGAACCTCGAATCATGGTTTTTGGCTCCACTGCAATTAAGGAATTGATTAAGCTTCTATGATTTATAAATCTTGTTGTCCAAGTATATTTCACAAATCAATTCAGTCGTATCATACCTTAATTTTGGTTTCTATTAAGTTTGTTTTTCAGTAATTGCTCCATGCTGGCATCAGGCAAGTTATAAAGAAGATTGCATTTTGATTTTTGTTCTTTTTACTACAGCAAATCGATGAGTTCACTGATGTTAATGAAGGAGAGAAAGAAGTGATGAAACTGTGGAATCTGCACGTTATGAAGCACGGGTAACTTTTAGATCTCTTTAATTTCCATTGGCTGGTCTGCTTGCTGTAGGATGCAGTAATGGGATAATATTTTCTGAAAGCAATAGAGCATAACTGACTGTTAACCATATGAAACAATGCATCCTGAATAGAACAGATTTTGTACTAATCCAGGCCTTTCAAAAATTGATATGGTTAAATTGTGGAATTTCACATGTTAACCATGAAATTAACAGACATAGTATTTTTTATTCCAACTGTGGCAGTGCTTATTGCATTCAAAGCAATTTGATCCATTCCTAATTTACAAGTATTGAGAGAAAGGAATAAATTAAGAAATGCTCCTGTTGGATGGGAGTATTTACAGCTCTGAAATGTGAATGTTATGTTGTAGTTGAGGAAGTGATCTGCACTTTAATAGGAATCACTGCTCACAGTCTTAGAGCTATTTTCTTTGTATGATGAATTCCTGTGCATATTAATGAGGTGCTTGGAGAATTTTTGGTTGGAGAGATTTTAGGTAGATGTACAGGACCCCCCCCAGTAGCCTACTGAGGAGCAAGATCATTTCTGAACAAGGAACCATTCCTCAATTAATATCCTCTCAGCATTTTCAACTGGTCAGTTATTTTTAGATTTGTATGAGCTTTGTATCTGTGAAGGTAACCTTTGTACTTGACAGAGCATTGTCTGAACTTGGGTTAGATGTTTGTGATGTTTCCTATATCAGAAATCTGCTGCCCAAGTGGGCAGGTGAAAACTTTGTCAAGCAGCCCACGAGTCAGTCATTATGGCCTAAGAGGGGGCCATTTGGCCTATTGATTCCATGTTGACTTTGTGCAGAGTAGTCTAATCTGTCTCATTGCCTTGCTAGTTTGATTCCCTTGTGACCATCTAATTTTTGTTGTGAAGCCAGACATGTCATTTTCCTCATTGCATATAATTTATCTGGGCTCTTTTCCTCCTCATTTATGAAACTTTTGCAAAGTCTTAGCAATGCTGCTTCAGTTAATTCTAATGGATCTAATTAGGTATTAACAATACTTTTTTCTTCCTGGCTAACTAATCTACAGTAGGTAATAACTGAAGGAGGAATCTCATCCTGCAGCTAGAGAAATGCTTGCTGTTGAAGTTATGATACATGGTTAATAATATCTAATTAACCTCTTAGAACAAGCAGGCAGGATCTCCATGTATATCAAGTGCCCTAGTTCTGCTATACCTGCTTCCTGTCCTTTTTTTGAAGTTTCAGCTCGCAGCTACCTAACTTAAATGAAATTGCTACCAACAAAGCAAAAATGGTATTTGAGTTGAAATTGTAACTTCATTAATCTACAATTCACTTGTCATGTTTTCATAAGCACTAACCTACTTCAACAGAGTTTGGATGTTGTCCTGACTACACTACTTAGATGAGTACTTGGGCTCCCTTTTGTGGTACTGGGTGTAAAATTTCAAATACAGCGTTTCACATCTGATTGGTAGTATGCTTTTGATTTCATATACTGGATTAGTGGTGCTGGAAGAGTTTTTACCTTGCTTTTGATTTCAGCCAGGTGAAATTTTGACTTGGTGCCAACCTCCACGTTCCTAGACTTAGGGTGAGCAGAGTAATCAGATGTGCCCTACCATCTCTAGATTCAGTTGAGTGGAAGGAAATTGCCTGTTGTCTGCATAACTACATTAGATGTCCAGAGAATTCTTGTAACAATCTGTTAATAGCCTCTCATTACTCTCTGCAGGTTCATTGCTGACAATCAGATGCATCAATCCTGCCTGCTCTTTGTAGAGACTTGTGGACCAAGAATAATTGAGAAAAACCTTTGTCGGAACTTTCTGCTTCATCTAGTTAGCATGCACGACTTCAACTTGATTAATTTAAACACCATAGATAAAGTAATGGCCAGGCTTGGTGAACTGCAACAGAAGCTGCAAAGAGATTATTCTGCTTTAAAACTGAGACAGGAACCCATAGATGAGAGTCGGCCAAACATTGAAGACAGTGGTACAGGCATGAGAGACAGAAATTCGAGCACTGACAGTCTCTGTTCGGGAGTTACCAAACACAGCAAAAGGCATAAACTCTGAAACAAAACATTTTATCCTGTTTTTTTTAATCCCTCCCCCTTTATGGCCCCGTACCGTGCTCTGTCCCTCCCTCAGCCTGGACACAGTAAACAGTCACTGAAGAAGGGGCAAAACAAGGTTGTTCCATAAATGTTGCAGCTGAAATCTGCAGAAGATCCAAGTGGACAATGGGTTAATCGGTAACAGTGAAACAAGACAGCAGTGTTGTATTAAGATTCTTTATTCTTGTAAACGTTGGTGTTGAATTCATTTAGCTGATGGAGTACAATTTAAAAAGACATTGCATTCATCATAGTAATCTGAACATGCACAGTTCAGCTAGCTGCAAATATTTTCTTTGTGCAAAAATCATTCTTTCTAGAAAACATTTTTGGGCTACAAAACCAAATCTTTCACATCATCCACATTGGCAGTTTATAAAAATTGTTTTAAAATCTGTTTTTGTCGAAGGACTCACGGATAGGATTTCACTTTACATTCTCCGTTTTTTAAGGCATGTTCTTTCGATGAAGTATATTATATAAAATCATCAGTGTAACGAAAACATTGTTTAAAAAAGAAAAGTGCAATTTAAATGGACAAAGTTTGCGTGTGTACATCTCTCGGTCTTGATCTTGATACAGGAGTAGCACTTTCCTGTTCCTGTTTAGAAGGATTTTTTAAGTGTCTGTTAAATAGTCTGTTTTGAGATGACATATCTACCTTCTGTTGCTCTCTATTCACGCACATCTCTAAAGTAGTGTCTGTTCTTACTGGAAAATCTGTTTATTTTGCTTAGTGTCTAGTCAGACTTGCATGCATGCATGGTTGATGTGCTTTATCTACAATGTTGCTCTTTTCTTGCTGTGTTTCACCAGTGCTCTAGTCTGAATATATTAAGACTGTCTTATTGACAACCACTTTGATAAAAATCTGAACAGGAGAGGAGTAGTAGCCTGAATATTGGTGCTGTCATTCCAGTGGGGTGGCAGTGCACAGCAAGGCTGGACCAGGAATATTTAACTACTCTTTATGCAATATTCTGAGACACTATCTTATTTTCCTGTTATCAACACACTGTATTTATTGCAGTAGACACTTAAGAAATAATGACCGGAAGGTATGTAATTTACGCAATGTTTTGCTACATTGGAGTGCACAGTCATTTGTGCAAGTAGAACACATTTTGGAGTAATATAAATGTTTACAGTTTTTTTTCCAATGGAAAGTGATTTTTTCACTACTGGCGCAGTACCAGGGATGCAGGTTTTTAAACTAAGCAAGCACTGTGGACCGATTCGCATTATCACCTCGGGTGTTTATTTTTTAAAACTTAGTGTGCATATTTTTCTTTCTTTAAAAAAAAACTTATTTAAAATGAGGGGGAGGGGGCTTCTGTTTAAACAATATTACTTGGAGCTACAGACTTTTTTATGCTACTTGAGTCACCAACTTTTTCCAGCGGTAAGTGCATTTCTGTGAAATATCTTAAAATGTTTTTCCCTTTTATCTAGTGTCTGTGTAGCCTGTGCATATCTTGTCCGTGGCTTTGATCTGCTAATGCTGTGCACATGTAAATTAGATTTTTTTTTTGTAATTTGGTTTGGGGTGCTGTAGTGTTTTCCTGCTGCTAATGTTTCTTAGCAAAGTAATTCCACTTTCCTGCTACAGATGGCTGGCATGGTCTGCACAGTTTGACAGCCCGAGATTTTGAAATGCTGGAAATTTTGGATTTCATGAAATTTTACACTGACTTTTAAAAACTAGCCCGCACTTTCCTGTCAGCTTTTGTAACCAAACTGGTCATTGAAATGTTAATGGGTTTTTCTATTTAATAAAAAATAAAAATAAGACATTTTCCTACTTCAAGTTGCTAACCTTCTAAATGTTAATTTAGAAATTGAGATGTAGAGCTCTGTAATGAAGCTATGCTTGAGTAACCCTGAAATGGCTCAGCATAGCTAATGTTGAATGAAATTGTGGGTTTTGCACGTTATGCTTTTGTAAGCAAAATATCAAGGGAAGTTAATGAGTTCTGTTTTTCTTGGGTGGTGGGACAGAGGACAGTTAGTTTCAGTTTGCTGCCACTTTATTTGATTTGTTTGTCATGCTTAAGAATAGCACTGGGAAATAACTTTAGTGCAAACAAGCCTTGTTATACAATCTCTTTAATTACTGTAGCAAGTCCCCATAATTTAGGGAGCATCAGGAAGTACAGAACACTGCTACCTCTGCATATAACTCTTCTGGCATGCTAGCTCTAATAAACTAGCTTCCCAGTGTATTGTGATTTAAGTAATAGTAAAATGTTCGAAAAGGTTAACTTTCAATATCCCTTTTATAAAATAACCTATAGGTCATTAAGCTTTACTTGATGAAAATAACTGGACCTAAGCAGCCCAAGGGATGCTTCCTTTATTTTTTAAATCTGCTTGATAATGGAATGTGTTTTGCAGCTGATTAGTCAAGTTGATGTAAATTTTAATAACATACCAGTGTCAAATTTTAAGGGGGGGCCTAAATGTGGAAAATGTTAATACACCAAGACTGAGATGTGAAAGATCTATCTCAGGGTGGCTGTGTTCAGATTTTAACTATGCTCCCTTCTCCATTACCAGTGCTGAGCCCTTTTTTTTTTGGAGCTGCTGTTTTCCTTTCTGGATTCCAGTTTGTAGGTGCTAGATCACATCCAACACATCTAATAGCTTTTATTCCTATATGTATTTGAATCGCTGCAGGCTGCGACTTGCTGTTTGTGGTCTCAAAATCCATATAAGTACATGGACAATAGTGATTTAATGCAGTTGAAGTGTGAACTTAAGTGTGCTATATCCATTGAGTTTCAAAGTAGTTGAGCACTGCTTGTAGCACAAGAGGAAGGCGCAGGTTTAATAATGTTGAATTACTCTTGTGCAGTTAGGCAGATACTTGTGGGCCTTTGAGTAGTGGCTATCATCATTTGTTGGGAGGTGAGTTGAGCACAACTTGCACAAGCACCCCTTTTTAATGTAGTACATGCTTGAGTTGAAAATTTCAGGAATCTGCCTGAGTTGCTGAAACGTCATTGTTTGGTCTGCTAGTGAATGATTTTGCTTTGGATAGTGAGCAAATGTGAAATGCAACTGTAATTGGCCCATCCAATTTCATCTGCTCCTTTACCACTTCTATTCTGCAAATGATTTTTGTGCTAGCCTCCTCTTCTCACAAGATATCCCATCTTCATAGTTTTTGATGAATGGATCAATTAGCAAATTTATCTAACTTTTTTTTCCTACCATAATTTGACATTTTCTCAACTTAAGGAACTACCTCCCCACAGTAATTTCATGAGAAAATAAAATTGTGATGCAATTTTGCGAGAGGCAGGATGTAGAATAAAAACTGGTGATTTATTTACATTTATGGTTTGCTTTGACATTGATCTACCTTGTGTATTGATTGCTTACATGTAATGTTTTCAGAAGTGCAATACCTTACTCATTAGGGTATGAAGTTCCCTCCCGATCAGTGAACCAATTTACAATACACCCATTTTTGTTTGAGGTATTGGCTCTGACACTCTTTCTTAAATTTCACACCACGATGGGATTGGAAGCCTTGCCTAGCTTTTTTTAAGGTTTTGGAGCACAAAATTCCCTTTGTTCATTCCTCAACTGCCATTTTAGTCCCAATTTCCAATCCTTTCCCTAAATGCATATTAATTCCCTTTTCAAATAATAAATTAAGCATATTTAGCAACCAATATGTTCTGCTTTGGAGACTAAGATCGCCTTTTCTAGCAGTGGGTCTCCATTAATTTTGGCCTTTGGTCAGGCTCCAACTGTAAAGTGGTTGCCTGAAGATAGTGTTGGCAGATTGCAGTGCTGTTTCCCAATTAGCAAGGATATGCCTCTGCTTCCTCCTAACCTTTGCATGAATACCCAAGAGTTGAACTTAAAAGTGGAGGTCATATGCCCATTTTCTGACTGATTCCCTCTGGTAAATTTTATTAGGGGGTAATAAACTCAAACTCTCAATTTTCATTAATTGTAAGGCAATTTAATATGTAAATTTGCATCATCTCTTGAATTAACAATTTAAGGCTAGAGTATATGGAAATTGAAAAATTTTTTGTATTTATTTTCTAACAGTACCATGACAGTATTTTTAACATTTATGTTCTCTAATTAACTTCGTTAATTATAATACATCTCTTAAATGCTAAATTTTACATTCAGCCTCTTGTCCTTTGAAATGTTTCATTATCATGACTTGTTATATTCCATCTTGAGTCAATGTAATACAAATGACTAATCTTACTTCACAATGTGCTGTAAATGTCTAGATTTCATTTTCTAACTTGAATACAACAGAACAAGGCCATTTGACCTGTGCTACAAGTTACTTTTTCCTTTAATTTTATTTTATACTTTTACAATTTGAACTCTGTTCAATTTGCCTTTCGTCCTGTTTGCCATATAAATTAAGGAAGCATTTGTTTTAATGAGAGACTAAACTTCTTAGAGGCAAAAAAAACTTTACATTTATCTGGCACAGCACAAATCCAGGTCACTTGGAAAGATCACATTAGTTGCTGTGGCAAAATCTTGGAACTCCCTCTAATAGCATTGCGAATACCCACACCAAATGAACTGCATCAGTTCCACCATCACTTTGTAGGGTGGTCTCACTGAATATAAATCTGAACTAGTAATGCCCCTGATCTGGAGTAAAAGATATCCAAGTAACTTTCAGGTATCTCTGAAAAGTGTGTGTAGAAAAATACTCAAGTTCCTTATCTACTAACCCCATGTCCCTAAAGTAAATTGCATGCATAACTTGTGACCTTGGCTTGCTGACCACTTGCCACTAATATCTTTGTGGTTTCACCTTAAGCTTGGATCCTTTCTGGCTTGTTCTGGTAGTCCAAATACAAAGATGAATTATCAATCACTAGCTGAGAAAGCAATATATAATAAAAAGCGAAAAGGCCTGGGAAAACATTTGTGCACAAAATGGGTGTTAGTAGTATATGATCAAACAAGCCTTTTTCAGTTTGTTAGAAATACTTTTATTAGAAATAAACTTTTATTACATTGAAGATTAGCAAATTTCACAACTGGAAAGTTGCATAATACCTGGTCATGTTCCATTTTAAAATGTGGAGGTAAAATAAAATATATAGAGACCCAAACACTTTAAAAGATCATAGTGAATGGATCAATTGACTGGTATAGCATTGCAGTGAACATTTTCTTCCCTTAGTGTGTTTACTGCAATGTAATACCATTAACAGTTTATAATAAGGCTCCTACAAGTTGCCATTTGGTTTTTTTGAATCACTGCTGGGAGGGGTGTATAATTCCTGCATTGGCACAGCTGCTTACTCTGATACTTTTCTTTACAGCTGAGTTTAGGTAATAGCATTGTTTTTTTTTCCCACAATCTTACTGGAGTTGGGGATTTTCTAATCCCCATCTCCAAGATGGATTAGAAGGCAAGTGGTTGCTTCTCAGCTGCTATAGACTAGGTTTAAATTGGGATGTTGATCTACACTAATTCACTAAGAATTGGCCCAGCTCAAACATAACATCTTTAAGACTAGTGGTATAGCACCATGTCGGACCAAACTTAGCCTGTTAAAGTTTGTATTTAAAGTAGAATGATGGTTTAATTCATTATACTGTGAATTTGTCAATATTAAACTTAAAATATAAAGGACTGTATCTAGGCACTTATAAACAATGATTGTTCTATGAAAAATCATGCTTGTATTGATAAAAGGCACTTTAAGTAATTCAAGTTTTAAAACTTAATTGTTTGCAGTGAATGACAAATGCAAAAATATACACATGACAAACTTCCAGACAATTCTGCACCATTACTCATGTTCACATCTATTGGAAACAATGATTACCTCCCACCAGTTGATGGACAGTAATGGGGCAGGAAAATGTCATAATTCTTTAGGTAGTTTATTTATTTGAATGGAAATAAAGTTGGATAAAATCTGTGGCTTTAAAATTGGAACAAAAATACATACATGATACAACTCTCTCCCATTTTACCAGAATGTTTGTTTCTTTTGCTCCTGATATAAAAACATGCAATTTCATAGTCAGGATGGCTCCCCTCTATGATCATGATCTGAATGTTTTAAGCAGAAAGAAATTGTATACATTTATTTTAATGTCAGTGATAAGAAATACTCTTCACCTGTGACTTATTTGACAATGTTTTAGATGTACACTAATAGATCTTAATTTTTCACTTGTGAATTTATCCACTAGAACATTAGAATAAAACTTGTTCTAATGTTCTAGGTTGCAAAAGGCAAAACTGAACTAATGGCTGATTGAAACAGGAATGATTGAATCCTGTACATGATTAGCCTTTGTATTTCAGATCATCTTAAAAATGGATAACTTTATCTAGACTAGGCAGAAGCCCTTTTTTAAAAAAGAAAATGGAGGCTCTAAATGTCTTTCAAGTTAGACTGTACTTATTACTTATCCTGTGCCAGTTGAGGAAATTGCTCAAGCTGCATATAATAAAATCTAAAATATAGATCCACTTTAACATGCTGTGAACAGTAGAGCAACATTTAAGGGGACACTGCAGAAGTCCATGAAGGATGCAATTGAAGAATGAAGTGAAGGGGCATGTGGATTTTCTGTAGTAATGATCGGCTTTTAGTAGAGCTGTATGGAATAAATTGTAACTTGATACTTATCTCACATTACCATTGCTCCACTAGTTTTAAAATGAAGATACAGAACAAGTATTTGTCGCCCCTCAAATTGCCAACGACAGGTCATCAAAATTCATCTTGTCAAGAACACAGGTGCTTTGTGCATTACTTTCTCAATGATTTTGCAGAGATTTGGCAGTATTGTCAGGACTCTCCATCTTTAATACTGAAGTTCAGTTATGTTTCACTTTGTTTTTAAAAAACAATCACCTTCTATAACCTTTTCAAATCTTGTTTAAATAATGACTTGAAGCTCAGGGCTTTTCCAACAGCTGAGGCCTCAAGTAAAGGATGATCCTCCCATAGTTGGAAATGAGGATTCACTGGAGTCTAAAATACCAGTACTTTCCAACCTGGATACACAAAGGAACATCCAAAATACAAGGCTTCACAGGGTTGATCAAGCAGCCAGTCAAACACAACTTCTCGATTGCCAGAACTTATGATCATTCGAAGCTTGAAGCTGGCACCATCACTGAAACCGGAACCTAAGTTCACAACTTCCATGTCAAAGGTCACTGATGACCCAGTGGAAACACAGGGTAGCTGATTAGTCATTTCTTTGCCATTTACAAATACAGCCCCTAAAAAAGAAGTTACAAAAGTTATTCAAGCACCAGTTCACAGGTAATAGCAGAATATATCACCTAACCCAATTTCCCTTGTGGTGGTGTAAATATAAGTGACTGATGAATCATTTCACTTCAAAGTCAGCCACATTACTGTGGCTATGGAATTACAAGTAAAATGGTAGTGAATCAGATGGACTAGGACTACAATCAAATACTTTACTATTTAGATAAGGAATTTAAATTCTTTATCTACCATGTTAGGATTTGAAATTGCATCTCATTGATCCAGGCCTCTGGATTATTGGTAGTATAATCACCATATTTTTAAATTCAATATTAATTCTAGTAGTGTTGAGAATTGGAATAAGTGAGTAATTGAACATTTTCTGCCTTTTATCATACCACACACTTGATACTTAGTGGGGTTGCTATTACAGTTCATGGCTCAAGGGGACATAGATTTAAATTAAGGGGGGGTAGATATAGGACTGATGTTAGGGGTAGGTTCTTCACTCAGCGAGTCGTAAGTTCATGGAATGCCCTGCCAGTAGCAGTGGTGGACTCTCCCTCTTTATGGGTATTTAAGCAGGCATTGGATAGGTATATGGAGGATAGTGGGTTAGTGTAGGTTAGGTGGGCTTTGATTGGCGCAACATCGAGGGCTGAAGGGCCTGTACTGCGCTGTATTCTTCTATGTTCTAAATGGCTCTGAGGGGTGACCTTAGTTTTATAAATAAAAAAGAAAACTTACAGCCTAGGAACAGACCCTTCAGCCCTCCAAGCCTGAGCCGATCCAAATCCACTGTCTAAACTTCTCACCCAATTCCTAAGCACCTGTATCCCTCTGCTCCCCAAATACTCGTGCATATGTCCAGACACACCTTAAATGAATCTACCATGCCTACCTCTGCAGGCAATGCGTTCCAGGCTTCTAACACCCTCTGTAAATTACTTGTCATGAATATCCCCCTTAAACCTTTGACCTCATTTATAAATCCCTCATGCTGGGGAAAAAGCTTATTTTTATCCACCCAGTCTATACCCTTCATGATTTTGTAGACCTCCAATCAGGTCCCTCATCAATCTCCTTTTTCTAATGAAAACTATCCTAACCGACTCAACCTCTCTTTGTAGCTACCACCTTCCATACCAGGCAACATCAGGGTACCTTAGGTAATGTGGCAACCAGAACTGTACACAGTATTCTAAATGCAGCCAAACCAAAGTCTTATACTCAATATTGTGTCCAATGAAGGTAAGCATACCCTCTGCCTTCCTCTACCATTCTACGCACCTGTACAGCCACCTTCAGGGTACAACTGACCTGAACTCCTAACTCTCTCTCTCTGCTCAAACTTTTCCTGAAGCTCTTCCAGTTAGTCTAGTTTGATCTAGAATTAGATTTCCTGAAATCCATCTGCCACTTCTCTGCCCAGCTCTCCAGTCTATCTGTAGTCTCCTGTATTCTTTGACAGTTCCCTATGCTTTCTGCTACTCCACCAATCTTTGTGTCACCTGCAAACGAACTCTTTCGACCACTGCCCTCTTCCAGATCATTTGTGTATTACAACCAACAGTAGCCCCAGCCCTGATCCCTGTGGAACACCACGGGTCACCTTTCTCCATTGAGAAACTCCCTTCAACTACTACTCTGGCTGTTGCTCAACCAGTTCTTTATCCACCTAGCTAAAACACCATGTGACTGCACTTTGGTAAGGTTCCCTATGGTAAACTAATGCACAAATGCCTTATTAAAGTCCATGTATATGACAGCTTATAGCCGTTCCTTCATCTATCACCTTGGTCACTTAAAGAACTCTAAATTTGTGAGGCACAATCTACCCTGCACAAAACCATGTTGCCTGTCACTGAAAATTTATTTGTATTTGACCTTATCCCTCAGTAACTTCTCCAGCAACTTTCACACCACTGATGTCAGGCACTGGTCTATAGTTACCTGGAATATCCAGACTACCCTTGTACAGGGGGACATGAGCAACTCTCCAGTCCTCTGGCACTTCACCTGTGTTTAAGGATACTGCACTGCAAAGATATGTCAGGGCCCCAGCTATTTCCTCTCTCGCCTCCCTCAGCAATCTGGGATAGATCCCAACTGGTCCTGAAGATTTGTCCACCTTGATATCCTTTAGCCTACCCAACACATCTTCCCTCTTTATGTCAACATGATCCAGAGTGAACAAATATCTATATCTAATCTGAACATTGCATCAGTATTCACAGATGAACATGATGAAAGTAAATCATTGAGAATCTCGCCTTTTTTTTGAAAAAGATTAGATTCCCTACAGTGTAGAAACAGGCCCTTTGGCCCAACAAGTCCGCACAGAAGAGAAACCCACCCAGTCCCATTCACCTGACCTACACATCTTTGGAGTGTGGGAGGAAACTTGCACAGACACAGGGAGAATGTGCAAACTCTACACAGCCAGTCACCTGAGGCTGGAATCGAACTTTCGGCTCCTGGTGCTGAGAGGCTGCAGTGCTAACCACAACCACCGGGCCGCCCACTTTCTCAGGTTGGACACAGCCTTCCTTCCTTATCCTTTGGTGGACCAACCCTTTCTCTGGTTCATAAAATATGAGTGGCATGGATAGGAAATGAGAATCCAGAACTAGAGGGCAGAGATTTAGGGTGAGATGGGAAAGATTAAAAAAAAGACCAAAACGGCAACCTTTTTATGCAGAGGATGGTGTGTGGAGAATGGACTGCAAGAAGAAGTGGTGGAGGCTAGTACAATGGCAATATTTAAAAAGGCATCTGGATGGGTATATAAATAGAAAGGGTTTGGAGGGATATGGGCCAGGTTGTGGCAGGCGGCAGTAGATTGGGTTGGGGTAGCTGGTTGCTTTGTATCATAGTGTGCAAAATAGACGCTTAGCCTGACCCACACAAAACATCCCCAGTTTCTTTACCATTTGAGCTGATGCAAACGGCCTTGTCTCTTTGTAAGGAATCGCACTCATTCTGTGGCTCAACACACACACCAATACTGTCTCTCTTATCTGGGAGTCCTGTCGCCTCCATTCTGGGAACAAAACAAAAAAGTACAGCCAGTAAAATTATTCTGCTGAACACTTTAGCAAGTTAATGCTGAGGAAATAAAAAAAACACAACTAACACATTTGAATAGCACAACTTGCTCATAAATCAAGAAATAAGCTCACAGTAGAGATGTGGTATAAAAGTCACTAGTTTTTTTGTCACCAAGCATAAACAAGTATAGATTGACAGCTGGTTTATAAACCTGGAAAGTAGCTCAATCTCCAATAACTTTTGTTCATTTACAGGATACGGTTATCACTGGCAAGGCCAATATTTATGAGCTGCCTTGTTGAAATGCTGCAGTCTACGTGGTGTGGGTACATCTGACAGTGCTGTTTGGAAGGGAATTTGGGGATTTTGACCCACTGGTGAAAGGAAGGAACAGCAATACAGTTTCAAAGGACTGTGGGGGACCTGGAGGAGAATTAGAGTTTGTTGGTGTTCCCATGTCTCTGCCCTGGGTCTTCCAAGTCACAGGTCTGAAAGGTCCTCTTTAAGGAACCATGAATTACTATTGAGCATCTTATAAATGGTACATTACTGCCATTGTGTGTCAGTAGTGCAGAAAGTGAATATTTCAGATGGTGCATCAAAGTTTAACAAACTTCAAAATTTACTCACTATCTTGCTTGTGTTGAAGAAGGAACCACCTTTAATTGCTGGAGGCAATATGGCTGAATCAGCTTCTTTAGAGTGTAAATTAGCCCACATTTCCAGTTTAATGCATTATTAAAAGTACAATGGTGCAACTATTACCTCAATTTCAGTTCTCAAAAATGATTGTGATAGTTTGTGAATACAAAAGGAACAATAATGACAGATTAAGTTTCTCTTATCTCTCTCAATTTTGAATCCTTATGCATCGCTATTTATATACACCCACTTATGAGTCTTGAAAGTAAGAATTAAAACCATAATTATTTACATTTGCAATGTCTCAATGTAGAATACCAAATGGATATATAGAATGGTACACACTTAATGAGCAGTACAGATGTGCTACTCAGTATAAGTGGGCAACAATTCACAATTCTACAGTATTCCTTATATACAGAGCTTATGTTAAAAGGTGCAGAATAGTGAATGGAAAGTTTAAAAGAGGACTTGGAAATTGAAAGACAGTCAAATCTGTTTTGGGGGAGGTTTTTTAAAAGCAGATAAAGAGGGAAGAGATGGGACAGGACTGTCATGGTTAAATGAAGGACCATGAAGTAGCAGAGTGAAGAGCAGAAATGTGGTACTTAAGGGAGTGGGGAGGGGACATGAATTTGCAAAGATTTGTAGCTCAGGTTGAGGTTCTAGATGTAAGTTTGCTCGCTGAGCTGGAAGGTTTCTTTTCAGACATTTTGTCACCATACTAGGTAATATTAGCGAGCCCCCAGATGAAGCACTGGTGGCATGTCTCCACTTTGTATTTGTGTTTAAGTTTCCTTGGGTTGGTGATGTCATTTCCTGTTCTTTTTCTCAGTGGCAAATGGGATCCAAGTCAATCTGTTTGATAATGTTCTGGTTGGAATGCCATGTTTCTAGGAATTCACGTGCATGTCTCTGTTTAGCTTGTCAGAGGATGGATGTGTTGTCCTTCCTCATCTGTATGTAAGGATACTAATGAGAGTCAGTCATGTCTTTTTGTGGCTAGTTGATGTTTATGTATCCTGGTGGCTAGTTTTCTGCCTGTTTGTCCAATATAATGTTTGTTATAGTTCTTGCAAGGTATATTGTAAATGATGCTAGTTTTGCTTGTCCAGCACAGCGAGCAAACCTACACATGAATTTGCAAATGAGACCCAGAATTTAAGCCAAGGCTGCAGGACCCAGGAGTGGAGAGAGAAGGAGCAGAAAATTGCAACATTTGCACTCATGCTTCTGTATCTATCACCAATGCCATTGCCTTTCTTCAATTTTAAACTGTAATGAAGTGTCTAAATTTTAGATTTCAATAAAATAGCCATGGCTTAGGCAAGTGGTGAAGGAACATCAAGTAGGAATGACACCAAGCCACAAATATCCTTTTATTAAAAACAAAGCTGAATAGTAGAATGCATGGATTGCAATGGCCTGTGCCTAACTCACAATATAAGAAACAGACCCTTTGGTCCAACTCATGCCAACTAGCTATCCTGAACAAATTTAGTCCTATGTGCCAGAACTGGCCCATACTGTTCTAAACCCTTCCTATTCATGTACTCCTCCAGATGCCTTTTAAATGTGGTCATTGTACCAGCCTCCACCATTTTCTCTGGCAACTCATTTGATACATGTACAACCCTCTGAATGTTACCCCTTCGAACCCTTTTAAATCCTTCCCTTTGGATTACAAGATCTTGATCAGATGGGCCATTGGCTGACGAATGGCAGATGGAGATTAAATGTGAGGTGCTGCATTTTGGGAAAGCAAATCTTAGTGGGACTTATACACTTAATGGTAAGGTCCTAGGGAGTGTTGCTGAACAAAGAGACCTTGGAGGGTGCAGGCTCACAGTTCTTTGAAAGTGGAGTCGCAGGTAGATAGGATAGTGATGATAGCATTTGGTGTGCTTTCCTTTATTGGTCAGAGTATTGAGTACAGGAGTTGGGAGGTAGTGCTGTAGCTGTACAGGACATTAGTTAGGCTACTTTTGGAATATTGCGTGGAATTCTGGTCTCTTTCCTATTGGCAGGAGGTTGTGAAACTTGAAGGGGTTCAGAAAAGATTTACAAGGATGTTGGTAGGGTTGGAAAGCTTGAGCTATAGGGAGGCTGAACAGTCTGGGGCTGTTTTCCCTGGAGCGTCAGAGGCTGAGAGGTAACCTTAGAGGTTTATAAAATCATGAGGCATGGCTAGGATAAATGGGCAAAGTCTTTTCCCTGGGGGCGGGGAGTCCAGAACTAGAGGGCATAGGTTTAGGGTGAGAGGGGAAAGATATAAAAAAGGGCAACCTTTACACGCAGAGGGTAGTGCATGTATAGAATGGGCTGCCAGAGAAAGTGGCAGAGGCTAGTACAATTACAGCATTTAAAATGCATCTGGATAGGTATATGAATAGGAAGGGTTTGGAGGGATATGGGCCAAGTGCTGGCGGGTGGGACTAGATGGTTTGGGATACCTGATCAGCATGGATGAGTTGGACCGAAGGGTCTGTTTCTGTGCTGTACATCTCTATGACTCACCTTAAACCAACACCCTCTAGTTTTAGACTCCCCCACTCCTGGGGAAAGACTTTTTCTATTTACCTTATCGTTGCCCCTCAACCTCCAACACTCCAGGTGAAGTAGTCCCAACCCATTTAACCTCTCCTTTTAGCTCCAACTAATACAGGGTGCAGAACAGAGCGTAGTTACAGATAAACTATGGTACAGGTGGGACATACACTTGGCAACATGGAGTTCTCAAATGGAGGATGGCTTTGAACCACTGACTTGTGCTTAATGGGCCCTACCTGCTTTTGCTGCGCCACTCAGCTATCACAGCATTAAGCCAGGAGTATTAAAGCAACAATTTCTGCACTGTATCCACATCAACTTCATTATTTGTACCATGGACCTTAGAGGTAAGCAATGAATCTGATGAATAAATATTGGAAAAGTGTGTTTGGTCATTGCTTTAAGAGGAAACTGCTGCACGCAAATTGGATAAATCACTTTAATTTTGAATTTAGATGCAGCTTCAGTATATAATTAGTCAGGTGTAATGTTCAATTTTAAAACCAAGAACAAAATGGAAAGGAACATAAATAATTTGCTTTTCTGGAGCACGTTTCATAAGAAAGAGGAACAGGAGCAGGCCATTTGACCCCCTCAAGCCTGGCCCAACATTCAGTCAGATAAAGGGCAATTTCCACAAGCCTCAATGCCCTCAACTCTTTTAAAGTTTTAAAAAGCCTCTTAAATACACAACTGAGGTACAGAATTCCAGACATTCACTAATTCCTTTCCATCCCAGTTTTAAAACTAGTATCCCCTTATTTTGTAACTATAGAGGAACCTAGATTATCTGAACACGATGGGCGGGCACTATTTCATTTGGATAATTGACTATTCAGTTAATCTATTCAATGCCTCTCCTCTGGGCCTCAGTTTTTTGAAGTTTCCTTTTTCCTCTCTCAGGGTTTGTTTCTGAGCAGACACACACGAAAGCAGCATTGAAGCCCTCCTCCCACCCACCATCAGTTCAATGTGATTGACACAGCATGTACTTGCTAAGTCTGCTCCCCATTCAGGAGACTAAGCAGCAGCACACCGTGCGCAAGCCCCTGCCTGCCCTCCAATACTGTGCGCACCCCCCCCACCCACACCCCTCTCCTGCCAGCACCCATGAGCCCCCTACCCACCCCCACCCCTGCAGATTGGACTCCAACAGTAAGACTGCTGCTTCTTTAGGGAGGCGAGTCTCAACACACCTTGCGTGTGCACGCACACACAAACCTTTTACAGCAACATTTTGACTGTCCCATACAGGGCAAAGGTGGAAACTATGGTAGAGAGGTTTAGGGTACACCCCTCTGTAGAACTCCAGGGAACACTCGGGGGAGGGAGGGCGTGCGGGCTCTCCCATCGATGCACAGGACTGTTCTCAGCAGCATTTCAGTAAACCAAGTTCACTTAATTATTATAAACAAAAGACACGATCAGCATAGAAACATCTCTGATATAATGTTTCTATCAGGACGTTGAGATGATCTTCAGATAATTGATAATCAGATAATAGGGAAACGAATTAGGGGAATACAGAGGAACCTCTAAATCAAGCCCCCTCAGACTCATGTTTTGTGAAGATTATTCAGTAGTGCTTAGAAAAATGAGCGGTAAGGGCCTAATCCATTTAGCCATTCTTGATAATTCAACTCCTTCATCTCAGAGTTTAGCCACTTGAATCTCTTGAACTGTCTCCAATGTCAGTACATCCTTTTTTTTTAAAAAAAAAGAGTACAGGGACCAACACTGTACACATTATGCCAGATGAGACCTCACTAACACCCTGTACCGTTCTAACTAGACATCCCTAATGGCTCTTATCTGCAGTCTGTTTGTAAATTGATTTGTATGCAAGTCAGATCACAATAGGACAATGTAAACTCATGGTTGGGGAATATGAGGAAACATTTGCAATGTCAGATCTTTAATATTAATATACCTGCTATATGGAATTACATGTTTATGTAGAAACATTCGTAAGTCAGAAATTTGTAACCTGGGGACCGCTTGCATTTAAGAAGCCCTTTGTGATTTTGCTGAGTGTCCCCAGGCAGTTTGTTTAATATGTTTAACATACTCTTGATCAAACACTACTTGACTTCTAAGCTGGAGTCAGCGTAACACTGGACCCTATTACACCTAATACATTTACTGTAAGTGTTTTAAAAAAATACACAATGGCGGTATAAAAGTACTTACCGAAATGTCAGAGTCTGTCCACTAGTATAAGTGGGCTCCTTGGAATACAACACACCAGATGAAGGAGAATCATTCCGAAGTGCCATGTCCCTACGACTGCTGAGACTAAACCCTTCGCAACCGGTGATCCACTCTATCGAGAAGATTTAATAATATTGAATATGTAGTCCTGTCTATTTAACTTTCAGTCAGCTCTCTTAAATAAAAACTTGCCCTTAGTTACCGCATGTAACTCTACCTCAACACATGAAGATCTTAGATTAATACCATTTTTGCTGAGTGAAAGCTAGTTGCCTTAGTCAGTCATAGTCCTCGAGGGTAACCGAAATCAAGAAAGCAAGCAAACCACACAGCCGAAAGATCAGAAAGCAAGTATGTCTGGGGATGGAGGAATCAAACAGAGAAATCTAGAGAGCACCAACTGACCATGTGCAGTCAGAGTGGTATACCCACTCTGCGGAATACTCCAAGGACTCCACTCCATGCGCCCCTCTCCCCGTGCACAAACACGGAACATGTAGTCAACATTGGGGTCAATGTGCAAAACTACAAATTCAGTATCGGGTCCAATGTAGACATCATCAAATTGACAGGTAGAATTTTTACAGAACTGCAGTCGATACTCTTGTGCCACAAAGTCGTCATCAACCTAAATTAAAGCAGAAGACATCCATTAGCTTCTATCTGCATCATTTACAAAGTCAAAGCTCGACAATGAGTAGTAATACCTCTGGCATTACAGAGAGCCACAGAGAACAGGAAGAGCCACTGCCGCCCAGGTTCATGTCCCACTTCACCATCACTCCAGACCTCAGATTGATGCTGAGCTGAATTTGCATTCTGAAGTGCAAACACTTCTCTGAATGAAGTGAAACTAGAAAACCAAATGTTATTAACACTAGAGATTCAGTTGCATTTAAAATCGCAAAATCAAATCTAGACAATTTTGAAACCAAAGACAAAAACTGAAATCAGAACTAAACTAGCCAATGCATTGAGTGCTTCCAGCATTTTCTGGTTATATATTAATTTAATATTTGTAATCAATACAACTGTTCTCCCTCTGGTGGTCACTTTCAGACATGCCTGTATCAAGCCTGCTAGGGAAGCCACTTAATTCATTTCTTTCCTCGGACGTTTCCTGTCCACTAGTATAAGTGGGCTCCTTAGAAAGGGCATCTGAATGTCTTTGGTTCAGCATGGACAAGATGGGCCGAATCACTACCTTCTGTGCTGTATCATTTCTATGGTTTTAACATTCATGCATCATTCAGGCAAGCAATAAAACACATGCAGAATTATTTTGAGGATGGGAAGATGGCAGATGGGAAAACATTCTTTGCTCAAATCAAGGCAATCCTGGTCAAAGAGAATGGGAGTTAGGACAAGGATCAACCTTCTCTATCCTCCATGCATTATCCTTCAATCTCAGCCTCCGGAAACCACCATGTAAATGTTCCCACCATCTTTGATTGTCCAGTCCTCAAGGGAAATTGACAAATCAGAGTCTGCCTGGAATGGAATACTGAGCAAACAAATCATTGTTGTACTAGTCAGCTGCCTGTTCAAAATGGATGTCAACAAGCAGCTAGTCAGCATTCAACCCATGGTGTTCAGGAAGCATGATTGATGAGTGATCAAATAAAGGGTACAGAGGGAGAAGAGATTAAGGTGAGGGGATGGCATAATATATGTGAAAGAACACACATTGAGAATCCAATTTCATTCTGTTTCATGTCCTGTTAAAATTCAGGACAGATGCACTGATATAGGTATTTACCAGGGTTTCAGCTCCATGAGATGGGCTCAACAGCATGAGAAAATAGAGGCATGATAGTAGTCACAAGGGCAGGAATGGAACAACAAATCCACCACAGGATCTTGCTGCCCATTCTGCCATGAGTTAACGGAATGGATGAATAGGCTCATGGAGCTATTTGGCCTACTCCTGTTCTATGTGGCAGCCTTTCTCATAAGGTTAACAGCCTTGGGTTTACTCTGAAATCACCTTGAAGTTTTAGTCCCATTTCATGTGAATGTAGTTGCCCCTACACTTTTTTTTCCTATTAACTTGTCTTGGTAATGGACAGTGTTAATGTTGGCGGTGGGGGGGGGGGGGGGCGGGGAAGCCAGAGAGACAAGTGTTGGGAGATGGGGAAAAAGGAAGACATATCTCCATCCAGGATCCACATTCAGTTCTATTTTGGAGATATTCTCACCTTGCACCATCGCACAAGAATCCCTCCAGGCCTTTCAGTCAGTTCGTCTATCTGAACAGGAGGGCGAGATGCGATTGCTCCATGGCTAAAGATTCGGTCCTTGACAAAACTGAGCAAGCTTTCATCTAACTGAGCTGATAAACATGGTACTTCCACCAATGAAGGGACTTCTGGCAAACTGAATTGAAAAGGAACATTTCAGTAAACACAGACCAGGACTTCAGAAAATAGGACATGTTTGATGTCGAATGCTTTTCTTCCCAAAACCCCTCCAGTATCTCCAAACTACATCAAACAACACCTTTCCATTTGAGCACACCTGGTCTTAATTTCCAACTCTTTACATATGTTAATGTAACTCAAATTAATGTAACAGGAGTTTAATAGTTATCCTGCTGGACCTGGATTAATGATCTGAAGATGTTGGTTTAAAACAGCACATGACTGGATAACTTCAATTCTGTTAATAAGTACATGAAGAAATACAAATAGATTATTTTTAGATTTTAAAAGGCAAAGGGTATGAGAAGAGAGCAGAAATATAGTATTGAGGAAGACAATCAGCCGTGATCATGTTGAATGATGGAGAAGGGTTGAAGAACCAAATAGCCTACTCCTAGTTTACAGGTGAATCAAAAAGCTAATAATAGGTACGGTGACCATGAATTATTGGATCATCATAATAAACCAACTGGATGATGTGCTAGGAGAAAGTGAGGACAGCAGATGCTGGAGATCAGAGTTGCAAAGTGTAGTACTAGAAAAGCACAGGTCAGGCAGCTTTTCGGATGCTGCCTGACCTGCTGTGGTATCCACCACCACACTTTGACTCTGGATGATATACTAAACAGGTTAACAAATGAAACAAAAACAGAAGTTGCTGGAAAAGCTCAACAGGTCTGGCAAGATTTGCTGCCAGACCTGCTGAGCTTTGCCAGCAATTCCTGAATTTTGTTTCTGATTTACAGCATCCACAGTTCTTTGTTTTATTTCAGTTAACAAATGGGGGCTTTATGGGTTGAGCTTAAAAATAAAAAATAGGCAGTCACACAACTAGGAGGACACACCCCCAAATATTGAGGGGGAGAAATAGAAGGACACATCTTGACAAATTTCTGCTTGTAGGAATAAGAGGGCAATGATAGTAGGCGACTAACTATCTCAACAACTGGTTTTCAAACAATATAAGGGAAATTGAAGTGAAAAATTCATGTACTGTGTCCAGGAAAGTTTATTAAACAATATGTGACAAGTCTAACAAAAGGAGATGCAATTCTGGATTTAGTTGTGGGAAATGAAATGATTGTGTGACACCATAATTTGGTTAGACCTAATATTATTACTGAAAAGAGGACAGATAAATTCAGAGTTAAAGTTTTCAATGGGGGGGGTAAATTTTACAGGAGAGAGGTGATTTGGTTGAGGTGGACCAGACAGGACTGCGAAAGGAAAAACAAGTGGAAGGTACTAAAACGTGAGATCCATGTGGTACGAGCATGACTCTCCAAAAATAAGATTAGTACTGCCAAATCTTGAGCACCCTGGTTGTCGAGAAAAATATAGGGGAAGGTTAAACAGAAAAAGGAAGTGCATGATAATCTTGAAACAGTACATATAGCTGAAAGGAGCATAAAAAGTACAGGGATCAAGTTAAAAAGAAATAAAGGAATCAAAAAGAGAGCATAAAAAAAAATTAGCAAGCAACACAAAGGGAAACCCAAAAATGCTTTACAGCATATAAAAAACAGAGATTGTTGAGGAAAAGGTGGGACCTATCAGAGATGAAAGGAACTTGTGTGAAAGTGCAGAGGATATGGGAAGAATTCTTTGTCTCTGTATTCACAAAGGAAAGGAATGATGTGGATAAAGTAATCCAAGAAGATTACTTCTGGTGTGAAACATTGTTCAAAATAATCATAATTAGAGGGGAACTGTTAGACTTGAATTCCTTGAAAGTGGATAAGTAACCAGGGCCAGATGGAACCTTCCCAAGGATACTGAAGGAATCCAAGGAGGAAATAGCAGATGCTCTAAGGATTATTCCCCAATCTTCACTAGACACAGGTGAGATGCCAGATGCATGGAAGAATGAAAATGTGGTTCCGTTGTTTAGAAAGGGTACAAAGGAAATGCCAAACAATTAAGGCCAGTTATTCTTACTTTGGTGGTGGGGAAATTGTTACAATCAATTCTGAAAGATCACATAAAATGACACTTGAAAGCATGGACTAGTCAGCATGGCCTTGTTAAGGGAAGGTCATATCTTAAACATTTGACTGAATTCTTTGAGGAAGTGACAAGGAGGATTGATGAGAGCAGTGCAATGGATGTTGCCTACTGGGATTCTAGTGAGGCATTTGACAAGGTCCCATAAGACAGACTGGTCAAAAAAGTAAAATCTTATGGAATACAGGGTAATGTATTGAATTGGATCCAAGTTGACTTAGTAATGAAAACCAAGAACAACCAGTTGATGGCTGCCTTCCAGCATGGAAAGCTGTTTCATCTGATGTTCAACAGGGCTCATATTGGGACTCCTACTTTTGTAGTACACATTAAACGATTTGGACTTGAACATGGGGGTACAATTGGAAATTTGCAGATGACTGAAAGTGGCTGTGTTGTGGACAGTGTAGAGGACAGCAGTAAGCTCCAAAATGTCATGGATGGTTTGGTGGAGTGGGCAGGGAAGTGACAGATGGAGTTTAATTCTGATAAATGTGAGGTAATACGTTTAGGGAGGCCAAACGGTAGAAGAGAATACATAATAAGTGGCAATAGATCCAAAATGGAAGATGGAGAGAGAGAGAGAGAGAGAGAGAGAGAGAGAGAGAGAGAGAGAGAGAGAGAGAGAGAGAGATCTTAGCGAGCAAGTGCATTGGTTCCTATAAGTAGCAATACAGGTAGGTAAGAATGTAAAGGCGGCATTCGGAATGGTCTCCTGTATTCTGTACCTCTGCCAATGAAGTAGTACAAATAATGATGAAAATTGTACAAGACACTGGCCACACCACAACTGAAGTATTGTACACAGTCTGGTCATCACACTGCAGGAAGGACATAATTGCTCCAGATAGAGTGCAGAGAAGATTTGGCCAGGGCTAAATGTTGCCAGGGCTAGAAAATTGTAGCTATGAGGAGAGGAAAGAAAGATTGCGGTTGTTTTCCTTGGAACAGGGATGTGCGACATGATTGAGGTTTACAAAATTGCGAGGGGTAGAGATAGAGATAAAGTATACAGGAGGAATCTGTTTTTCATGGCAGAGTGTTAAAAAATCAGGAGTCGTAAATTCAAGTTAAGTGGTAGAAGAATTATAGGAGTAAGTGAGAATAAACATTGTTTTACACAGAGGATGGTGGGTGTCCGGAATTTGCTGCTGGAGTTGATGGCGGAGGCATAGACCCTAACCTCTTTCAAAAAGTACCTGGATCTGCATATTATGTGCTGTAACCTGCAGGGATATGGGGCATGTGCAGGAAGATGGAATTAGAAAGGGCATCTGGGTGCCTTTGGTTCAAAATAGACAACATGGGTCATATGACTACCTTCTGTGTTGTATCATTTCTATGGTTCCAATAAACCTTTTCTTCAGGGATGGAAAGATGACATCCCACAATAATGTGATAGCTCTTAACAGAAGGGCTTGCTCAGACAGCAGAGAGATTGACATTAAATGCGAGCCCTATCATTGACACGCTCCTCCCATGTATGATTAACAACAAACCGGGGGAGTCACTGAGCCCGAGACATCCTTAGTTTTCTGCACTTTTGGTCCCATCTTTCACCTTTATGGCCATGCATTCCATTTCGTTTGAATGTCTCCCACTACCCTGATGTGCCTTTTCCTGCACGTAGCTGCTCCCAATCCACTTCAGTCAGATCCTGTCTTATCTTATTAAAATTGGCCTTTCCTCAATTCAAAAGGTGGTTGTCCTTGTCAATAATTACTTTAAGTCATACTGAATTATGGTTGCCATATGAAAATGCTCCCCCACTGCCACAATGACCAGTTGTCTGGGTCTGTTCACTAAAATTAGGTCTAGCCCTGCTCTCTCTCTTATGGACTTTCCACATGTTGACTTATAAAGCTCTCCTGCCATTGGCCCCCTCTAAATCTTTCACCCCTTATCTATCCCATTAATACCGGCTCAGCTGAAATCCCCGAGTATTGTTAATCCTATTATTTATACCTATTATTTTGTCTGTTTATTCTTCACTCGCCTTTAAGAGGGAGAGAGAAATAACTCAAACAGAAAAATACTGACCTGTCAAGTTGGATTTGCAAAGCTTTTTTAGTGAAGTTTCCAAGTTTCTCCTCTTGTGCTGTTCCACAGCACACAGCAACCTCTCCTATAAAATAGTAAAAGAATCATCTGCTTAGGAGCATCTGCAAGGCAGTCCCTTAAGTTCAAAATTTTTGTCCATTTCCATTCTGCCTTTATCATAAAACTTTCAATGCCCACTAAGTCTTGGTTAACACTCATGTTTTGAAAGGCATTTGGGCATTAATGGTCTTACCTTCTCGAAGTAACTCCTCTGCTGTGTTCACACCATGCTCGATTAACTTCTGACAGTCGTCGAGGGGCTTGATGCTCTCCTGCTCAATTTTATCCACTTCTTGGAGCAACATCACTAACCGTTCATCCAGCAGCTTGGTCAACCTGGCCTTCAAGTCATTAAAGTGATTCTTCAAAACATCACGTGTCTGCACTGCACTTTCAGTAATCTGTAAGGAAAAACCAAACTCAGCAACAAGACAAAAGAGAGAGACAGATCTGCAGTCATCATAAATGGAATCTTGATTGCAACATGGGTTTGCACAGGCAAACAATGCTTTCTGATAATGTATCTGCAGAACAGTATTTCCATTAAAAGCTTCCCCCATAATTATTAACTGGACAAAAGACAGAATACACACAAAGTGTTTTGCAGTTCAGCAATTTGTCTCTCACATCCAATACTAACTTCCATATTAAAATATCATTCTGCTTTTCTCTTTAGATGCTGCCACATCTACAGTGTATTGCAGCTTCTGCAGTAGTTTGCTTTGTTTTTGCTAAGTTCCACATTACATGTCTATACCTGTTTCAGTTAGTCAGCTGCTGAAACCCTTATCCATGTCTTTATGTCTCAATTATGCTTGCCTTGCTATCTTCCCACCTTGCACCCTGTTATCTTTAATTCATCTAAAATTCTGCAGTGAGTCCTGCACACCCATCACTCAATGTTCTTCGATCTCATTGGCTTATGATCTGGCAACATCTTGATTTTAAAATTCTTATCATGTTTTCAAAGAACTTTCAAAAGTTGATTGGAGTACACTGTTTGCAGGTAAAGGAATGTCTGATAAGTGGGAGGCTTTCAAAAGTGTGATAACAAGAGTTCAGAGCTAACATGTTCCTGTCAGAGTGCAAGGTAAGGCTGGTAGGATTAGGGAACAATGGATGAGTAAAGATATTGAGGTTCTAATCAAGAATAAAAAAATCACATTAGATAATAGGTTCAAATGAATTTCTTGAACAGAATAAAAAGAGTGTAGAGGCATTCTTAAGAGGGAGATCAGGAAGAAAAAAAAGAGGGGATAGGAGATGGACTCAACAGATAAGGTAGAATCATTTTGGATCATCTTTAACAAGTATATCAAGAGCAAAGCAGCAACTTGAGAGAGAGAGTAGGGCCCCTTAAAAGAATAAAGTCATTGTCTTTGCGTTGAACATCGAGATGGGAGAGATATTAAATAAATATTTTGTCAGTTTTTACGGTGGAGAAAGAAATGGAGCTAAAGAACTCAGGAACATAATTATTGATGTTATAAAAATAGTTCACATTACAGAGAGAAAGTGCTAGAGGTCTTAGAAAATATAAAAGGTGGATAATTCTACAGGACCTGATCAAGTATATCCCAGGACATTGAGGGAAGTTAAGGAAGAAGTTGCGGGGCCCCTGGTAGAAATATTTGTATCTACAACTACAGGCGAGGTGCCAGATGACTCGAGAGTGGCTAATGCGCCTTTGTTTAAACGAGGGATGTAAGGAGAAGCTTGGGAACTATAGATCTGATAGTCTGACTTTGGTGGTGGGTAAGCCTTTGGAGATGCTTCTTAAAGATAGGACTTGTATGCATTTGGAGGGGCAAGGAACAATTAGGGACAGTCAGCATGGTTTTGTGAGAGGGAAACTTGTTTGAGTTTTCTGAGGTTACCAAGACTGAGGGAAAAGACTCCGGAATGAAGAAGGGCTTATGCCAGAAACATCGATTCTCCTGCTCCTTTAATGCTGCCTGACCTGCTGCACTTTTCCAGTGACACATTTTTCAGCTCTGATCTCCAGCATCTGCAATCCTCACTTTCTGCTTTCTGAAGAAGGGCTTATTATAACAGCAGGAGACAGTGGTGGTGGAAAGTTTTTTTTTGGACTACAGGCCTGTCAACAGCGATGTTCCACAGAGATTGGTGCAAGGTCCACTTTTGAGCACCATTTACATAAATGATTTGGATGCGAAGAAAGAAGACAAGGTTAGTAAGTTTGCAACTGATTTCAAAACTGGTGGAAAAGTGGACAGTGAAGAATGTTTTCTCAGATTACAAATAGATCTTGATCAATTGTATCAATGGACTGAGGATTGGCAGATGGAGTTTAGTTTGGATTAGTGTAAGATCTTGCACTTTGGTAAAACAAAAAAGGGCAGAACTTATAATTAATGAAAGGACTTTGGGTGGTGTTGTAGAAGAGAGACCTCAGGGATCAGTTTGTGTCACACGTAGATAGGGTGGTTAAGAAGGCATTCAGCACACTTGCCTTCATTGCTCAGTCCTTTGACGATAGGAGTTGGGACATTGTTAAGGTTGTACAGGATGTTGGCAAAGCATCTTCTGGAGTACTGTATGCAGTTCTGGTTGTCTTATTATAACAAGGATGTTATTAAGCTAGAGAGGATTCAGAAAAGATTTAGCAGGATGTTGCAAGGAATGCAGGATTTCAGTTGCAAGGGCTAGATATAATCAGAATCCCTATGGTGTGGAAGCAGGCCATTCAGCCTATCAAGTCCACATCAACTGTCTGAAAAGCATCCCAACCAGATCCATCCCCCTACGCCATCCCAGTAACTGTGCATTTCCCATGGCTAATCCACTTCGCCTGCACATCCCTGGACACAATGGGCAATTTGGCACAGCCGATCCAACTAACTTGTGCATCTTTGGACTGTGGGAAGAAACTGGAGCACCTGGAGGAAATTCACGTGCATTTTGGTAGGAAGAATAAAGACATGGACTATTTTCTAAATGGGGAGAAAATTCAGAAATCTGAAGTGCAAAGGGACTTGTGAGTTCTAGTCCAGGTTTCTCTTAAGGTAAACTTGCAGGTTGAGTCGGTGGTTAGGAAGTTAAATACAATGCCATCATTCATCTCAAGGACTAGGATAGAAAAGCAGGGATGTATTTTTGAGACTTTATAAGGCTCTGGTCAAGCAACATTTAGAGTATTGTGAACAATTCTGGACCCCATATCTCAGGAAAGATGCACTGGCCCTGCAGCGGGTCCAGAGGAGGTTCACGGGACTGAGCCCAGGAATGAACAGCTTAAAACATGATGAATGTTTGAGGACTCTAGGACCATATTTGGGAGATTAGAAGGATATGGGGGGGATCCGATTGAAACTGTCAGAATACTGAATGGTCTAGACAGAGTGGACGTTGGGAAGGTGTTTCCATTGGTAGCAAGGACTACGATCTAAGGGCACAGCCTTAGATTAAGGGAAGACCTTTTAGAACAGAGGTATGGAGAATATGGAGTGGTGAATCTGTGCAATTCATTGTCACACAAGACCATGGAGGCCAGGTCATTGAGTATATTTAAACCAGAGAAAGACAAGTTCTTGATTGCCAAGGGGATCAAAAGTTACAGGGACAAAACAGGAAAATGGGAGTGAAAAATTTATCAGCCATGATTGATTGGCAGAGCAGGCTAAATGGGCCAAATGGCCTAATTTCTGCTCATATGTCTTATGTTCTTAAACACATGGAGAATGTGCAAACTCCACACGGACAAAGTCAGAGTTGTAGAGCACCGAATCAGATCCTTTGGTCCACCTGTCCATGCTGACCAGATATCCTAAATTAATTTAGTCCCATTTGCCAAAACTTGGCCCATATCCCTTTAAACCCTTCTTATTCATATAACCCATTCAGATGCCTTTTAAATGTTCTAATTGTACCAGCCTCCACCACTTCCTCTGGCAGCTCATTCCATACATGTATCACCCTCTGCATGAAAAAGTTGCCCCTTAGGTCTCTTAAATCTTTCCCCTCGCAGCTTATGCCCTCTTGTTCTGGACTCCCCCTCCGCAGGGAAAAGGAAGACTTTGTCTATTTACCCTATCCATGACGCTCATGATTTTATAAACCTCTATAAAAGGTCACCCCCCTCAGCTTCCAATGTTCAGGGAAAACAGCCCCAGACTATTCAGTCCCTCCCTATAGCTCAAATCCTCCAACCCTGGCTACATCCTTGTATACCTTTTCTTAACCCTTTCAAGTTTTACAACATCTTTCCAACAGTAAGGAGACCAAAATTTCACACAATATTCCAAAAGAGGCCGAACCTATGCCCTGCACAGCCGCAACATGACCTCCTAACTCCTACACCCAATGCACTGACCAATAAAGGGAAGCATACCAAAAACCTTCTTCACCATCCTATCTACCTATCACTCCAATTTCAAGGAGCTATGAACCTGTACTCCAAGATCTCTTTACTCCCCAGGATCTTAACATCAAGTGTATTAGTCCTGATCTGATTTGCCTTTCCAAAATGCAGCACCTCACATTTATCTAAATTAAACTCCATCTCCTCGACCCATTAGCCCATCTGATAAAGATCCCATTGTAGTCTGAAGTAACCTTCTTCGCTGCCACGAAACGTCCAATTTTGGTGTCATTTGCAAACTTACTAACTCGAGCTCTTGTGCTCAAATCAAAATCATTCCTGAAGGGCTTATACCCGAAACGTCGATTCTCCTGCTCCTCGGATGCTGCCTGGCCTGCTGGGTTTTTCCAGCACTACATTTTTCAACTCTGGTACTCCAGAATCTGCAGTCCTCACTGTCTCCTCAAAATCATTTATGTAAATACAAAAAGTAGTGGACTCTGCACTGATCCTTGTGACACTCCACTGAGTCACAGGCCTCCAGTCTGATCAACAACCCTCCACCATTACCACCACCCTCTGTCTTCTACCTTTGAGCCAGTTCTGTATCCAAATGGCTAGTTCTCCCTGTATTCCATGAGATCTAACCTTGGTAACCAGTCTCATGGGGAACCTTGTCGAACGCCTTCTGAAGTCCATATAGATCACGTCCATCGCTCAGCCCTCATCAATCTTCTTTGTTACTTCCTCAAAAAAATCAATTAAGTTTGTGAGACATAATTTCCCACGCACAAAGCCATGTTGACTATCCATAATCAGTCCTTGCCTTTCCAAATACATGTATATCCTGTCCCTCAGGATTCACTCCAACAACTTGCTCACCATTGATGTGAGGTTCACCAGTCTATAGGTCTCTGGCTTTTCCTTACCACCTTAAGTAGTGGCACTACGTTAGCCAGTCTCCAGTCTTCCAGCACTTCACCTGTGACTATCAATGATTGAAATATTTCATCGAGGGGACCAGTAATCACTTCCCTAGCTTTCCACTGAGTACACCTGATCAAGTAATGGTGATTTATCCAACTTTATGTATTTTAAGACATCCAGCAGATCCTCCTGTATAACATGGACACTTAAGATGTCACTATTTATTTCCCCACATTCTATATCTTCCATGTCCTTCTCCACTGTAAACACTGATGCAAAATGCTCAATGATTATCCCCCACATCATCTGCAGTTCCGCACACAGGCAAGCCTTGCACATCTTTGAGGGGTCCTATTGTCTCCTTTGTTACCCTTTTGTCCTGAACATATTTATAAATTTCTTTAGATTCTGCTTAACTTTATTTGTCAAAGCTATGTCACGTCCCCTATGTGCCCTCCTGATTTGCTCTTATGTATACTCCTACTGCCTTTGTCCAAGGCTGGAATCGAACCTGGGAGCCTCACGCTATGAGGCAGCAGTGCTAACCATTGAACCACTGTGCCGCCCTTCGTAGAACATTTTCCTCTCGTGACTTGTCCTTGCTTTATGTTACTTTCTCTCTTTTTTTAAAACGTATTCTTGGAACACTCCTCATGTCTTCAACGACAAAAACTGATAGGGAGGGTGTGTGAGAGATGGAACGGAAACTAAAAACAGATTGTCAGAGGGGAGTTTGGAGGCAGCTTGGGCTGGTGGGCAAGTGCAAGGGTCGAAAGCAGCTGAGAAGACTGATTGGATTGTCTCAAACTTTGTGACATAGAACTCCATGAACTCCTTGCACCTCAAACAAAACCAACAGTGTTAAAGATATCAAAAAAATTTGTAAACTTAACATAAAGCTGATTTGAGTTTTAATCACAATATTAATCCTATAACTGGGTTGGTGTTTATTAAATCAGCAAAACCAATCCCTGATAAATATGGTTCAGTCTTGGATGTAATGAACCACTGAATCCAATTGCTGCTTAAGTTGTGAACTCCCTAGTGTCTTTGTAGGGTGAATGAATGAGCAAATTTCTTTCCAAAGACTGGACAAATGAAGGTCTCCAGTGTGAACATGCTAGGTGTTTCAGAGGTTGGAAGAGGTCCTGAATCTCTTCCCACACTAGGGGAATGGGACAGGCTGGGACTTTTTTCACTGAAGTGTCAGAGGTTGAAGGGTGACCTTATAGAGGGGTATTGCTAAGGTGAATGGCAGGTGTCTTTTCGCAACAGGACATATTTTTAAGTTGAGAGGAGAAGGCTTTAAAAAGAAATGAGAGCAGCTTTTTTTTTAAATAAAGAGTAGTTCATATGTAGAATGAGCTTCTAGCAGAAGTAGTGGATTACATTTAGATGAGTACATGAATAAAAGTTTGAAGGGATACGGGCTAAGTGCAGACAGATGGGACTAGTTTAGTTTAGGATTATGGTTGGCATTGACTGGCTGGATCAAAGGGTCTATTTCTGTGCAAGGTAGCCTCATATCTTACCTCTGTAAGCTTCTCCTGCCCCACATCCCTCTGTGATAAGTAACCATCCTCCTTCTATTTTTACTTCTCCTGCAGCTTCAATTTCAAGGCCATTATCAGTGGACCAATTATCTTCAACTGTGGCTCTGGAATTCTCTCCCGAATCTTTCCCATTTAGTCTCTCTCTTAGATTAGATTACCTACAGAGTGGAAACAGGCCCTTTGGCCCAACAAGTCCACACCGACCCTCCAAAGAGCAACCTATCCCTCTTCTTTGAGGATGTTTTCTAAAACCTCTGGCCAAGATTATGGCCACCAAATATGTACCATGCTTTAATGTAAATTTAAATATTTCTTAAAAACTTGGAAACATTTCCTAGGTTTAAAAAGCACTTGGTAAATGCAAGTTGTTGTTAGGTTCCTGGGTAAATGTATTGCCTGATGTGGTACTAAGGAAAGTTCCAACTTTAATTTTCAATGTATGTTGGTTTAGACTATCTCGGGCCAGAAAACTATTTTGTCACAACATGACTAATGAGAGGAGAAAAAAAATGCACTTCCTGTTTAGCATATAGAGGTGTGCTTGTGAACCGGACAGGTGAGTAACTTCAACTACAGGGAGATGGGCACCTGAACAAAGATCTGGAGAGCAACTAGTGATCATCTGAATATTACGAATGGAAGAGAAGGAGAAAAGGGGCTGACACATTGACTGTACACATTAGAAGAATAGAAATACTCTAAACGCTCCATGAAACAAAAGTTCATTAAGTGGTCAATACCTGGAAATTTAAACAAATCTGGTCTCCGCTCACTAAGTCTTAAAGGGGTTGTTCAGGAATTCAATTCTGAAATGACATGCACCATCTTCACTGGACCAACATCACGGTACAGTTGAAAACATGAACACCTGTATTTTAGATAAAAGGTCTGATACCTTTTCCTTTACAGGAAGTGTAATGTTGGACTCCGCAGCTCCGAAAAGGAAAATAACTTGCTTTAGAGCCAATGAAGTAGATTTAAAACGTAGTCACTGTTGTAAAGTAGGAAACGCAACAATCAATTTGCACACAGCAAGTTCCCAAAAGCAGCAATGCCACAGAGATTAGAACATTTATTTTGTCTTTATATTGCGGGATAATTATTGACCAGTAAACTACAGTTTATGTTTGTACAGTGCCTTTGACATAACAGCCCATGAATCATAATCAGATTCTTGATCTCTGCCAATGTTACTGCACCTAGACACTGCTTCGTGTCTTTTGGTGGATCTCTAGTGACTGACTTCTATCGAAAAATGAATCATACAATCACACGAGAATTCCATCACAACATTGTAGCAGCAGGGGAGAGGAGAGCCCCTGTCAAACCCCTTCTACGCAGTGGCTGGTGTAAGGCAAATTTGAAAGTGGCCAATGTGGATATTAGAAATGGGTGAATGGGCAAGGTCAGTACAGTAGAATTACATTAAATGGATGAGGTGGGAGGTTAATCAGGTTTTATTGAGGGAATAGTAAGGGTCATCAAGGAAGGATTGTGGGTGTCAATTGTATAGTTACCCAAGGGTTAGAGTAGGTTTTAATCAGTATGACATATCCTAGCTAACAATTCAGTAAATAGCTCAGATCTGTCTGAGGCCTCCAACCGTAACTCAGACTTTTGCAGGGTGCCCCAGAGAGCAAAAAAAGGTTTGGAAATTCACTCATCCTGGTCCCACAGAGGTCAGCATAATTAAGACTTCCAATGCACATCTCTATTGTATGTTAGGTCTCTGATGATCCATTGTCCAAAAGACTTTTGCCAATAAAATATCAAAAGGTACTTAACAAGAGTATCAAAATGTCTGACACCAAGACACAGAAATATTAGTATGATGACTTAAAATCTGTCTGACCATGCTTCTAAGGAGGATCTGAATGAAGACAGACAGCAGGACCATCAGCTGATGAGATTAACCCTGTATCCAAAAACTATTTCAGCACTAGTTAGAACTTTTATAATTCAAGGGTGGGGAGAGACCAAGGTTTGGGAAAGTGTGAGTGACTATGATTTACGTTAACGCCCCCATCAACTCCAGCGTTCCTGGCAAAGCATAATTGCAGTTATTTTAGTGAAGTCACTAACTTGTTCCACCCACTCAACAAGTGCTTTGAATGATGTGTGCACTTTTCAAATTTCAACATGTTTGCCATAGGATGTGATGCAACAAGCCACAAAAGTCTTTTGAATCCTTATCTCTACTACCAATTTGTCCAGTAGACAGTTACGATAAAACAGGAAGTAGTTCAAGAGAAGCTTGTGTTTCCTTTTTAGGTGAATTCCACTATCTGTTGTTGGTGTTACTTTATATGCAACATCAACACAGGCTTTGAATTAAACAAAATTACCCTGCACAGTCACACACAAAAAATAAGACTGAGTACATTCCTTGCCTGGGATTTAACCACGGCATGTTTCCATTCAAGCATCTACCCTCTCCCTGTCAACTTAATTCAACATGAAAAAAAATGTTTAACAAGTTGAACTTTTTAAAAAAACTGAATTGTGCACAATCAATATGGGGGCAAGAGAAAGAGGCTGAGGGAGTTATTAATATCTTCAGGGAACCTCTTTGAAAGAAGAGGCACATTTGGGTTGCAGCAGTCCTTTACAGCTTTAATTAATGCAAGAAAACAGCTCTTCCCATTTTATTTTGTAAATGGGATACTCCAATCTAAGCATGGGTTCTTAAGTCGAGTATAATCCTGAGCTATGAACACACAATTCATAAATTTAACTCCCATTTGGGGAGTCAATTCTGTCAAAATGGTGATTCAGCGGCTGGTCTAACTAGCTCACTAACTTCTTTCATCCAGATGACTACAGCATTTTTCTTTGTATGCAGTTACTGTCGGCCAGTGTCTACAACAGAAAACATTCCATTTCCTTGCACCTCAAAACTCAGAACCACATCTGTTTCACCTGTTTTATAAGCAGACATAGTTTACATAGCACGAGCAGCCTGTTCACAGTTCTTCTTGAAAATCCCAAATTTCCACTGTCCCACTCTGGCAGTTGGACTTCCAAAAGCTCTCCATTTTCCTTTAAAAATCACTCATAAAACTTCTCTCTTTGACCATGTTTTGGTCACCTATCCTCACTCCTCCTTATGTGACCCTGTGTCAAATGCTGTCATCTAACATTCACCTAAAGCAGCTTCAGACATTTTATAAATACATTTTATTATTACTTCCTCCAATAATAGATGAATGATGCTTTCAATTTTCTCTCCTGTGTTCTGAGCAAAAAAAAAAGCTATGCTCTGCAATGCACTGCAACCCTCAACCAACATTCTCTTCATTTTTTCTTGGTTAAGCAGGCAACACTTTAAAGTGCATGGCCTCTTCACACCATTCTCCTCCCCACAGTTCCACATGTGCAGACTGGCTTGTGCACAGCCTATGGGGTACTTTTTGGTTGCTGTGCACCAGAGATGGAATGTTGTTTCTGACTGAATTGTAGAAACATTCAGCTGACATTTGAGATGGGAGATACATTCACCTTGGATCAAAATCCCAGCAATCCCTACCGAACTGTACCATGGGAACTTCTTCAAGCACACAACAGCACCAATTCAAAAGCTGGCCCATCACTTTCTCAAAGGACAACTATAGTTTGACAATAACTGCAACACAGTGAGAACTTTTTTAAAAAAGTCCTTCGCTTGGGAAATCTGTCAGAAAAGGCTTAGACTGAGTTATCCCATTCTAAGACACTAAGTGGGCTAGAGCACGTCCTCAAAAGACTCAGGTGACCCAAGTTTATTTGGAGAGTAAATTTCCTCAGCTGTCATTCTGAGCGATATTCTGGTTTGCCTTGGCAACTTGGAAAACACTCCTCTGTTACTGTGGAGTTGGAACCAATCACGTTACTCCTCGATTTGCACAAAACAAAAATGGAAGCTACCACAGGAAATGGGAAGTCCAGCATTTGACACTCGACTGTGATGGAAATCAGGGAAGAGGGAAAGATCATAGCATGGCAAAGAGCATCACAGAGGTTGCTGCAGGATTCCGTGGAGAAAAATATAGCCCAGTGATACTCCATCATGGTGCAGTAAGCATAAGCAAGGCAATGACATTGTACTTCCTCAGTTGCACTAACAGACAACTGAACCAAATAGGATGTGAAGAACAAGTGACAGCCAATCTTTGGGATTCTGTAATGTGGGGGTGCTTAATCTTTTCACAACGTCTGGAGTCAAAGGTTGTACAGCAAGGAAACAGACCTTTTGGTGCAACTCGTCCATGCCAGCTAGATATCCTAAATTAATCTAGCCCCATTTGCCAGCATTTGGCCCATATCCCTCTAAACCTTTACTTTTCATATACCCGTGCAGGTGCCTATTAATTATTGTAATTGTACCAGCCTCCACCATTTCCTCCAGCAGCTCATTCCATATACACACCATTAACTGAGAAAAAGTTACCCCTTAGGTCCCTTTTATATCTTTCTCCTCTCACCTTAAACCTACAGCCTCTAGTTTTAGACTCTTCTACCCTGGGGAAAAGACCTTGGCTATTACCTTATTCATGACTTTATAAACCTCTACAAGATCACTCCTCAGCCTTTGACGTTCCAGGGTCAAAGTAGTCTCAGCCTATTCAGCCTCTCCCTATAGCTCAAACACTCCAATACCGGTAACATCCTCGTATATCTTTTCTTCACCCTCTGAGTCTAACAATACCTTTGTGAAAGGAGGGAGACCAGAATTGAACACAGTATGCAAAAAGTGGCCTAACTAATGTCCTGTAGAGCCACAACGTGACATCCCAACTCCTATAGTCAACGCACTGACCATTAAAGTGGTATCAAACAACATCTTCACTACAACATCGACCTGTGACTCCATTTTCAAGCAATTGTGAACCTGCACTCCAAGGTCTGTTTGTGTGGCAACATTCCCCAAGACCCTACCATTGAGTGTATAAGTCCTGCCCTGATTTGCCTCAACAAAATGCAACACCTCACATTTATTTAAATTAAACTCCATCTGCCATTCCTTGGCCCGTCAGCCCATTTGATCAAGGTCCTGTTGTACTCAAAGATAACCTTTTTCACTGTTCACTACAACACCAAGTTTGGTGTCATCTCCAAAATTACTAACCATTCCTTCGATATTCACATCCAAATCATTTATACAAACATTAAAAGCATTGGACCCAGCATCAATCCTTGCAGCACATTAGTGGTTGCAGGCGTTGCAGTCTGAAAAACAACCCTCTGGCACTACACACTGTCTCTTATCTTCAAGATAATTTGATATCCAAATGGCTAGCTCTCCCTGGATTCCATGTGATCTAATCTTGCTAACTAGTCTGCCATACGGAACCTTGTCAAACGCCTTGCTGAAGTCCATATAGACAACGTCCACCACTCCACCTTCAATCTTCCTAGTCACTTCTGCAAAAAACTCAATCAAGTTAGTCAGACACAATTTCCCAAAGTCAAAGCCATGTTGACTATCCCATATCAGTCCTTACCTTGCCAAACACATGTAGATCCTGTCCCTCAGAACCCCCTCCAGCAACTTATCCAACAGTGACATCAGGGTCACCGGCCTATATTTCTGACTTTTCCTCATCACCTTTCTTATATAATGGCACCACATTAGCCATCGTCCAGTCTTTCAACACCTCACCCACTGCTACCAGTGATTAAAATATCTCAGCAAGGAGCCCTGCAGAGTTCTGGGAAACACCTGACCAGGTCACACTTTTATGCATTTTAAGACATCTAACACCACCTTCTCTGATACGGACACTTCATTACATTATTTCTTTCTCCAAGTTCTTTAGCTTCCATATCCTTCTCAGTAAATATTGAGACAAAATACTCATTTAGCACCTCACCTATCTTCTGTGTAAACGCTTTTAAAGCGAAGATAATTCCTTTACAGTTCTAAAAAAAAACTAAGGGATATAGTGAGAGCACAGGTAAGTGTAGAGTGTGGTGCTGGAAAAGAACAGGAGGTCAGGCAGCATCTGAGGAGCAGGAAAATCAACGTTTCAGGCAAAAGCCCTTCGTCAGGAATGAGGCTGAGCACCTCGGGGATGGAAAGATAAATGGGAGGGAGGAGGTGGGGCTGAGGGGGAAGGTAGTTAAGAGTGCAATAAGTGAATGGAGGTGGGGGTAATGGTGATAGGTTGGAGGGGAGGGTGCAGTGGATATGTGGGAAGCAAGATGGACAGGTCATGAGGGCAGTGCTGAGCTGGAAGGTTGGAACTGGGATAAGGTGGGGGGGGGGTGGAAGAGAGAGAGAAAAAGGAGGAGGGAGGAGAAATGAGGAAATTGGTGAAATCCACATCAATGCCATGGGGTTGGAGGGTCCTGAGGCGGAAGATAAGGCATTCTTCCTCCAGGCCTCTGGTGGTAAGGGAGTGGTGATGGAGGAGTCCAGCACCTGCATGTCCTCGGCAGAGTGGGAGGGGGAGGTGAAGTGTTCAGACACAGGGTAGTGGGGTTGGTTGGTGCGGGTGTCCCAGAGAAATTCTCTGAAGCGCTGTGCGAGTAGATGTCCATACTGATCACATGTAGAGGAGACCACATCGGGAGTAACAGATACAGTAAGTGGGCTGAATGGCCTAATTTCTGTTCCTAAGTCTTATGGTCTTACATGTGAACAATGCAGCAATGTAGGAAACACCTCACTGCTGCATCAGAACCCTGGAATCCCCATGCAAACAGTACCACAGGAGATTTCTGTCACACAGATTATGACAATTCAAGAAGGAGCAATTCATCACCTTAAAGCGCAAGTAGAAATGGTCAAGAAATCCTGCCTTGCCATTGATGTCTATGTCCCAGTTTATCCAATATGCAACTGACCATTCATGTCACAATCATTTGATGACTCTTGCTGTGCACAATTTGGTTACAAAACAATTGTGACTATATTTCAGATTACAAAATCATTGACTGTGAAGTGTATTGGAATGTCTCAAGGTTACCTGAAAGGTAAATGCAGTTCTTCCGTGAATGAAAGATCACCAATAAAATAACTGACCTGTTTTCTTGCTTGATTTAGTCCTTGTAACCGTTGTTCCAGCTCATCCTTATAGCTCTTTGCTGCTTCGATACTCTCCTTGGCTTCTTGAAGGAGATCAGTCTGAACCTCAATCTCCATCATTGTATTTTTTTCCTATCAAAATTGAGAAACCCTGCCATCAGTTAGCCCTTCACAATGTTTACAAGACCTAACTTAAGTCAACACCAATTACTCACTTTAATTATCTTTCAGAAAGTAAGCAATCTGAAATGTTAACTATTTATCTCTCCACAAAGGTTACCTGTCAAGAGTTTCCAACACTTTTTCTTTCAACCAATACTTACTTGTTCAATATCTAGAAAATAGAGTAGCTGGCACTAGATTAATACTTACAAAATAATAATTCACTGCAATCTTATGCTTTTACATCGGCCACTGAAGATGGGCAGATGTAATGTTTTTACCCATGGTAGCCTGTTTATAGGCCCTCTCAAAAACTAAGATGGATGTCAAATGAAACCCAGTAGATGGATTGTGTAGCTAAAGGAAGAATGAAATTGTTTTTAGCAAAGGCACAAAATCACTTTTATAAAAAAATGATCTATTAACATATGGTGATAGGACAAATTAACTTCATCAGTAACCATGTTGTAGATTGCTGCTGGTGTTATGGTAGAACTTGTTACAATAACATGGCCTTGTGCGTGGGAAATCGTGTCTCACAAACTTGGTTGAGTTTTTTGAAGAAGTGACAAAGATGACTGATGAGGGCAGAGGAGTGGATGTGATCTATATGGACTTCAGTAAGACAGTCGACAAGGTTCCACATGGGAGACTGGTTACCAAACTTAGATCTCATGGAATACCAGGAAAACCAGCCATTTGGATAGAGAACTGGCTCAAAAGGTTGAAAAGAGGGTGGTGGTGGAGGGCTCCTTTTCAGACTGGAGGCCTATGACCAGTGGAGTGCCACAAGAATCAGTACTGGATCCTCCACTTTTCATCATTTATATAAATGATTTGGATGTGAGCATAAGAGGTATAGCTAGTCAGTTTGCAGATGACACCAAAATTGGAGGTGTAGTGGACAGTGAAGGAGGTTACCTCAGATTACAATGGGATCTTGATCAGATGGGCCAATGGGCTGAGTAGTGGCAGATGGAGTTTAATTTAGATAAATGTGGGGTTGCTGCATTTTGGAAAAGCAAATCTCAGCAGGACTTATACACTTAATGGTAAGGTCCCAGGGAGTATTGCTGGAAAAGAGAGACCTTGGAGTGTAGGTTCACAAGCTTCTGAAAGTGGATTCGCAGGTAGATAGGATAGTGAAGGCAGTGTTTGGTATGCTTTCCTTTATTGGTCAGAGTATTGAGTACAGGAGTTGGGAGGTCATGTTGCAGCTGTATAGGACATTGCATGCAAATCTGGTCTCCTTCCTATCAGAAAGATGTTGTGAAACTTGAAAGGGTTCAGAAAAGATTTACAAGGATGTTGCCAGGGTTGGATCATTTGAGATATTGGGAGAGGTTGAACAGACTGTGGCTGTTTTCCCTGGAGCATTGGAGGCTGAGGGGTAACCTTACAGAGGTTTATAAAATCATGAGGGGCATGGATAGGATAAATAGACAAAGTCTTTTCCCTGGGGTGGGGGAGTCCAGAACTACAGGGCATAGGTTTAGGGTGAGGGGAAAGATATAAAAAGAGACCTGAGGGGCATTTTTTTCACACAGAGAGTGGTACGTGTATGGAATGAGCTGCCAGAGGAAGTGGTGGAGACTGGTGCGATTGCAACGCTTAAAAGGCATCTGGATGGGATATGAATAGGGACCGGGTGCTGGCAGGTGGGACGAGATTGGTTTGGAATATCTGGTCAGCATGGACGAGTTGGACTGAAGGGTCTGTTTCCGTGTTGTACATCTATGACTCTGAGCTATCAAAATGTGAGCAGAACTTTCAGAGCAGATTGTTGAATGCAGATTGGACTGAAGCTCCCTTCAGATATGGAACCTCAACAAAAAAAAAGGCTTTTTTTCCAGCTTTGTAGTTGCAGAGCATCAATCAGGCAAGGAAGAGCTGCACAATTATAAGTACAGCATGGTGGAGGTATTTGCTCTACTGAATGCCCTCTTTACTTATTTTGCTAATTAATTCACATTGCAAACAACAAAGCAATTAATATTGCTAGCAATAACAAGATTACAAGCAGCGACTGTAGTTATTTTAATCAAAAACCTGTTTGGACACATGGGAACTGGTTGACCATGACTCAGAACTTCTGGCCCCTCACCACTGTGCAATAAAACCTGTTAAAATCAGCACCATTTGGCCACACTATCATGTTTGGATGTGTTTGACACATCAGAAGCAGCGGAGACTTGAACCTGGATGCTCAGGGAAATGAAGACGGATGTTTTGAGAACAGTTCACATTACAGAAGAGGAGATACTGTAGTGTTAAAAGTTTAAATTGGAATATCTCTCTGGACATTAAAGGCTTAAACTGCACTGACTGAACATTCTGGAAGTGGGTACGGATGACATTCATGCAGGACTGCGGATGACTCCCACTCCATTTGACAGTCATTTGCTACTACTCCTCTACTATTATCAAATTAAACCATCATTCAGTGCCTTGCATTCAGAAACACTTTCATAGCAATCCCCTGAAGCTAGGACATATCACATCTACATTATCTTGGGGAATCAGTCAGGAAATGGTCTGCATAATGATTCCCCAGGATTAGGGGATTTATATTTGCATCATCTTGGAGGATGATCTCATCCTACCATTGTACCTGGGGTAACGTGACAGGAAGTGGCCTGTGACTGTGAGGGAGTGGCCAGAGTATCTGTACGCATTACCAACTGACCTGTATAAAGGGGATGTGTTTTCTTTGGTTGAGGCCTCACTTTGACTCGACTTCGCATGCCTGCAAAGAGGGTCAAAAGGGGTCACCGAGTTTGTACGAGCTTTAATAAACTTTAACTGTTTGCAGAAGTTGGTGCGTGCAAATTACATCTCCTGTGTGAAACCTCAGGAAAAGAACCTAACAGTACAGGAGGTTTTAAGAGAATATAAAGATGGATAAATCTCCAAAACTGATCTAATGCATCCCAGAACACTATGGGAAGGAAGGGAGGAAATTGCAGGGCCCCTTACAGAAATACTTGCATCATCTTTAACTACGGATGAGGTGCCCGATGCCTGTAAAGTGGCTAATGTGCCTTTGTTTCAGAAAGGTTAAAAATGAGAAACTAGGAAACTTTGGATCAGAGAGCCTGATTTGGGTTGTGGGTAACTTGTTGGAGGTGATTCTAGAACTTTTTGCAAGGTTTGTAGCTCAGGTTGAGGTTTAGGGTGCAGGTTTGCTCGCTGAGCTGTAGGTTTGATATCCAGAAGTTTCATTACCTGGCTAGGTATCATCAGTGGTGACCTCCAAGTGAAGCGAAGCTGTTGTCTCCTGCTTTCTAGAGGTTGCCACTGATGTTACCTAGCCAGGTAATGAAACGTCTGGATATCAAACCTACACCCCAGCGAGCAAACCTACACCCCTGATTCTAGAACGTAGGATTTACGTGCATTTGGAGAGGCAAAACTTGATTGATTAAGGACAGTCAGCATAATTTTGTGCAAGGAAAACCATGTCTCACAAACTTGACAGTTTTTTTGAGGAAGTTACCAAAAAGATTCATGAAGGCAGAGCAGTAGACATTGTTTACTTGGACTTTATTAAATTGAGTTTTGAGAAGATTTGTAGCTCAGGTTGATGTTCTGGATGTAGGTTTGCTGGCTGAGCTGGAAGGTTCATTTCCAGATGTTTTGTCACCCTAACATCTTCAGTGGGCCTCAGGCAAAACACTGATGTGTTTGGGTTTTCTACCACCCCCTGAGAAAGAGAACAGGAATTGACATCACAACAGGAAATGGTATCACCAACCCAAACATGCAAATAGAAACACTTTTGTGTGGGGAAGATCGTGCCTTACCAACTTAATAGAGTTCTTCGAGAAAGTGACCAAGTTGTTAGATGAAGGAAGGGCTGTTGATGTCATATACATGGACTTTAATAAAGCGTTTGATAAGGTTCTCCATTGTAGACTAATGCAGAAAGTGAAGTCACATGGTGTGCTGGGTGTTCTAGCTAGGTGGATAAAGAACTGGTTGAGCAACAGGAGACAGTGGTAGTTGAAGGAAGCTTCTCGAAATGGAGAAAAGGTGACCAGTGGTGTTCCACAGGGGTTGGTGTTGGGGCCACTTGTTTGTAATATACATAAGTGATCTGGAAGAGGCCACTGTTGGTATGATCAGCAAGTTTGCAGATGACATGAAGATTGGTGGAGTAGTAGAAAGCATAAGGGACTGCCAGAGAATACAGGAGGATATAGATAGACTGGACAGTTGGGTGGAAAAGTGGCAGATGGCTTTCAATCCAGACCAATGTGAGGTGATGCATTTAGGCAATTCTAATTCTCGAGCGAATTATACAATGAATGGAAGAGCCTTGGGAAAAGCTGATGGGCAGAGAGATCTGGGAGTGCAGGTCCATTGTACCCTGAAGGTTGCTGCACAGGTGGATAGAGTGGTCAAGAAGGCATATAGTATGCTTGCCTTCATTGGTTGGGGTATTGAGTTTAAGAGCTGGCAAGTCATGTTAAAATTATACAAGACATTGGTTCGGCCGCATTTAGAATACGTGTACAGTTCTGGTCACCACATTACCAAAAGGATATGGATGCTTTGGAGGGGGTGCAGAGAAGGTTTACCAGGATGTTGCCTGGAATGGAAGGTGCTAGCTATGAAGAGAGGTTGAGTAGATTAGGTTTATTTTCATTAGAAAAAAATGAGATTGAGGGGGGACCTGATTGAGGTTTATAAAATCATGAAGATAGAGACAAGCTTTTTCCCAGGGTGAAGGATTCAATAACGAGAGGTCATGCTTTCAAGGTGAAAGGTGGAAAGTTTAAGGGGGATACACGTGGCAAGTACGTCACAGAGGGTGGTGGGCGTTTGGAACGCGTTGCCAGCTTAGGTGGTAGAGGCAGGCATGCTAGATTCATTTAAGATGCGTCTGGACAGATGCAAGAGTAGGTGGGGAGCAGAGGGATACAGATGCTTAGGAATTGACCGACAGGTTTAGACAGTACATTCGGATCGGCTCAGGCTTGAAGGGCCGAAGGGCCTGTTCCTGGGCTGGAAATTTTCTTCGTTCTTTGAAAGCTGGAATTATCAGCCATGCTTCACCTGAGGCCCACAGAAGATGTTTAATAAAGCCTTTGCCAAAGTTCTGCATGGTAGACCAATTAGTCAAGTTAGATCACATGGGATTCAGGGTAAGCTTGCCGATTGGATACATAATTGGCTTAACGGCAAGAGACAGAGTGGTGGTAGAAGGTTGCTTTTTGGACTACAGGCCTGTTACCGACAGTGTTCCATAGGGATCACTGCTGGGTCCTCTTGTTTGTCATTTATATAAATGATTTGGATGAGAATATAGAAGTCAAGGTTAGTAAGTTTGCAGCAGACACCAAAATTGGTGGCATCATAGTGAAGGAGGTTACGAGGAGCAAGTGAGGACTGCAGATTCAGGAGAGTCAGTTGAAAAGTGCAGCGCTGGAAAAGCACAGCAGGTCAGACAGCATCCAAGGAGCAGCACAGTCAACAGTTCATGCATAAGCCCTTCATAATGAATTACAAAGGGATCTTGATCAAATGGGGCACTGGACTGAAAAGTGGCAGCTGGAGTTCAATTTAGAGCAATACAGGCTATTGCATCCTGGTACAACAAACAGGGGCAGAACTTATACAATTAATGGTAGGACATTGGATAGCGTTGTAGAACACAGACACCTCAGGGTTCAGGTATAGAATTCTTTTGAAGCTTGCATCACATGTAGACAGGGTGGTTCAGACAACATTTAGCACACTTGCCTTCATTGCACAGTCCTTTTGACTTTAGCAGTTGGGACGTTATGATAAGATTGCACTGGATGTTGGTGAGGCCTCTTCTGGAATTCTGTGTCCAGTTCTGGTCACCCTGCTATAACAAGAATAAAGTTAAAAATCACAACACCAGATTATAGTCCAACAGGTTTATTTGGAAGCACTAGCTTTTGGAGCGCTGCTCCTTCATCAACCTCCATAGCCACCTGAAGGAGCAACGCGCCAAAATAAACCCATTAGACTACAACCTGGTGTTGTGTTATTTTTAACCTTTTTCCACCCCTGTCCAACACCAGCATTTCCAAGTCATAACTGGACGAGGTTCTGAAAAGACTTACCAGGACGTTGATAGATATGAGAGGTCAGAGTTGTAAAGAAAGGCTGGATAGGCAGGGACTTCTTTCACTGGAATGTAGTACGTTGAGAGGTGACCTTATACAGGTTTACAAAATTATAAAGGGAATAGGTAGTGTTAATGATAGATGTTTTTTCCTAGGATGTGGTTCACACATGGATCGAACTTCCTAAGGAAGTGGTGGATGCGTGCACAGTTACAATGTTTAAAAGACACTAATGTAAGTACACACTTATGTAAATGAATAGGAAACATTTGGCGGGATAAAGGCCAGAAACAGCAAGGTGGGACTAGTTTAGTTTGGGATTATGTTTGGCATGGACAGTTGGACCAAAGTGTCTGTTTCCATGCTGTAGGACTCCATGACTCTAGGACATGGTAATCTGATCCATCAAGCGTAATTGTATAATTACTTGGAATAAATAAAGTTTCAATGTTAGAACAGGACTCAAGTGAATTTAGATTGCTGGGTGACATCGCTTAGATAAGTATAAATAATTAAAACAAGAACAAAGAACCAGCATAGTTAAAACATTTTACATAAGAATTAAGAGCAGAAGTAGGCCATCTGGCCCTTCAAGCCTGCTCTGCTATTCAATCAGATCATGGCTGATTTTTATGACTCTATAACTATAACTACGTCACTGGGCAAGGAATTCCATAGATTAACAACCCTCTGGGTGAAGAAGGTCCTTCTCAATTCAGTACTAAATCTGCTACTCCTAATTTTGAGGTTATGCCCTCTTGTTTAGACTAGATTACTTACAGTGTGGAAACAGGCCCTTCGGCCCAACAAGTCCACACCGACCCGCCGAAGCGCAACCCACCCAGACCCATTCCCCTACATTTACCCCTGCACCTAACACTACGGGCAATTTAGCATGGCCAATTCACCTGACCTGCACATTTTTTTTTGGACTGTGGGAGGAAACTGGAGCACCCAGAGCAAACCCATGCAGACACAGGGAGACTGTGCAAACTCCACACAGTCAGTCGCCTGAGGCGAGAATTGAACCCGGGTCTCTGGCACTGTGAGGCAACAGTGCTAACCACTGTGCCACCGTGCCGCCCATGGTGTTCTAGTTTCACCTGCCAGTAGAAACATCCTCTCTACTATCTTATGTATTCTCTTCATAATTTTGTGTGTTTTAAGGGACTGATATGTTAAAGGGTTAATTTTTCTGATGACCTGCAGGAAATTGGATGTCCCAGGGTTAGGGTGGTATGTTTCTGTCTTGAAGGTAGAATGAAAAAAAGTTACATTGCCATCTCCTACTATTCAGAGTAAATTTATATTGTTGTTATTTCCTATTCAGAATTAATAAGAACATTGCAGTTAAAATTCTGACCACACCCTGCAGTTTGAAAAAAAAAGATTTACACCAGATTTTGCCGTTAAGGAATAGACACTACATTATTTCTGGAAATAATCAAATCACTACATTGTGTCCTGAGTGGCATGTGACTACATGTGAATGGCTGAGGGTTGTCTTGTGGGCATTACTAACTGATGTAAAAGTGTGTGTAAAGGAAGAACTGAACCCTTTGTTCAGAGAGATCTCTTGACACTGCTTCACACGCATTGGGAAGTCTGTTAAGGGCTCCTCCAAAGCTTGTACTTACTTAATAAACGTTGGCTGTTCACAGAAGTTGGCATATTGCAGTTAGAAAAAGAGCCTAACATTTGGTGGAATTCCAACATATACAAAGCTTCTGGGCGGACTAGATACGTGATCATCTGAGTGCCGATGGAGTGAGACGGATGGGCCCACGAGGTAAGATTTACCTTGATCTCTCTCCTTAACCTAAAACTCAGTCAACCCCTTGTCTTCTGGGACTCTACAGTGACGGAATTGGAGGTAACGTACATGCCGACAAGTTCGCTTTCGGAGTCCTAAGGGAGATTACAGTCCCCCTGGAATTCAGAGGTTGGAGTCCTCAGAACCACTCGAAAGGGAGGCAAGAGTTCCCCTGGAATTCGGAGGTCAGAGTCCTCTAATAGTGAGGTTTGAGGCTCCAGAGTGTATTACATAAGATAAACGATACCTACTGAGTGTCTCAATCACCCTGCCTTAGACCAATTGTTAAGTGGAGAGGTCAGGACCCTGAAGTGGATGTGAAGACAAAAGACACTGGACTGGTATACAGAGATAAATTAGGAAATTGAGACTTTAGGAATGCTTGTCCCATTTCTATTAGAGGTTTTAAATGCATAATTTATTTGCACAAGTCTAGTCAGAATTCTTGAGGATCTTGGTTATTGTAGCTTAAACAATAGACTATTGATATCTGACAGTAGACAGGAAATTCACATGGAAAAGGTTGATGATTATGACAATGTGGTAAAAACAATGACTGCAGATGCTGGAAACCAGATTCTGGATTAGTGGCGCTGGAAGAGCACAGCAGTTCAGCCAGCAGAGGAGCAGTAAAAGTGACTTTTGGGCAAAATCCCTTCATCAGAAATAAAGGCAGAGAGCCTGAAGCGTGGAGAGATAAGCTAGAGGAGGGGGGGGGGGGGGGAGAAAGTAGCATGGAGTGCAATAGGTGAGTGGGAGAGAGGATGAAGGTGATAGGTCAGGGAGGAGTGGATAGGTGGAAAAGAAGATAGGCAGGTAGGACAAGTCATGGGGACAGTGCTGAGCTGGAAGTTTAGAACTAGGGTGAGGTGGGGGAAGGGGAAATGAGGAAACTGTTGAAGTCCACATCAATGCCCTGGGGTTGAAGTGTTCCGAGGTGAAAGAGGAGGCGTTCTTCCTCCAGGCGTCGGGTGGTGAGGGAGCGGCAGTGAAGGAGGCCCAGGACCTCCATGTCCTCGGCAGAGTGGGAGGGGGAGTTGAAATGTTGGGCCACAGGGCGGTGTGGTTGATTGGTGCAGGTGTTCAACCCCAGGGCATCAATGTGGACTTCAACCGTTTCCTCATTTCCCCTTCCCCCACTTCACCCTAGTTCCAAACTTCCAGCTCAGCATTGTCCCCATGACTTGTCCTACCTGCCTATCTTCTTTTCCACCTATCCACTCCACCCTCTCCTCCCCTCCCCCACTCACCTATTGTACTCTATGCTACTTTCTCCCCACCCCCACCCTCCTCGAGTTTATCTCTCCACGCTTCAGGCTCTCTGCCTTTATTCCTGATGAAGGGCTTTTGCCCGAAACGTCGATTTTACTGCTCCTCGGATGCTGCCTGAACTGCTGTGTTCTTCCAGCCCTACTAATCCAGATTATGAGTGTCTATCAAGACCCAGATTTGTTACTGAAATACTATGTGATACTCTTTGCTGGCTTAAGTTTTAGTTTTGTGTTCACTGTGTATGGTCAAAATTTGAAGATGCTTATAATGCCAGTCAACCTTGCAAGGGTTGAATCTGTTGAAAAATGTAAGTCAAAGCCATGCTAAGGACTTCCAGCATTTTTTAAAACCCAAGAAGAATGATGACAAGATACAACAGCATTGTCTTTATTCAAGGAATAAGGAGTGAATTGGCAGATTGGCTGTAATTACAGGGAACTGGTTTAATTTTGCAGGGAGTGTGGGGGTGAAACCCAAAATCCTTTTAAGTAACTGATCTGCCTTATTTGAATCAGGATCTCAAATTAATGTGCTTTGTGGACTATATATTCGGGCAGATTTTTTGTTTTTACATTATTATACAACATTGGGTCCTTTTAAAAATTATCAAATGTGTAACCTTAAAACAAATTGATTGAGGGCCTTGACCCCCTGATTTGTTTGAAATTCTACAATACCTGTCCAAAAAAAAACAATTGTGTCAGTGGTCAGGCTTTAGCCAGATGAGGGTATTGTTTTAAAATATTTTTGCTGCTTTTTTTAATGCAGTGTTCACAAAAAGTGTGCATTTTAATTTTGACGTTTTGTTAAGATTTCAGAATATATTAGAACTTGAGGCTGAGCTGTTTGAGTGCAGTCAATTATTGTTAAGACTTCATTGGCCCCCTGCGTACTGCAAATTCAAATAATGTTGATCTCTACCAAAGCTGTACATTTACTGGTCTGTACCCACTGTAATTCTGACTGTTTTATTTGGGAAGTTAAATTTACAATGTCAGTTTGGCAGCAAACACACATTCTAATTAAAAACATTGATCATGAAACTTTAAAAAAATTAGGACCATTTTTGTCATTAATATCAGGCCTTTGAACTATATCTGAAGTTAAGAGTTAATATGTGGCAATGGTTATTGTTTGCTTTAATGGAGAAATTACAGTTTCCATTTGGAGAACATATTTTAATATTTTCTGCATTTATTTCCCATGAATATTTGAGATTTAAATCTGAACTGAAACTGCCTCTTCAATGGCTAAAGCACAGGAAACATTGTTTTCTTGCTGTTCCAGATTCATGACAGCTTTCACATGAGCCAAGTATTAATTTGTCAAAGAAAAATCTTTGGAATAACCTGAACACTGTCCCCGAGGGTTTGATTTTAGGACCATTGATTGTTGTTTATAAATGACTGAATTGTTTAGGCAATACAATTTAGAAGTTTATGGATTGTACGAAACTTATTAATGACATAAATAGTGAAACTCATCTCTAGAGTTTCTCCATTCACAGGTAAATCATGCTTTCGGACCACCGCCTGCCCCTCCACAACCTGATCCAACTGATTCAAGCAGCTCCCCAATCATGAGCACGAAAAGTGATAAAGCCAACAACGGTGAAGAGGAGGCCCATACGCTTTTTGTGAGTGGACTTTCTATGGATATTAAACCACGTGAGCTTTACCTTCTCTTTTGACCATTTAAGGGATATGAACATTCACTGATAAAGCTAACATCTAAACAGCCAGTTGGCTTTGTTACATTTGACAGCAGAGCTGCATTCACCTTCCCTGCTGCTGCAGCTGCCATACTTCACACTCATACTTCAGATGGAGGATAGAAGTTTTGTTAAGTATTTAACTGCCCTTATCCAAGAATTTAGATTTCTCTATAGAGTGGTGTGCAACAACAGACTGGATTTCATTTTCAGGTTGGACTTTACTGAAGGAGATTTTGGATAACTGACTTGTTTCCACTCAACTTGGAGGGGGTGGAGTTGTCACTAAGGACTGTGGATTTAAGAACTTTAGTGGTGAATGTTTTTTCACCATGAGAGGATCCTACCTACTACATGGGCTAGTAATTTTTAATGTTATAATCACTGTATGTTGTGTGTCAATAACTTAGTTAAATACTGACTGTATGATACTTATGAATAAGCTGAAAAATGCACTTTGTTATCATGAAATGATAAAAAGGAGGGAATGAGATGTTAAAGGATTAAACTTGTTCTGCTGACCTGCAAGAAATTTGATGCCCTGGGTATGTTTCTCTGTCTTGCAGGTAGAATGTAAAAAACTACATTATCATCTCTTACTGTTCAGAGTAAATTTACATTGTCATTTCCTATTCAGAATTAAGAGCAGCATTGCAGTTAAATTAAAAAAAGATTTACACCAGATTTTGCCATTAGGGAATAGTCTACATCACATTATTTCTGAAAGTAATCAAATCACTACATTGTGTCTTGAGTGGCATGCGACTATGGGGGAGTGGCAGGGGGTTGTCTTGGGAGCATTACTGACTGTGATGTAAAATTTTGTATGAAGGGAGAACTAGTCCCTTTGTTCAGAGCACTCTCTTGACACTGCTTCGCAAGCATTGCGAAGAATGTTAAAAAGGTTCCTCCAAAGCTTGTACTTGCTTAACAAGTTTTAGCAGTTCAGAACATTGGGGCACAGACAGCCTCACACATGGCACCTCACACCTTCAATACATTATCTGGGCCAACATGACACCTATTGTTAAAGTTCACTTGAGAATGTGACTTAAAGTTCTGGAATTTACATATGACAGAACTGAAACCAGCATGCCCATTCTAAAACATGAGATACTTAAAACAATCCTGGTCTTTTTCAACACATAATTTCAGTTAAATCACACTATAAACGTTTGCTATAAATTCTGCTTCTTATGATCTTATACCACGTGACGAAGGAGCAGCATTCCGAAAGCTAGTGCTTCCAAATAAACCTGTTGGACTATAACCTGGTGTTGAGAGATTTTTGGCTGATCACAGAAGTTAGCATATTTCAGTTGCATCAAATGTGTAAGAATCTCAAAGAAAAATAACCTAACAGGATGATGGTGAAATTGGAAGAAAAAGTGAAGAAATCTGTGGATTATAGTGAATAAATCTATGGCAATAATCACTTCAATACCCAGCTGCATCAGTAGTGAAGACATCCATAAATATAGACAGATAGATAGATAGTTGTGCAATAAACTGGTTTTGATTGTAGAAAGAAAGAAGGAAAGAAGGAAAGAAGGAAAGAAGGAAAGAAGGAAAGAAGGAAAGAAGGAAAGAAGGAAAGAAGGAAAGAAGGAAAGAAGGAAAGAAGGAAAGAAGGAAAGAAGGAAAGAAGGAAAGAAGGAAAGAAGGAAAGAAGGAAAGAAGGAAAGAAGGAAAGAAGGAAAGAAGGAAAGAAGGAAAGAAGGAAAGAAGGAAAGAAGGAAAGAAGGAAAGAAGGAAAGAAGGAAAGAAGGAAAGAAGGAAAGAAGGAAAGAAGGAAAGAAGGAAAGAAGGAAAGAAGGAAAGAAGGAAAGAAGGAAAGAAGGAAAGAAGGAAAGAAGGAAAGAAGGAAAGAAGGAAAGAAGGAAAGAAGGAAAGAAGGAAAGAAGGAAAGAAGGAAAGAAGGAAAGAAAGAAAGAAAGAAAGAAAGAAAGAAAGAAAGAAAGAAAGAAAGAAAGAAAGAAAGAAAGAAAGAAAGAAAGAAAGAAAGAAAGAAAGAAAGAAAGAAAGAAAGAAAGAAAGAAAGAAAGAAAGAAAGAAAGAAAGAAAGAAAGAAAGAAAGAAAGAAAGAAAGAAAGAAAGAAAGAAAGAAAGAAAGAAAGAAAGAAAGAAAGAAAGAAAGAAAGAAAGAAAGAAAGAAAGAAAGAAAAGAAAGAAAGAAAGAAAGAAAGAAAGAGAGAAAGAAAGAAAGAAAGAAAGAAAGAAAGAAAGAAAGAAAGATCACTGACGAACAACAAATAGAGACAGACAAATTAGCAAGTTAGACGTCTGACACCTGAGGGGATCTCTTCACCCAAAAGGAAAACATTGTGCAATATTAGGGAAGGGCATTAAAAGCAGACAAGACAAAAGGAGGAAGGAACAAAACAGATGTAATGAAAAGCAAAATACCAATTTAAAAAAAAATTCAGCCAAGTGACATTATTCATCCAGACACCATGGAAATAGACCCTTCAGTCCAACTAGTCCACACAGACCATAGTCCCAAACTAAACTACTCCTGCTTAGAAGCTTTTGGCCCATTTCCCTCCATACCGTTCCAATTCATGTACTTATCCAAATGTCTTTTAAAATGTTGCAACTGTTACTGCAACCACAACTTCCTCTAGCACTTTTTAAAAGAGTTCTCCTCTCACCTTAAAATATGCCCCAAGTTTTGAATTCTTCCACTCACAGGATAAAGCCTTTGCTATTCACCTTAATGCCTGTCATGGATTTTATAAACCTCTAAGGTCACCCCTTATTCACCTATGCTCCAGTAAAAACTGTCCCAGCCTTTCTTTATAACTCAAATCCTCCATTCCCAGCAACATCCTGTTTGATCTTTTCTGAACCCTCTCCAAATTTGATAATAGGAGAAAGTGAGGACTGCAGATGCTGGAGACCAGAGCTGAAAATGTGTTGCTGGAAAAGCGCAGCAGGTGAGGCAGCATCCAAGGAGCAGGAGATTTGACATTTCAGGCATGAGCCCTTCTCCTGCTCTATTATCCTGCTCCTTGGATGCTTAGCTTTTCCAGCAACTGATCTCCAGCATCTGCAGTCCTCACTTTCTCCTAGAAGATTTTAACCTACTGCGAATCCTGTTGCAAGGATGCCTTCCTTGAAGAAGCTCTCTTCCTCCCATTCCTGAAGAAGGGCTCATGCCCAAAACGTCTATTCTCCTGCTCCTTGGATGCTGCCTGACCTGCTGCGCTTTTCCAATTTGATAATATCCTTCCTATAGCAGGGCGACCAGGAAAGCACAGAGTACTCCTGAAGAGTCCTCACCAATGCCCTGTACAACGTCAACATGACATCCCAACTCCTATACTCAAAAGGAGTAAGCAACAAAGGCAGGCGGGTTAAACGCCTTCTTAATCACCCTGTCTATGTCTGACGCAAACTTCAAAGAATTATGTACCTGAACTCTTACACCTCTCTGTTTGACACACTGCCCAGGGTCCTAACATTAGTTGTATACATCCTACTGCAATTTGTTTTACCAAAATGTAAAATCACATTTATCCAAATTAAACATCGACCAACTCTCAGCCCATGGACCCAATTGATCAAGATCTTTGTTATCTTCGATAACCTTCTTCTTCACCATCCACTATACCAACTGAGGTGTCATCTGCAAACTTAATAACCATGCCACCCATTCCCGCATCCAAATCATTTGGATAAAATGACAAACAAAAGATGGATCTAAAACTGACCTAAAGCTCACCTGAAATGCCATGTAATCTAACTTGACTAAGGACGTACTGAAGTCCACATAAACAATGTCCATACTTTGCTCTCAGTAATCTTCTTGGTTACTTGCTCAAAAATTCAATCAAGTTTGAGAGACATTTACCTCGCACAAACCATCCAGACTATCCCTAATTAATCCTTGTCAACAAATGCATGGGAGAAAGTGAGGACTGCAGAGTCAAAATGTGTGGTGCTGGAAAAGCACAGCTGGTCAGACAGCATCCAAAGAGCAGGACAGTCCAAGTTTTAAGCAAAAGCTTGTCATCAGGAATGTTCGCAATGTATGTAAATTCTATCTTTCAGGATCACCTCTAACAACTTAACAACTATCAATGTCAGGCTCACAGGCCTATATAGTTCCCAAGCTTCTCTCTACAGCCTTTCTTAAATAAAAGGCATAACATTAGCTACCCTCCAGTCTTCTAGCACCTCACATAGTTATAAATGATACAAAACACTTCTGTTAAGGGCTCTGCAATTTCTTCTCAACGTTCCCACAACAGCCTGAAATAGACTTCATGCATTTGAACAGTGAAGGTCAATGGGACAAATGTCATAACTGAGCTAGCTGATGTCTTTAACCCAAGTTAAAAGATGTCAATTTCCCAGTTGAAATCCCAGGATAACCAAGTGAATAAATAGTAGCTGACTTTGACTGTCCTGCAAGCACAATAGCTGGAAGACCAAGCATCCCAACTAAGTTCAAACCAGCAATTCAGGTTTCCATTGTAAAGGGGTGTCATCCAGATTTAAAATGTTATCTCTCCACAGCTGCTGCCAGATCGGATGTTGTCTGGTATTGTATGTTTCTTTCAGATACAAAATCTTGGAGCTTCCTTATTCTTTATAATTGTAGCTTTCATTGTGAATGCTCTGACTAGATATTCAAACCCACTATCCTTGCACACCGTGCAAGTAATAATCTTTCACCATATTTAAATATCACAATACCACAATGGAAAATGCAAGCCACATTTTCTTTGCCACAGTAGATACTATAAATACGACTTTATATTTTACTCCTGCCAAAAACTTAAATAAAATCTTTTTAAAATTTCACCTATTAGGTAATGTAATGCACTATAGATAGAGTTCCTGCCTCGAAATACAGCTCATTGCAGAGAATGACATGCAGCAGGTCCCACCCCCAAGGTCAAATACAACTTTTGCTGCTTTTTCCAAAATGACTTTCTTGATATTATAAAGATTAATAATTATCTAATGCACAAGGATTTGGTGAAAGTGGACTTCACCCAGATTTTTCAGTCAATTTCTAAATTGGGGAGATCATGATAAAACATTCACATTTAAAAATGCCAACATTTATGCCATCTTTTCACAGGAGATAAAATGGCTCATGCCTACCCGCACAGGGTAAGAATTTTAGAAATCCAATAGCACGATGCTGAAGAAAAACAGAGGCATGCTCCCCAGTGTCCAAGAGAATTTTAATTCCTCAACCACATCACTTAACCAGCAACCAATCATATTGTGGTTTGTGGGAGCTTGCTGTGAGAAAACTGGCTGCCACATTTCCAGTATTATAAACAATGATTACACTTCAAACACATTGATTGTAAAAAAGTGTCCTGGATGGGGGTTGGGGGGTGTCTGAATGTCATGAAAGGCATCAAGTCATTCTCTATTATTAATGCAACTCCAAAGCATTCCTAGAATCTAGGAAAATTGACAAATATTTTCAAGATACTTTGGGAATTTATTGTGGTCTGCAATCAGACGTCAGCTGCCTATCAGAAAAAACAGAATGAATCACCCCTACCAATTGTGTTTTTCCAAACCCAGAGCCAAAATAGAGGTACAGCAGTCAGTGTTATATGATCTGGACATAATTTTGAGTTTTTCGTTACAATAGTGGAGAGCGATCAAGCCTAAATCAGCCATCTTGTTCATGTATGTTCTTCAGGGAAGGAAACTAACAACTTTATCCGGTCTGCCCTACATGCGGCTCCAGACCCAAAGCAACATGGACAGCTCTTAACTGCCCGCTTGGCAAGTAGGATGAATAATAAATGGGAGCCTAGCCAGTGATGCCGTCATCCTGTGAATGAATTTTTTAAAACTCCCACAATAATTCTCAGCGTTCTGGGAATACTCTGGAATTACATCAATAATAAATACATAGACTAATATAGCGTAATTTACCACATTGTTTCTGCCTTTGGAAACTAAATACTTAATCTTTGAAATTTTTGAATCTCCTTTTTATATTAGTGTGGAAAGCTTCATTTGGAATAAAATGTATTTTGATACCACAAATTAAAGACAAACTGTTTCCGAACAAGCTACTTTTTAAATAAAGCATGTTCCAAACAGATCCAAAACTTGAGACAAAATTTCAGTATGTAAAGCACAAAAATCATTAGCAGTGGCAAGGGGATCATTTTGCTGCAGTGATACAAACACCCAAAACAGTTTAGTGGACTTCTCAAACCCAGAATCAGCATCAAGCATAATAGGACAAAACTGTAAAACTCCATTTGCTCACAGTGAAAGTTAACAATATCCTTCAAGCCAAAGCTAATTTATAATATATGGGAGCAGTCGTTGATTCAGAGAAGAAATGACAAGAAAAAACACAAAGCACACAAATGATCTTTTATGTGGAGAAGCCAGTGTTAGACTGGGGTAGACAAAGTTAAAAATCACAACACCAGGTTATAGTCCAACAAGTTTATTTGGAAGCACTAGCTTTTGGAGCGCTGCTTTTTTATTAGGTAGTTGTGGAGCAGGACCATAAGAGACAGAATTTATAGCAAATGATTACAGTGTCATGCAACTGAAATGATATATTGAACAAACCTAGATTGTTGTTAAGTCTTTCATCTTTTGGAATAGGTTGCAGATTTCAGTTTATTAATATGTAAATCCCAATACTTCTTTCAAGTCACATTCTCGAGATAATTAAAGGTTTTATTAAAAAAAAGTGACATCTCAGCTCAGACAATGCATTAAAGGTGTGAGGTTAGAGTCTGTCTGCATCACAATCTTGAGTCAGACTGGTTCTATTTCCAAAGTGGAACTTAAAATATTACATGGGGATTGCCCCACCGTAACCACCCTATTATTCTTAGGGATAACTAAGATCTCCTTTCAAATTTGTTTCTCAATTCCCCTTTGAATATTAGGGGGTCTATAAAAAAAATCCCAATAAGGTGATCATCCCTTTTTATATAAAGGATTTGGGATGCGAGCATAAGAGGTACAGTTAGTAAGTTTGCTGATGACACCAAAAATTGGAGGTGTAGTGGACAGCAAAGAAGGTTACCGCAGATTACAAGAAGATCTTGATCAGATGGGCCAATGGGCCGAGAAGTGGTAGATGGAGTTTAATTTAATAAATGTGAAGTGCTGCATTTTGGGAAAGCAATCTTAGCAGGACTTACACACTTTATGGTAAGGTCCTAAGGAAACCGAGGAAAGCTTAATGGTAAGGTCCTGTTGCTGAACAAAGAGACCTTGGCGTGCAGGTTCATATCTACCTGCAACTCCACTTCCAAGGAGCTAAGATGGTGAAGGTGGCGTTTGGTATGCTTTCCTTTATTGGTCAGAGTATTGAGTACAGGAGTTGGGAGGTCATGTTGCGGCTGTACAGGACATTGGTTTGGCCACTTTTGGAATACTGCGTGCAATTCTGGTCTCCTTCCTATCAGAAAGATGTTGTGAAACTTGAAAGGGTTCAGAAAAGATTTACAAGGATGTTGCCAGGGTTGGAGGATCTGAGTTACAGGGAGAGGTTGAATAGCCTGGGGCTGTTTTCTCTGCAGCAAAGGCTGAGGGGTGACCTTATAGAGGTTTACAAAATTATGAGGGGCATGGATAGGATAAATAGACAAAGAGATTTACAAGGATGTTGCAAGGATTGGAGGATCTGAGCTATAGGGAGGCTGAACAGGCTAGGGCTGTTTTCTCTGGAATGTGCAGGCTGAGAGGTGACCTTATAGAGGTTTATAAGATCATGAGGGGCATGGATAAGATAAATAGACAAAGTCTTTTCCCTGGGGTTGGGGAGTCCAGAACTAGAGGGCATAGGTTTAGGGTGAGAGGGGAAAGATACAGAAAAAAAAGAGACCAACGGGGCAACTTTTTCACACAGAGGATGGTACGTATATGGAAAGAGCTACCAGAGGCTAGTACAATTGCAACATTTAAAAAGGCATCTGGAAGGGTATATGAATAGGAAGGGTTTGGAGGGATATGGGCCAGAAGCTGGCAGGTGGGAGTAGATTACTTTGGGATACCTGGTCAGCATAGACGAGTTGAAGCAAAGGTTTTATTTCCATGCTGTATATCTCTATGACTGCCTGCAGATTGTTTGCTTTTTGAGCAAAATAGAACATATCTGCAAATACAAATTCACCCCATAAACTTATATGTGGCAAGTACGCATGTGACTCGGCCAAAGTTGCCCTGAGGCATTGTACGTTGGTGAGAAAGGACTCTATGCTATAAATCACCAGACAGGGGTGTTCCCTCCCAGTCAGGGACATTTGGCATGACCATCCTCCAAGGTGGACTTCAGGATAGGCAAAGTGGCTGAGCAGAGGCTAATTTCCAAGTTTGATACCCATGAGGATGGCCTCAACCACGTCCGAGTTCATGTCACACTACAGGTGACCCCACTACACTACACACACACACACACTTTACCAAGTTTGCGCGCAAACACACACTCACCCTCTCTCTGATGCACGCGCACACAAACAAGTCGGAGGTGAATGAGTCTTTGTAGATACATTTTATTTTGCTCAGAAAATGCAAAATCTTCACAGTCAATCCATGTAATATTTTATAAATTCCACTTTGCAACAGAACCATTCTAACTCAAGATTGGGATACAGATAGACTCTAACCTCACACCTTTAATGCATTGTTTGAGCAGAGGATGTCACTTTTTAAAAAATAAAACGTAAAGTTTTCTTGAGAATATAACTTGACAGTTATATTGGGATTTACATCTTAATGAACCAAACCTGCAACCCATACTAAAAGATGAAAGACTTAACAGCAATCTAGGTTTGTTCAATATATCTCAGTTGAATGACACTGTGATCTTTTGCTATAAATCCTGTCTCTAATGGTCTTGTTCCACAACTACCTGAAGGAGCAGTACTCCAAAAGCTAGTGCTTCCAACTAAACCTGTTGTACTATAACCTAGTGTTGTGATTTTTAAAAATGATCTATTAGTATTAGTTTGAATGTAATGCAGATGCCAATGGAGGAAGCAGCATTACCTATACCACTGCCCAGTTTTAAAAGAGTATTATAACATGTTCAAAAGTGGAAGCCAAGCAATTTAAAAAGAATTCTCCAGTATTTGAACTGCAGTTAGTAGAGGAAACAGAAAAGTTTATTTGAAAAGCAGAGCAGAATGACAACTGGACACAATGGAGTGATACAACAGGAAATGTAACTAGCGAAGGGCTGATGGTATAGAATGAGCAGTGAGCTTTGGAAAACTGGGTAGCTCAAAAAAGTCCAACTGTATTTTAAAGGAAACTTTGAACAGAGGAATGAGAAGTGAGCAAAATTTCAAACAGAAAATAGAAGCGAAAGGACTAAAAAAGTTACAAACTTGATTAAAAGCTAATTTCACAAGTCTATGTGAACCACCTAAGATAATTACAACATTAAAGTCAAAATCAAATGTGAATATTCATTCAAAATGGCCTTACGGGATTAAATTGTTAGTGCTGAGAGACTTCCTAGATGTCACAGCTCAGTAACAGCAGCAGCTGTCTCAATTTCACTGGATTTGGTTGAGATGTTAAGCTGAATTCAGCTAAGCTTTCAAGAATTCAAAGCCAGTCAGACTCCTATTATCATGCCACATCATGCCCAGGTACAATGGGAAGTAGTGACACTTTTGCAATCATGTGACTTCATTCATTAACATTTCATAGCATTTTACAGGAATTACTCCTGATGAGACAACATGAAAGTCAAGCCTGGAAAACAAAACAGTAAATAAGAATTACAAGTGTAAACACACTGCATGGTTCATGAATTGTTGGCCGAAAGGTACACAAAATCAACAAGTCAGTTTTAAACCAATCATAAGACCATACAACATAGAAGGAGCAGAAATTAGGCCACTGAGTCTGCTCCACCATTGAATCATGGCTGATAAGTTTCTCAACTCCATTCTCTCTGTAACCCTTGATACTCAAGAACCTATTTATCACCATCTTAAATATGCTCAATGACCTGACCTCCACAGCATTCTGAGGCAATGAATCCAATAGATTCACCACTCTCTGGTTGATTAGATTAGATTCCCTGCAGTGCGGAAACAGGCCCTTCGGCCCAACTAGTCCACACCGACCCTCTGAAGAGTAACCCACCCAGACCAGTTTCCCTTTGACCAATGTACTTAACACTAGGGGCAATTTATCATGGCCAAATCACCTAACCTGCACATCTTTGGAAGGTAGGAAGAAACCGGAGTACCTGGAGGAAACCCACGCAGACACGGAGAGAATGTGCAAACTCCGCACAGACAGTTGTCAGAGGCTGGAATTGAACCTGGGACTCTGGTGCTGTGAGGGAACAGTGATAACCACTGAGCCACCGTAAGATGTTTCTCCTTCTCGCCGTTCTAAAAAGGTCTTCACTTTACTCTAAGGCTGTGCCCTCGGATCCCAGTCTCTCCTACCAATGGAAACATCTTCCCCACATCTACTCTGTCCAGGCCATTCAGTATTCTGTATGTTTTAATCAGATGTCCCCATATCCTTCTAAACTCCATCAACCATAGACCCAGAGTCCTCAATCATTCCTCATATGTTAAGTTTTTCATTCCAAGGGTCATTCTCGTAAACCTCCCGCTGGATCCACTCCAGGGCCAGTACATCCTTCCTGAGAGAAGGCACAATACTCCAAATGCGATCAGACCAGAGCCTTATAAAGTCTCAGATACCAAAGAGGCACCCTGCTGTCATTTGCGAGTGACTGGGTGCGTAAGGACTCTAGGTTGACATGGCTTGATGTTGAGATCTCACAGGCTAGATGTCCCCTCATCAACTTACTGTTTATGGACAAGATGAGATCTGTGGCTGAGCACTGCGAGAGCCCAATTATCTTAAATACGGTGAAAGCATGAAAGATAATGTGGCCGGGTGAGGGCAATTTGCTTAAGACTTGACCATTCAGCACATCAGTGGGAGCCCCAGGATTTAGACCGGAGTCAATGGACTCTGGCTTTAGAGCATGGGAGTGTAAGGGCATCTCCTATTTGGGAGAATTATTCGAGGGAGAGGTCTTGATGCCTTTCAATCAATTAAGTCAGAAACTCGGGATTCCTAACAGAAACCTTTTCCAATATTTCCAGGTTAGGGATTATATACAGAAGACCACCACGCCCTTGGCTAAGCCCTACAAGTCAGCTTCAATTCCCAGGATCTTCTCCAGCTCATTCACTAATGTGCTTCAATGTGGAGGCACTCCCTCGGTTAGTACCAGAAACCATCTGCAGAGAGGGAGCATCTTGGGGGATATGGAGAGACTACATGGGATCTGGAATCAGGAGTTAGGCAAAGAAATCTCATCAGAAACATGGGAGAATATAGAGGGGGGGGAAATGTAAAGAAAATTTCAATATTCAATAAAGCATGAGTTATGCAAATGAAGATCCTTCACAGAGCCCATATGGCACTAGAGAGGTTAGCCAAGTTTACGAAAGGACTTCTCTATAACGTCCCAAATGTAAAATCAGCATAGGCACCCTTACACATTACTCTTGGTCCTGCTACAAGATTCATGGATATTGAGGTCCATTAGTGAATGAGCTGGAAAAGATCCTGGGGATTGAAGCGGGGGAGGATCCGGTATCCCTTCTTTTGAGATAACTAAATCTGCCCTCTCAGGGTGAGCAGGGGAAGAGGTTATTTAACATACTTACACATTGTCAGGAAAAAATTCTAATGAACTGGATATCAGAAAAACCTCTAAGTCTTGCAGGGTGACGCAGACTTGTGACGGAGCACACCCAAGATTATCTGGCAAGTACGGTGCACCAGGGACAGAGCAATTCTATAAGACAGAGTCATAGAGATGTACAGCATAGAAAAATATTCTTCGGTCTAACTAGCCCATGCTGATCTTTTATATTAACTGTTTCTGTCCCAAATGCACAAGTACCACAATGGATTAGGAGAAAAGCGAGACAAATAGGCACATTTTCCAAACTAGGTTTAAATCTTGGGTGATATTGCAGTATTTCAGTAATTCTGTTCGCCGAGCTGGGAATTTGTGTTGCAGAGGTTTCATCCCCTGTCTAGGTGAAGCGGCAGATTCAAACCACTACACATGCTGGAGGAAAGATCACAGAAACGCTTCACAGGAGGCTCCCAAGCACTGAGGATGTCATCTAGACAGGGGACGAAACATCTGCAACACAAATTCCCAGCTCAGCGAACAGAACCACAACAACGAGCACCCGAGCTACAAATGTTCTCACAAACGTTGAGTATTTCAGTAAGTCCTCGAACAGGTTGGCTCCAAAATCCATGCCCATCTTTGCATACGTTCAGGGACACAATTGTGGAAATCAGATTTCTATTCTCCATAGAACTGTGTTCTTTCAAATTTGCTGCAGCCTTCGACAAAATCTGCTACAACCATTCTCCTCCAATGTCACATATTTATTATCCTTCATGTTGTAAGCTAGTTAGCAAGATTGCAGTTAATGGTTTCTCAGCCCACCCATACAGAATTATTTCCACAACTTAGCTTAAAAATACAGCGTAGACCATTTAGGACAGAGATGAGGAGAAACTTCTTCACCCAGAGAGTGGTGGCTGTGTGGAATGCTCTGCCCCAGAGGGCAGTGGAGGCCCAGTCTCTGGATTCATTTAAGAAAGAGTTGGATAGAGCTCTCAAAGATAGTGGAATCAAGGGTTATGGAGATAAGGCAGGAAGAGGATACTGATTAGGAATGATCAGCCATGATCATATTGAATGGCGGTGCAGGCTAGAAGGGCTGAATGGCCTACTCCTGCACCTATTGTCTATTAACTCCACAATGGCAGCCAGTTATAAACTAAATAGACACTGACCTATCGGCAGTACCGATTATGGTCCTCATGCTATATAAAGGCCCTATGTGGTGGTCCGGGGACTTCGTATTTAGTAGGCCTTCTCCCCCAGGTATAATAACTGTTGCTCCTGTGGACAGGAGCTTCAGTGAGGTGCGACAAGTGGAGGAGAGGAAGTATAATGGAATTTAATTTTACCGGATTGGAATTTAGTTTAATACTATTTCATTTAATTTGAGGTCATTTTAACTTGGGTTAAAGTAAATACAGACTATTATATTCTGAAGAGTAGTAGGTAGTTTATTGTTAACATTACTAGTATAGTAGTGTGCTATTATTTCTACTTTTCTGTATTTTTGTACTTCTTTAACTTTGTTTTCTTTGTAAAAAAGAGTAAACATTATTTGCTAAATATATATTACAAAACCTCAGAAGTACATTCCTGCTTTGGAGACCAGGTCACTGAGTATATTTAAGACAGACATAGATAGATTATAGCGTATCAAAGAGATCAAGAGTTACAGGAAAAAAACAGGAGAATGGGGTCAAGAAACCTACCAGCCATGACCAAATGATGCAGCTGACTGGATGGGCAGCACAGTGGCTCAGTAGTTAGCACTACTGCCTCACAGCACCCCGGCTAGATTCTAGCCTCGGGCAACTGCCTGTGTGGAGTTTGCACATTCTCCATGTCTTTATGGGTTTCCTCCCACAATCCAAAGATGTGTAAGTTATGTGAATTAGCCATGCTAAATTGCCCACAGGGATGTGCAGGTTAAGCGCATTAGTTAGGGGTGAATGTTGAGTAATAGGGTAGAGGATTGGTCTGAGTGGGTTACTCTTCAGAGGGTCAGTGCAAACTTGTTGGGCCAAATGGCCTGTTTCCACACTGTAGGGATTCTGTAATATTCAAGTCCTCTCAAAAATAAATGCTATCATTGCATTTGCCTTCCTAACTACTGACTCAACCTGCAAGTTAACTTTAAGAGAATCCTGGATTTGAACTCCCAAGTCCCTTTGCAGCTATGATTTCAGATTTTTCTCCCCATTTAGAAATTAGTCTATGCCTCGATTCTTCCTACTAACGTGCATGACTTCACACTTTCCTACGTTATATTCCAACTGGGGGAACTGGCTATAATTTTCAATTCCTCAGGCCATCAGAAACATGCCAAAAAAGTGGAAGACAGCCAACATGCTACCATTATTGAAGGCAGCATGGATAAACCAGGAAAACTACAGGCTAGTCAGTGTAACCTCAGTGGTAGGGAACTATCAGGTGCAACCTGGAGACACTGAATTCATCTGCACGTAAAAAAGCAGGATCAATAAAGAACAGCCAGCACGGTTTTGTTAAAGAGGTCACACCTGATCAACTTGATTGAATATTTTGAAGAGGTGATCAGATGCATTGAGGATTTGACATAGTCTACTTGGTCTTCAGCAAGGCATTTGAAAAGGTCCATACGGGAGGCCGATTACAAAGATAAGAGCCCACGGTATCCAAGGAAATTTGGCTAATTGGATCCAGAATTGGCAGAGAGGCAGGAATTGGAGTGCGTATCAAGGATGTTTTCATGACAGGAAGGCACAACCCAGTGGGGTTCAACTGTGATCAGTGTTGGTGCCCTTGTTATTTGTAGTATATATAAATAATTTAGACTCGAAAGTAGGATGGTTGATCAAATTGTTTGCGGATGATATGAAAATTTGTGGGATGACAGCCTTAGATTTAGAAACATATATTCAGGCTGGTCAGAGCTAATGGAAACGGAAATGGAATTCAATCTGTGAGGGAATGCATTCGGGCAGGGCAAACAAAGCAAGGGAATACCTGATGAATTGTAGAACGATGGAAAGCAAAGAGAATCAGTGTTACCTTAGTTTGACAGGTAGATAAACTGGTTAAGGCAGCATTTGGGGTACTTGGCTTTTATTAGCCAAGGCAGGAGTTTAAGAGCAGGGAGATTGTGCTGGAACTGTACAAAGCATGGTTAGGCCACAGATGGAGTATCCTGTACAATTCTGGAAGCTAAATTATAGGAGGGATTTAGTTGCACTGGAGAGGGTGCAGAGAAGATTTGCCGTGATGTTGACTGGACTGGAGAGATTTAGTTACAAAGAGTGATTGGACAGACTGGAGTTATTGCCCTTGGAGCGGAGGGCACGATGATTGAAATGTATACAATTATGAGAGGCATACTCAGGGCAGACTTTACCCTTTGGTGAATGGATCAATGATCGGGGACGTAGATTTGAGATGAGTAAGAGTTTCAGAAGCAGTGTGGGAAACTTATTTTTTCACCAGAGGAAGGTGGGAATCTAGAACTACTGACTGCAATGAAAAGGGTCATACATTTAATGTCAGTGGCTAGTGAAGTTTAATAAACTGGTCAAGATTCAGAGAAGACACATGGCCACATAAAATAATTAAGACCTATGGGTACACTGCAGTACACCAGAACTGCAAAGAGAGGAAGAACACCTATACAAGGTATTCACCAAAAACAGATACCCACGCAATTTCATCAACAGATGCCAAAGGAAAAGACAATAGAATGAAGACAGGCCACAGCCCAAAGGACTAGTCACACTACCGTACATCAAGAGCATTTCCGAACTGACAGCCAGACTACTGCGACCACTAGGACTCATAACAGCACACAAACTAACAGCCACTCTCAGACAACAACTCACCAGAATGAAGGACCCGATACCCAGCATGAGCAAAACCAATGTAGTGTACAAAATCCCATGCAAGGACTGCACAAAACACTACATCGGACAAACAGAAAGACAGCTAACGATCCGCATCCATGAACACCAACTAGCCACGAAACAACATGACCAGCTATCCTTAGTAGCCACACACGCAGATGACAAACAACATGAGTTCGACTGGGACAACACTACCATTATAGGACAAGCCAGACAGAGAACAGCCAGGGAATTCCTAGAGGCATGGCACTCATCCACAGATTCAATCAATAAGCACATTGACCTGGACCCAATATACCGGCCACTGCAGCGGACAGCTGGAACTGACAACCGGAAGTGGCAGATACAAATCACTATAAATGCCGGAGGAAACATCACAGAAGCACTTCACAGGAGGCTCCCAAGCACTGAGGATGTCACCTAGACAGGGGACGAAACGTCTGCAACACAAATTCCCAGCTTGGCGAACAGAACCACAACAACGAGCATCCGAGCTACAAATCTTCTCCCAAACTTTGAACCTATGGGTCCATTGAGGAAGTGAAACAAAAACAAATTAGTTTTACTAAAACAGCAATCCAGGACATAATACTTTTCACCCTAAAATGTCAAAAGAGATGATTACAAAGATATTGGACGTATAGGTGATCTTCTTAGAAAATTCTATTAATTTTGCAATGGTTCTTGCACATTGGAAAATTGCAAATGTAACCCCACTGTTTAAGAAAGGCAGGAGAGAGAAAACAGGGAATTAAACACCTTCTTTCATCAGGAAGATACTAGAACCTATTATATAGGATGGGATTACTAGATGTTTAGAAAACAATGCATTATTGAACAATTAACATGGATGCAGAGGAATCATGTCCATGTTGACATGATTCAAATGTTTTGAGAATATTGCTAGCAGAGTTGAGAAGCAGAGCTAATGGTGTATTTGGATTTTCAGGAATTTTATGATAAAGTCCCCCACAGGGGTTTAGCAAACAAAATTAAATTGTGGGAGATTATTAATAGTATACTAACATGGATTCAGAATTAGTGAACAGACAAAGCAGAGAAGAGATAAATGGACCTTCTCAAAGTGGCAAGCTGTAACCAGGATTTAGAGATGTTGAGTGGGCAGATGGAATATAGTATGATGTGGTTGACTGTAAAGTTGTCCACTTTAAAAGCAGCAACAAATGTGCAGAATATTTCTTAAATGTTCAGGAACTGGAAAGTGTTGGTATCCAAATGGACCGAAGTGTCCTTGTTCATATGTCGCTGAAAGTTAACATGGACGTTCTGCAAACAATTCTGAAATTGCCTTTATTGTAAGGGGTTTTGCATACTGGAGCAAATAAGTTTTGATTCAAACACCCACCAACCCCACTGCCCCATGGCTGAACACTTCAAATCCCCCTCCCACACTGTCAAGGTCATGCAGGTCATGGGCCTCCTCCACCACCAAACCGTTACCACCCACCGTCTGGAGGAGGAATGCCTCATATCCACGGGATAAGTGTGGATTTTGACAACTTCTGAATTCCCCTCCCTCCACATTATCGGAGTCCCAAACCTCTAACACGGCACTGCCCTCCGGACCCATCCATCACTGCTCCCTCTGAGCTATCAGCTTCTCCCTCACCTTCATCCACCTATCGCTTTCCCAGCTACCTCCCCCCAACCGCACCCACTCCCATTTACCTTTCAGTCCTGACCCACAAGCCTCATTCCTGATGTAGGGCTTATGCCCAAAACGTCATTTCTGCTGTTCTTCGGATGCTGCCTGACCTGCTTTGCTTTTGCAGCACCACACTCTCAACTCTGATCTCCAGCATCTGCAGTCCTCACTTTCTCTCAGACTGTGTCTGAAGTACTGTAAGCAGTTCTAGTCCACTTCCCCAGATGAGGATATAATTTTTATACACTGAATGCAGTGGAGATTCACTAGACTGATTAATGCAATGGTGGGATTGTCCTATGAAAACTCTGGGCCTGTACTCTCTGGAGTTTAGAAGACTGAGAGGTGATCTCAGATTTGCAAATTCTTAAAAGAAATTGAGAGAAAAGAAACGTCCCACGAATGCAAGGTCAAGAGCCAGTGGATACACACAATCTCAGAATAAAACGATCTATTTATGACTAAAGAGAAGGAAATTCTTCACTCAGGGTAGATTACTTACAGTGTGGAAACAGGCCCTTCGGCCCAACAAGTGCACACCGGCCCGCTGAAGCGCAACCCACCCATACCCCTACATTTACCCAGTCACCTAACACTACGGGCAATTTAGCATGGCCAATTCACCTGACCTGCACAGGTTTGGACTGTGGGAGGAAACTAGAGCACCCAGAGCAAACCCATGCAGACACGGGGAGAATGTGCAAACTCCACACAGTCAGTCAGTCGCCTGAGGCGGGAATTGAACCCGGGTCTCTGGCGCTGTGAGGTAGCAGTGCTAACCACGGTGCCACCCACGGGGATTCTGTATCCCAGAAGGCTGTGGAACCTCAAGACAGGGATTGACAGATTTCTAGTTAATGACATCCAAGGATATAGGGATACTGTAAGAATACAATATTGGAATAGATGATCAGCCATGATTTTCAATGGTGGAGCACACTTGAGAAGCTGAATGGTCCATTCCTGTTCTTATGATTCCAACCTCTGTTCATTAACTGCAATGCCTTCCATAGTTAAATCGCCCACTGAAACTTAAGTAGAAACAGCTATTTAGACACTGATCTAGAATGCATCGAGAGACCATGGCATATTCCTCTCAGCAAACCTGCACTCCTGATGAGGAATTAATATACAAGGGTTCAGGAGTGGTGCTGAAATGGAGGTGGTCAAGAGCTTCAAAGTTCTTGGGAGAAAATATCCTGGGTCCATTCATGTCAACACTACAGTTAAGAAAGCTCACCAATGCCTCTAATTCTTCAGAACACTAAGCAAATTCAGCAATGTCCTCAATGATTCTTACAAGTTTTTAATAGATGCACCATACAAAGCATCTTGTCCAGATGCAAAACAGCTTGGTATGGCAACTGCTCTGCCCAAGACTGCAAGACATCAAGGAGTTGCAAATGCAGCCCAGTCCATCATGAAAACCAACCTTCCTTTCACTGGCTCCGCCAACACTTCCCACTGTTTACAGGGAAGTAGCTAACATAATCAAAGACATCTGCCACCCCTGTTATACTCCCTTCCACTCTTGGTTCTGGATTAGTGGTGCTGGAAGAGCACAGCAGTTCAGGCAGTATCCGACTCTTGCCCATCAAGCTGAAGATACATAAGTTTGAAAGTGCATACACCACGCTGTTATCAGACTTATGACAGGAACTCATGTATTAAAGTTGATCTTTCTCTGGCCCTTCTCTGTAGCTGTAACATATTCAACTTTTTGCTCTATTACCCTGACATACTTATGCAAGGTAGGATTTTGATTTAATTATCTCTATACATGTGATAACAAATCAAAAGTATTGTTTCGCATGCTAATCCAACAAAGGGCTTTTGCCCGAAACATCGATTTTCCTGCTCCTCTGATGCTGCCTGACCTGTACTTTTCCAGCACCACTCCATTCTGGACTCTGATCTCCAGCATTTGCAGTACTCACTTTCACCTGAAGGTATGACTTGACTGTTTAGAATGCAAAACAATACATCTAATTATCTCTACACGTGATAACAAATCAAATTAAAATCAAAAATGAAAGCAAAGTGGAAATAATGTGAAACTAAAGTGATAAGAATTATGACAAAAATCTGAATCCAGAAGGATCTGAAGTCCAGAGATTAAGGGCTAAAGTTTTAAGCATAATGGTCTAAACAGCGTGTTAATAAATTACTTGCAATGAAACCCTGTTTTGAATTTTTACCAGGAATGAGGTGGATAAGGAAATAAAAATCCTTGCACACCTTCTAAAGAGCAGTAGGGACATTACAACTCGTGCATGCTACACACTGCAGCTAAATGAAGAAGTGCAGGATGACAAATAAAGATAGATAATAAGTGTGGTTTCTGCAAGTTTCCGCCTGTTACAGATGAACCAGTTTTCATATTGAAAAAGGTTCTGAAAAAAATTGGCAAATAGCACATGATGCTTTGTTAAACAGTTCCAAACCACACAACCACTTCCTTGAGATGGCTGATAACTAAAAGGACACTATTCAACATTGAATGTAAAAATGAAAATTGTATTAAAATATATTAGGTATACATTAGCCACCTAAGATTGCAGTACTCTACACAGAATTAGGTCATATCAATCCAGTAGACATATTGAGATGTTAAAGGGTTAATTTGCTGTAATGATCTTCAAGAATTTGGATGTCCCGGGGGCAGGGTGGTATGTTTCTCGGTCTTGCAGGTAGAATGAAAAAAAGTTTACATAGCCATCTCCTGCTATTCAGGGTCAATAAGAATATTGCAGTTAAAATTCTAACAACACCCTGCAGTTTTAAAAAAAAACGATTTACACCAGATCCTACCATTAGGGAATAGTCTACATCACATTACTTCTGGAAATAATCAAATCATTACATTGTGTCTTGAGTGGCATGTAACTATGGGGGAAGTGGCAGGGGGTTGTCTTGTGGGCATAATTGACTGATGTAAAATTTTGTATAAAAAGGAAGAACTGGACCATTTGTTCAGAGAGCTCTCTTGACACTGCTTCTCAAGCATTGCGAAGAGTGTTAACGGTTCTCCAAAGCTTGTATTAGCTTAATACATTTTAGCTGTTCAGAACATTGGGGCACAGACAACCTCACACACAGCACCTCACACCTTCAATACATCATCTGGGCCAATATGGCACCTATTGTTGAAGTTCACTTAAGAATGTGACTTTAAGTAAGTTCTGGAATTTACATATGACAGAACTGAAACCAACATGCCCATTCTGAAAGATGAGTGAATTAAACAATGTAGGTCTCTTTCAATACAATATTTCAACCACATCACACTGTAAATGTTTGCTATAAATTCTGTGCCTTATACTCCACAACCACCTGATGAAGGAGCACCGTTCTGAAAGCTAGTGCTTCCAAATAAATCAGTTGGACTATAACCTGGTGTTGAGATTTTTAAGTTTGTACACTCCAGACCAACACCAACACCAGCACCGCCCAATCATGAAGTATAAAAGATTCGGAGTGGGTTTGACAGGATAGGCATTGAAAGGATGTTTCCCTCTGTGGGGGAAATCTAGAACTAAGGAACATATTTTCAGAGGGAAAAAAATAAAAAGAGGACTCCTACAGAAGATCAGGAAGAATTCCCACTTGTAGGACGACAGAACAGCAAAGCTAAAGCTTTGATTGTATTCAAGGTTGAGACACAGATTTTTGAACCATCACAGCATAAAGCATTATGGGAAACAAGCAAATTAAAATTAAGACGAACCTCAAATCAGCCATGAACTTATTGAATGCTGAAGCCCAAGCAGCTTTTTGATGTATTCTGTACCACATTCTAGAATTTTGCATTAGAGCAATTACCAGGAAAGACTTCGTCCTTAATTCTTTGATTTATTATATAGTGCTATTTCATAGCTACCAAGCTACTTCTTAATCTGATTCCTGAAGGTCTTATTTCCACTGTGTTGCTCTTTTCTCATGCCAGGTTTAAACTAAAGAAACAAATTGAATTTATAAAAATGCCTATCCCTACTTTAGGATGTTCCAAAGCAGTTATAAGCCAATTGTAAAATGCAGTCACTGTCATTGGAAATTGCATTAGGTGTACTACAGACAAGGCTATAAATGACCAAACAATCTGTTATTAGTGATGTTAGTTGAGGGATAAAAATTGATTAGGACATCAGAGGCAATGCTCCTGCATTTCTTCAAAAGTGCATGGTATCTCGTGTTCAACAGAAAATGCAGACAGAGCCTCAGTTCAATTTGTCATCCGAAAGACAGTACCCCAAGACACTGCACCATTCCTTCAATGCTGCACAACAGTACCAGCTTTGATTCAGTTTTCAAATTTCTAGAATGAAGCTTGAGTGCACTTATAACTCAGAAGTGTTACCAGCTGAGCCATTAGTGACACCATCTCAACACAAGATACAGTACATCATTCTCAAGCTTCAAGTTGAGAGAATCATTGCTGATGAAATGCTGTGATACATGAAGTAGGAATTCAAAACACATTGGATTGGCACAGCCAGATATATCATCCAAATCAGTAATGATTCCTACAATGTAGTTGGATTTTCACGCTTCCTTTTTCTGCTCCATTGCGGATTCCCTTCATTCCTTTTCAGACGTTCTGACTTAGTCACTATGAGCAGCATTAAGCTGCTTTGGTTTTAGAAACTTTACCTTTCCCCCACCACTCAAAGATGGTGCATCATTCATTCCCACTGACAATGTCAGTGCTCATTCAAAAACTCCCACTTGCAGAATCCAAAAATGAAGCAACAGTAACAACACAACCAAATCCAAACATGGCATTATCGCAATACCCACACAACCTTAGACAAAAGGTCAATTGTAACTAGTCTTTAGGATCAGAGGAGAAGTACTGAGGACAACTGTCGGACAATAAGCACAATCTAGGGGATTGGCAGTCCCATGGCACGTTCACTCCTGAGCCAGAAAGCAGAGTACCGTTCATAAAACACTTCGCTTTCTTTATTTCCCTCCCAGTTCCAGTTGGTTTATGATGCCAACATCACCAGAATAAACCTAACTAAAAACACTGACTCAAAAATTGGCTGTAGAGAATTAAATTTACATTTTTTCCATCAGAGTATATGATGCATTCAGTAATGCCCAACACTCTTGTAAAACGGGGTTATTACTCATTCTTCTGAACCCAAAGTATTTTCTCCACTTTGGCTAACAGTGAAGCTATTTCACTTCATGTCACCTGTCTTTCTACACAAATGAACCCACACTCTTGGGGGACAGCACTCAATTTTATTTATTTGTTTAAATAAGTAAAAATCTTATTTTACTTCACACAAAAGGACATTCTATGGATCACTACAGCAAATATTACAAAGGACACTCAGATGCAAATGCTGTGTAAAGATTATACTGCCCTACGAAGTGCACCACAGCCAAAAAGGTATATCATATCATATCTCCCTAGCATGAGTTCCCATTATGCCACAACCTTGCCCAAAAAATCTCCTTGTTCCCTCCCACATTAAGACTTCACAAGCAGACCTGAAAACGTGTATAGGTTTGGGCAGATAGGGAAAGGGCTATTTTTTTGGATTGTATAATTTAGGCTCAGCTAGCATGACTTTGATCAGATAAGAACTTGCAGTAAACAATGAGGTGCTGGAGGCAAGGGTAGTGGTGAACGAGGTAAAAAGCATCTATTGTGTAATGCCAGTTAACAAGGTTAAGAACATCCATCGTAAAATGCCAGATGGCTTAATCTTTACCGTTGATGCTTGCTGATTGTAATAGTTAACCAAATCAATACAGCTGTTGTCTTATTTGGAAGATGCTCCCTCTAAGTTACTATATAATTTCTTAAGAATCTGCTGTTCGAGACAAGACCGCGAACTCATGTCTCTGTGCTCGTGGGCGATCGTTCTCCCTCCCCTTCCAGGGCCCGGAATAAAAGATAGAGGTGGTAAAGCCATACTGTGTTTCTTAGTGTTTGCTTCGACTGATACAGGGATAGGGAAACGGGACAACACACCTTCCAATAGGTGGTTCATTTGAAGGATTTATAACTGAAACCTTTTCCATGCACCAATTTGTGAAAATGACTATCATTCTTAACTTCATTACCACATCACCTAAATTGAGCCATAGCAATATATTCTTCCCAATAAAACACCTGCTCTATCCCATACTATTCAGCCCATAAAAATGAATAATTTTTAATCCACTCCTTTCATGTGCACAGGATACTGAATCTTAAAACTAACTGGAGAAAAATCATTAATTGGAATTGCACCAATTGAGAATTATCAAAAACTACAAGGAATTCACAAACACACATATATGCATTACTCAGATTGTGGGACAGGTTTGGAAATGCTTTCTGTCCTTTACTTTAGACATCAAATACCTTCTTCTCCCATCTTGTGCCAGGTCCCACAGTTTTTCACCAAATCATCACACTACTGGTTCATTTCAGAAATTCTCAAAAGAGTAACAAACTTTATCAATCGGGCCATCCAACAGATAAATACTGTGTCCATATGATCCTTATGGATGTCCTCCATCAAGCAATGTGACAACACTGACATGGCTTCTTCTTCTATTGATCTAACAAGTGGCAAAAACCAAGCTTTATGAAGCCTTCTTTTAAAATAACGTTCTGGTAATTTGCAATGTGTTCTTCCCAAACACAGTACAGTATCAGATTACTGGTACTAAAAAAATAATAAAGTTTTGTCTGTTTACTTTATAATATGTTAATAAACTGAAAATATAGTATTGCTAAGTCTGGGTATGGGTACAGATCCTATTTTTCACTGAGTTGTGAATAAGTTTAACTCTGGAGTCTGTTTGCAAGTCAATTTGTACGCAAGTCAGAACTCAATACAGAACAACATGAAGGAACCATTCATAAGTGTTAGAAACACCTGTACATTGTATCTTTGAAATTACATCCCTACACAAATTCACATTCATGAGTGTTTGTAAGGTGCATGGCCTTAAATTGGGGAGCCCCATACAGGTGCTAAAGTCTCAGAAACCAGAACCAACATCTTCACCTCTTCTGAAGATGCTGACTCACTTATTTCTTAGTCTTGTGCACCATGTCATCTCAGCCATTTTAAATAAACTAAAGTTGTTTCCAAAACTTGCAACCACAAAAAGGGCATCAAAGCCCCAATGCTATTCTCATCAGATACACACATATGCAAAGTTTGCACATCACAGGTTCCTGTCTCTGGTCAAGGACCAATGGTTTTTCTTATCTCTTGCACCAAGGAGACATACATTTCCCTAATCTTATTTGTGCAATGCCAATTTTCCAGAGATTCTTACCCTTGAGTTTGCTTTTATTTAAAAAAAAAAGAGTGCCTAGCTCCTCATACTGCCTATGCAGAACCCCTTTCCTTGTTTTGCAGACGTCATTATTGCTACATGGACCACGACGACTGGATTCATCCCCTCCCAACTTCGTCTGAGCAGATGTCCCGAACCTGCCAAGATGTAAGCTAACGCAATATCATTTGTGCAGTCTTTGAAGTAATCCCAATTATAGGATTTCATTTGTAATGCCAAAAAAGTTTAACATAATAAATAACCAAATAAAAAATACAAATCTCGCAACTACCATACAGTGCAACAAGGTCTTGAAGCCCCACATACAAATAATTAAATTTCGGCAACTGACATGGTGAAGCACGGGGCCATACTATTCCCAATGCATTTCTACAAATACAATTCAGAGCAGAATGTATAGCCTAATTTCTAAGAAAACCACAAACATGCAGTGTATTCCAGTTTCCAAGTGGAGCCCAGCATTCTACTTTGGAGTTACTCATTCTTCAATTGTCAGCTCTCATTAATTGTTTTCTTTTGCACTACAAGTTTGACTTGTTATAATCAAAAATGTACGAACCATATTAACTGTACATTGATTTTGACCTCTTGTTAAAAATCCGAGTGTAAAAAAACTTGAGAAATGAATTTATTCTTCCTCCATTTTCACCTCTTCTGAAGATGCTGACTCACTTATTTCTTAGTGCACAAGACTGTGCCATCTCAACCATTTTAAATAAACTACTGGTGTTTCCAAAACTTGCAACCACAAAGGGCATCAAAGCCCCAATGCTATTCTCATCAGATACGCACATATGCAAAGTTTGCACATCATAGGTTCCTGTCTCTGGTCAAGCACCAATGGTTTTTCTTATCTCTCCATCATGGAGACACAAAAAGAGGCCAAATTTTTACAATGAAATCATGGGATGCGATATTTAATGCCCATTCCTAGCTGTCCTTGTATAAATAATGGCGAGCCATTTTTAACTACTCCAACCTGTTTTTGTGATTTTTGACTTTACCATTTAAGTATTGAGTACAGGAGTTGGGAGGTCATGTTGCGGCTGTACAGGACATTGGTTAGGCCACTGTTGGAATATTGCGTGCAATTCTGGCCTCATTTCCTATTGGAAAGATGTTGTGACACTTAAAGGGTTCAGAAAAAATTTACAAGGATGTTGCCAGGGTTGGAGGATTTGAGCTATAGGGAGAGGTTGAACAGGCTAGGGTTGTTTTTCCTGGAGCATCAGACTATGGATTGACCTGAGGAGGTTTTATAAAATCATGAGGGGCATGGATAGGATAAATAGACAAAGTCTTTTCCCTGGGGTGGGGAGTCCAGAACTGGAGGACATAGGTTTAGGATGAAAGGGGAAAGACATGACACACCTAACGGGCAACCTTTTGGGGTGGTACGTGTATGGAATGAGCTGCCAGAGGAAGTGGTGGAGGCTGGTACAATTGCAACATTTAAAAGGCATCTGGATGGGTATATGAATAGGAAGAGTCTAGAGGGATATAGGCCAGGTGGGATTAGATTGGGTTGGGATATCTGGTCAGCCTGGATGAGTTGGATGGAAGTGTCTGTTTCCATGCTGTACATCTCTATGACGCAGTTGAGTCATTGACTCTATGCCAACCAGATATCCTAAGTTAATCTAGTCCCATTTGGCAGCACTTGACTCATATCCCTCTAAACCCTTCTTCTAAACCCATCCAGATGCCTTTTAATATTCTAATTGTACCAGCCTCCAATACTGCCTCTGGCAGCTTATTCCATACACGTACCACTCTCAGCATAAAATCTTTCCCCTCGCACCTTAATCCTATATCCTCACGTCCTGGACTCCCTCAACCCAGGGAAATTACCTTGTCTATTTACCCTATCCATGCCCCACATGATTTTATAGACATCTACGGTCACACCCTTCAGCCTCCCATGCTTCAGTCTATTCAGCCTCTCCCTATAGCTCACACATCCAACCTTGGCAATATCCTTATAAAATCTTTTCTGAACCTTTCAAGTTTCACAAAATGCTTCCTCGAGTAGTTAAGAGTCAACCACATTTTTATCGATCTGAAGTTAGACTAGATTAATTAGATTCCCTACAGTGTGGAAACAGTCCCTTCGGTCCAACCAGTGCACACCGATCCTCCAAAGAGCAACCCAACCAGACCCATTTTCCTCTGACTAACGCACCTAACATTATGGGCAATTTCGCATGGCCAATCCACCTGACCTGCACATCTTTGAGTGTGGGGAAGGAAACCAGAGCACCCGGAGGAAACCCACGCAGACACGGGAAGAATGCGCAAACTCCACACAGACTCCACCCAAGGCTAGAATCAAACCTGGGACCCTGGTGCTGTGAGGCAGCAGTGCTAACCACTGAGCCACCATGCCACCCCTAGGTAAGGATGGTAGTTGTCCTTTGCTAAAAACGATTAATCATTTTTCCCATGTGTTTTAAATACACTCAACGACTTGGCCTCCACAGCCTTCTGCAGCAATGAATTCCATAGATTCGCCACCCTCTGGCTGAAGAAGTTCTTCATCTCAGTTCTAAAGGGTTGTCCCTTCACTCAGAGGATGTGCCCTCAGGTTCTCGTCTCTCCTCCGAAAGGAAACGCCTTCACCATGTCTACTCTATCTATACCTCTCAGTATTCTGTATATTTCATTGCCATTCTTCAACCTTCTAAACTCCAAGTACAGACCTGGAGTCCTCAACCATTCCTCATATGATAAGCTTTTCATCCCCATTCTTGTGAACTTCCTCGGGACACCCTCCCAGTCCCCTCCCACCAAAGCCTCAGTAGTACTCCCTGCTCTTGTATTCTAGTCCTATTGAAATGAATGTTAACATTGCATTTGACTTCATAACCATCAACTGATCCTGCATGTTAACCTTAACGATACAGACATTTTGAAAATTGGTCAGACAGCAACTGCAATAGAGAGAGAAACTGCAGGAGAGCTAACTGCCAAACAAACATCTTGGCCTCAAAAGAAATTAGAGAACACTTTATCAAAAAGATACCTTTCACATGAAATATACTCATAGTAAAATAAAATAAAGACAACAACCCAGGGAGGTCAACAGCTGGAAGAGTGAAGACAGAAGACAACAGATGGTTGAAATTGAGATTAAGTTAATGTAATTTTAATAAATGTCATATTGGAACAGCATATGGTTATACAGTTGGAGTCAGACAGTAAGCAGTTAAGAGAAGGGCGCTTAGCTTTGTGAATTTGTTTGTATAATGTTCATTTTTAGAGTTAAAAAATAAATGGACGTTATTTTCTTTATATCGTGGGATTTAAGAGTTCTCTGTCACTCATTTTAAGAGATTATAAAGGCGAGGCAAGCTTTTCTGGGGGTTTGCTTTAATTAATAGAAAAGTTTCACCTGTGTCCTAACATTTCACAACAATGCCCTCAGTTCCTAATGTGAATAGTTGTGGTCCCAACACTGATACTATGAAACTCCATTCGACACTGACTACAATCTAAAAAAAAATCCTGCTTACCCACACACTCTCTACCTTCTGCCAGTCATCTAATCCTCTATCCATGCCAGTAACTTGCTCCTAACTCCATGGCTCTTAGCTTATTTAACACACTCCTATATGGCATCTCGTCAAAGGTCTTCTGGAAATCCAAACAGATCACGTCCATTGGCTCTCCTTTGTCTAACTTGCTCATTAGCCCCTCAAAAGAATGAAGTTGTTGGTCAGTTCACTGAGCTGGTTGATGTTCTGACAAACATGGTCACCCAGGATGGAGACATCTTCAGTGCTGGGCAGTCTCCGGATGAAGCTTAGCGAACCAAACAACAAACATAACCTGAGCTACACATCTTCACGAAAATTCTCAAAGAATTCTAATGGATTTGTCAAACATGACCACTCCTTGGCAAAGTCATGCTGGTTCAGTCCTATTTTATTGTATACTTCCAAGTATTCTGCGATATCCTTAAAATCTTACCGAGTGAGGTCAGGCTAATCAACCTGTAAATTTCCCATCTTCTGCCTACCTTCCTTTGCAGGTTCACCCGCAAACAACCCCACCACCTTGTAGCCAACCACTTCAACACCCCCTCGCTCATGTAAATCCTGGGCATCCTCCACCGCCAAATCAAAACAACCCAACTCAACGATTAGAGGAAAATCACCTCATCTTCCACCTCAAAACCCTACAACCCCACACCAACACCAACTTCACCAGTTTCAAAATCTCCCCACCCCATCCCAGATACAACCTCCATCTCAGCACTGCCCTCTTGACCTGACCTACCTGTCCATCTTCCCTCCCACCTATCTGCTCCATCATCCCCCACCGACCTATCACAAATCACCTCCTACCTGCATCAACGCCATCCCACTGTTCATTTCCCCCAGTCCCACCCCACTACTTACCTCTCAGCTCCCTTACCCTTCCACATTCCTGAAGGGCTTAAGCCTGAAAAGTTGGCTCTCCTACTCCTCGGATGCTGCCTGACCGGCCACACTTTGACTCTCCCTCTCTTCCTAAACAGGGATATTACACTAGCCATTTTCCAATCCTCTGGGACCCTCCCCGACACTAGTAATTTGGAAACTCAGGACTGTGTGGCTTAGTTTATACGCTGTGCTGGGGTGTACTTTCAACATAAACCATGTTACTGGCACAGCATCATAATATTTGTGGGCAGCGCGGTGGCACAGTGGTTAGCACTGCTGCCTCACAGCGCCAGAGACCCGGGTTCAATTCCCGCCTCAGGCGACTGACTGTGTGGAGTTTGCACATTCTCCTTATGTCTGCGTGGGTTTCCTCCGGGTGCTCTGGTTTCCTCCTACAGTCCAAAGATGTGCAGGTCAGGTGAATTGGCCATGCTAAATTGCCCGTAGTGTTAGGCAAGGGGTAGATGTAGGGGTATGGGTGGGTTGCGCTTCGGCGGGGCAGTGTGGACTTGTTGGGCCGAAGGGCCTGTTTCCACACTAAGTAATCTAATCTAATCTATTCCTTGGTCATCATGCACCACAGATATACCAAAACAAAAGCAACTGCCACTTCATGAAAACAGTCATCTCCTTAAGTCTAAAACATTACAAAAAAAAGCACTGAAAATAACCCAATATTCCAAACTTTTTAGGGAAGATTGAGAAACTGAACTACAATCTTCTTTTACACTTCAATAAAACCCTCCTACTTAAAATATCCCTCAACCATCTGCAATGTCACCATATATACAATTCTGGCAACTGAAAGCATTCATTTTCATCATCCTCCTCCCAACTCAGAGTTAATCAGAGCCTGGTCTCTGGCATTTATTTATTTAGCTCTGCAGAGCAGCTATAGGGAGACGTGTTCAGACAGCCCAAGTCGGCATGCTTTTGGACTATCCTTTCCTACAGGTGGCAATGAAGTAGGAACGTTCAGAAGACTGAGGCTTGGGCTCGTCCACTTCTGCTTTTCTTTCATCTTTTTCTCCTTTTCACCACGGTTGCAGCGGCATTGGCGAGAGCAGGCCCTGATGGGGCGGAATGGGAATGGCAGGTGAAGATGACGATACAGGCCCAAGGAGCGGTGAGGCACATTAACATTGAAGGAGGCAGCCTCCAGCAGTAGCTGCAATACCATGACAAGGCAAGGCAAACGGGGCTTCACCCCAGCCCGACTTCTCCTGGCGAGCGATAAGCAGGTCCCAAGACTTAATCCCCAAGCCCCGACTCGTGGGCTGGGCCAAGAATCCAGGTCCGCGGCTAGGCCCGGGGGGCCTGATGACAGAGATGGCGATGAGTTTGATCCCAGCAGAGACAGAGGTGAGATGGTGCTGGAGCGAGGCAACTCTTTGTTCCAGTGGCAGCAACATGTAGTTGCAGTGTTCGCAGCCGGGACACACATTATCAGGATGGAAAAGCCTGGATCCAGGCCCGTGGCTGAGTTAGACAGACGCGGGAGCAGTTCCAAACACCTTTATTGAAATAAAACTACAAGTTGTTTTTTTTTATTTCTCTGGACTTAGGTTCCGTGTTTTGATTTATGTTCTGCATTTTAGGATGGAACTGGTAAGTGGTGACACGCTGTATTGTCACATGTATTTATTACAAATCAAAATAAATCCGGTCAGACCTCACCTCCGACTTTTCTGCATGGGAGGATCTACTAGGATCAGAGACTAATAAATAGAGCTAAGAACAAGATTCAGCAAGGAGTCTCAACAACAAAACCTAGTCATAATTCATTCAATTTCCAATATTGAAATCAACACTAGAAATACAACCTAAGACAGGTTAAAGTAACCTCCTTCACAGGACAAGAATCTGTGCTGCCAGCCACTCAAATTAAACATTCATTGCCTCATTTCCAGCGGTCTATTTTTTTTCATAATAAAGTTTTTTTTAAAAAAAAATAAACTCTGCTCTTCAAATTTAAACACACCTGAAGGGACACGCTTTTAAAAGAAAAAAGCGCAGCATGAAGACATGAGAAAGAAAACGCGCGATGAGTTCCTAGATGGAGACCAACAGCGAAAAACTGAAGGGGAGAACCTTCCCATCCAAGTGACTGAAGGGGAGAACCTTCCCATCCAAGTGACTGAAGGGGAGAACCTTCCCATCCAAGTGACTGAAGGGGAGAACCTTCCCATCCAAGTGACTGAAGGGGAGAACCTTCCCATCCAAGTGACTGAAGGGGAGAACCTTCCCATCCAAGTGACTGAAGGGGAGAAACTTCCCATCCAAGTGACTGAAGAGGTTTTTGCAGCAGCAGCAGCCAACCTGGCAAACCATAAGACAGCGTTGCGCACCACTTACAGCAAAGCAAATGGGCGAAGCACACTTAAAGTTCTAACTTTTCCAAACTCCCAAGCAGGTCCACCGCACTCAAAATATTAATTCTCTCTCCCCCCCCTCACAGATGCTGCTGAGTTTCTCCATCCACTTCTGTTTTTTTGATGTGTATTTCAAACCTCCAGCGTCCGCAGCCCACAGAAATGCTTCCGCCTATCGAATCCACTCCCCTTTAACAAAAACACAATCACCTAACTATTCCAACCTCGTTTTCCAGGACTTGACACCATATCCTTATATGCCTTCGCAAATGCATATCTAAATACTTCTGAAACATTGAGTGTTTCCGCCTCTGCCACCCTTGTAGGCAGTGAGTTCCAGCTTCCGACCACACCAACCCTCTTCGATTTACCTTTAATTTACACCTCTCCTTTTGCCTTTTATTTCACAAGGCGAAGATTTCCCCCTACCTGCACTCGAATACAACATAAAAGCAAAGCACTTACTGACCGAATATCAGCTCATGCTGAGGTAAAGCCGATGACGAGAGGGGAGTGTCCGGCGGCCGTTACCCAGCTCTTTGCCGCGCGCTCTGACAGGCAGAGCCCAGGGCCTAACCGTCGCCTTCCTCGCGTCAATCCAATCCGTCGGCGCTAATGATTGACAGCAGCCGGCGGCCAATCCGCCGATGGGGCCGGCCCCCACCTTGAGCGAGGGGCAAGGCAATGGGGCGGGGACGGCTCTCGGATTGACAGGCGCGCGCTGCCGGCTGTTGGGGAAGGGAGGTGGGTCAAAGGTTAGAGTCAGTTGGCGCCATTTCTCGCTGGTTCGGGCGCCCGTTTCAAAGACGTTTTATTTCTTTATCCTGCTTCCTCCTTTTTTTCCCCCCCCGTCCCGACTGCCGTCCTCGGAGGGGTGGGGGGAATATTCAAGGCGACGGGTAGAATTAATCGGGAGCTTCACTTTCAAACATGTTTGGCGTAAAACGTGCAGCGTTAATTTAATCTGCTGTGAATGACTGGCGGCTGTTCGTTATCCTTTTTTTGAGAAAGCAAACAAGAGGAGGCCTGTCGGGCTAGGGGCCCCACCGATTTTGGAAATATAGGGCATTGAAATGTTGGTTCACGGTTTACGACCTGAGGTTGAAAGGCGAGTATATGGCTTTGAATATGGCTGTCTGATCTGTTAGTATTTGTTGAAGACGTTTGTTTCAGTAGTCTGAATTGTATTTCATATCGTTATTATCACTATATAAACATGAAAACATTAACAATTCACTTTAACTTTAAATATTTTTTGAATGCCTAGACAAGAAAACCAATTTGGGCTCTTGCCTGCAATGCTCTTTGCTTTTTTTTTCAGGTTTCTGAGTGTTCAGAGTAAGGAAGATTATTGACATGGTTGGAATTATTGCTATGGCCGGTATTGTGGAGGAATATCATCAGGTGAGACTATTTAGATTGTCATTTAACTTTTTTTCAAATGCCTGTTGAACTTCTTTACATTTTGATTCACAGTATAGCTTCTGGATAAAATAGAAACGGCTCTTGTCATTCACATTGGAGTGTATCGGACTTTATACTTGTGATCCACTGCAATTCAATAATGCAGGCAATAACAGTGTTGCAGTCATTAATAATAAAATAACTTCTATGTAAAAGTCATTTTAGAACATAGAACAATACAGCACAGAACAGGCCCTTCGGCCCACGATGTTGTGCCGAACATTTGTCCTAGCTTAAGCACCTATCCATGTACCTATCCAATTGCCTCTTAAAGGTCACCAATGATTCTGACTGCCACTCCCACAGGCAGCGCATTCCATGCCCCCACCACTCTCTGGGTAAAGAACCTACCCCTGACATTCCCCCCCCCCCATACCTTCCACCCTTCACCTTAAATTTATGTCCCCTTGTAACACTCTGTTGTACCCGGGGGAAAAGTCTCTGACTGTCTACTCTATCTATTCCCCTGATCATCTTATAAACCTCTATCAAGTCACCCCCCATCCTTCGCCGTTCCAATGAGAAAAGGCCTAGCACTCTCAACCTATCCTCGTACGACCTATTCTCCATTCCAGGCAACATCCTGGTAAATCTCCTCTGCACCCTCTCCAAAGCTTCCACATCTTTCCTAAAATGAGGTGACCAGAACTGCACACAGTACTCCAAATGTGGCCTTACCAAGGTCCTATTCAGCTGCAACATCACCTCACGACTCTTGAATTCAATCCCTCTGCTAATGAACATTAATACACCATAGGCCTTCTTACAAGCTCTATCCACCTGAGTGGCAACTTTCAAAATCTATGAACATAGACCCCAAGATCCCTCTTCTCCTCCACCTTACTAAAAACCCTACCGTTAACCCTGTATTCCGCATTCTTACTTGTTCTTCCAAAATGGACAACCTTACACTTGGCAGGATCAAGGGGGTGTAATACTAAGGAACTGAAGAGCCTTCAACATGGAAAAGCAGCAGAGGCTGACTGAAGTAATCAAGGAAAGTAACAAGCTTCTCAATTTAGTGATTATGTGCTGCTGAACGTTTTCAATGTGTTTGTTTTACAGCCATGCAAGAAACAGAAAAAAGATGCGGAGGATTCCTACACAAAAACAATCACAAGCTACTTTTCACCAATATCTAAATCCATTGACACAGCTTTTCCATCACCAAAATCCAGTAACATAATGGATTACTTCAAGAAAACTCCCGGACGAAATGTTGCTTCAATTGCATCCAATGAATGTGAAGGAAAGAATTCAGTGGTAACATCTGTAGACCATAATAAAGAATCAGTAGTGGTCTCTGAAGGGAAACCCCAAACATTAAAGGGGAAAAGACTCAGAAGAACTAACTTAAGTCGGAAGTTGAATGAATGCCAGAAGATTGTTGAGATCAGTGATACTAGTAACTGTAGTGTTGGAGAGGTGTGTGATGTAAGATCAGGCATTGGAGTTCTTGGGAGTGATACAGCTGCATTGATTGCTCAGCTTTGTGCAGAGAGCCAAGATATATTCACAGAGAATGAGGATAGTGTTTATCTGGATTCCAGTGCTCCACAAAGAGAAATGAAAGGGGAGAACAAAAAGAATATCTGCAATGAAATTGTCAATCATTCAAGTAAAAAGATCTCCAAAAAATCACGGAAAAGAAAGACTACAAGTAAACCTGAAGGTTCTTCAGGACAGTCAGATGTTGAACTTGTGACAAAAGATGATTACTGTGAGAGAGGAGTTGAAGTGGCAAAATCTAAAGGGGCTGCTATTCCCATGATTAGTGAAAATGAGAGAATATGTCTCAGTGAGACAAATTTGGAAACAGCAGCTGATGAGACTTCTCAGGCAAATGACAGCACTGTGACTGTATCATTTGAAGATTTTATGAAGAATCAAGGAACTGAAGAACCTTTAGCAGAAAAAGCAGCAGAAGCCAACTCTAAGATAATCAAGGAGAGTGATGAGCTTCCCAATTTACTAGAAGACATGAGTTCAGTTTCTCCTCAACCAATCTCTCCAAAAACCGTAACTGTCCATGTTCAAATTCATTCTAGTCCTGTATCTACCTCAGCTCAAAATTCCAAAATGAAACCAAAAAAAATAGCCTCAATTTTTTTGAGAAAGAAAGCAGATTCTGAAAGCGAAGTTGTTGAAATCCAACAGCTGACCCAGCATCCTGCTGAGACCCCTGATTCAGTTCCTGCAAGGAGATCTAACGTGGTGATAGCAGAGGAGGAGTTGGAGTTATTGGTATTGGATGCCACTGAAAAGAGTCCCATGAAGGCCAAGTGTAGTCGAGCTGAAAGGGAACAATTTATGAATGCTTTTAGGCGATCAGCCTCTTCAGATCAGGCAAAAAACAGACTTAAAAAGGTAACGCAGAAATCAAAAGCCTGCAAGCAAGATTTAGCACAAGGGGAAGGTGGTGATGATGAGCCTCGTCTCGAGAAGGGAAAAGGGGAATTCATCCAGACTACAAATGCTGAGATGTCAAGCCAAGGCAGTAAAGACTCTAGTGTGGAAAGCAGAAAATCTATAGGTGCAACTTTGAAGAAGAAGAAGAAGAAGAAGAAAAAGTTAAAACGTAGAAAAGTTAGAGCTGAATGGAAAAATCGAAATGATTGTGATACAACAGAAGATAAATTTAATTCTGATCTGAATCCAGGCAATATCACAACTGAAGAATCAAGAGACTCAATGCCTTTCGATCCAACAACAACACGATCAAGTGAAACTTGTAGAACTACGCGGAGGAGCCTTAGACAGCAAAGAGATGCTTTGAACTATTGCCTGACACCAAATAAAGCCATCAGAGTGGATTGTCTGGGCGTTCCAGCTTGTCAGTCAACTCCAAAATTGACACGTTGGTCTTCCAAAGAAAACAACATCTACAAAGCAGAAATGATTCCCATGACCTGTAGCAAAAGTCCAATCAGGTGATATGATTTCAAGTCTCCACTTTGTTGCAGTGTTGGTTAGAGCTAGTATGATTCTGCTATATTTTAATGAAAGGATGAACCTTATTTTTTACCCAGCTGTACAGTTTTGCTACCCTTCCTGGTGGCTTTAACTGCATAGTATTGCAACTGTTTGGAATGTGTTGCTTAATGAAAGGTCAGGATATATGTACCATGTGAACGGTGTTAATATGGGAAGTGGTGAATAGTACTGTGTAAATAGCGAGAGAGACATACAAGAACATTATAATTGAAGATTATTACATTATTGATTCTTATTTTGCAGTCTGCAGCATGAGAAATTGTAATTCTTTATTTTGAACAATCTAGATACCACCTAATAGTAAGGGTGTAATTTCTTATCTCCCTAAATAGTTGGAGCACATCCGAAGTCCCATATTATGAAATGGGGAAGCTATATTGAGCGTTCATTAAAATGTACTGTCCAGTGTATGAAGAGGACAATGAGTTTATAGATTCCAGTTTTATCAGAAAGGTGCCAGTGTAGTGTAATAGCAGATGTGTGTGCAAGTGCAGTTTTTTGCGTTAATAGTGACAAAACATTTATCCGTTTAATTGTGAGGTTTGTCTTGAGTTATAAAACTGTGCCGAACTACTAGATGTCTGTAAATCTGTTGTTGGTGTGGTAGCGATGGGAAAAATTTCGGGGAATGAATTGAGAACATCTCAATTCTCATGGGAAGAATGTTAAAGTTGTGCTTGTTGATTGCATACCTTGCCTGTGCTGACAGTCCAAAAATGACATTATCACAGGCGAGAATAGTATGCCATCACATTTTGATGGAGCATGAGAGGGCTTGAAGAGGGTAGCACTTGTGATATGATGTGGCACTGATTTGTTCTGAATTTGTCTTAATGGCTTGATCTGCATGTGATGCAGGTAACCTCTTGGGTCAATTGACATTTTCAAGGCCCAGGGTGATTGATTTTTGCTGGATACGTTTACCAAGGAAACTAAAGCAAAAATGGTACATGGAGTTGAGATAAAGATTAATCACAATCTCATACAATGGCGAAACTGATTTAAGGGGCTGATTATTCCTATATTCATGCATCTACATTAAACCTGTGCTTCACTGGGCATTTGGCTTATCTGCCCATACAGGATTGGAATGCCATGTGTAAATTCTAGACTTTTATGAATCAGGCTTTGTTCAGTGAATAGAATGTATAACGTGCTACCACATGAAGTAGTTGAGGTGATGAATATATGCATATCTTTAAGAGGAAGCCAGCTAGATAAACATGGAAGAAAGAAATGGAAAGATGTGTTAATGTGCAGAGAAGCCATAGGGTACATGGAAACATGAGTGAAACACTGGCACAATGGTTAGGATGACCAAATTTGGTTTTATAATATTTAAAGTAATTGTGTATGTAATATGGCAGCATAAATTGTAGCTGTAATATTGGAAGTTTTCACGTAAAATTACATTGTGACCAAACTGTGGAATGAGGTTTTAACTGAATGTACTGGCTTTTCAGAATGAAGTTTACAAGAATTACTCGGTCAAAAACTGACGTAAAAACGAAGAAAACAGATGAGAACATGGAATTTACTCCCAGGAGCAACCAGGTGTTTGTACTTTCTAAAGTAACCTTTTCTCTTGAATGAGAGTATTGTTATGAAAATGTGTGCAACCTTATGCAAAGTTGAAAAATGTAGCACTTGTAAGGGTCTATGTACCTATGAGATATAATGCTGTCCTTTTCAAATATAGATTTAATACAGCTTGGATAGAATGATGTTTCAAAATATGGTTGAAATTCTTTATAAGAAGTATTTCACATTTTGAAAATATACAAGTAGCTATAAAATGATTTCAAATGCAGAGATCTGAAAAGTCAGTATTTGAATTGATTGAGCTTAATTAATTTTTAGTTAATTGAAGAGGCAGGTGATAAATATCAAAAGAACATAAGCTGTGGAGTTGGTGGACTAGTAGTGAAATCAAATGCACATAAATATAAAGAAGTACATTTGTCAAGAAAAATAAGGAGAGACCATGAAAAGATAAAGGATACAATTCTAAACTGGGTACAGGAGCAGAAAGACATTGAGATTGAAGTGCACAAATCGTTGAAGATGGGATGACATGTTAAGAAAGCAGATTAAAAAATATATGGGACTTTTTAAAAAATTCATTGCTGTATCCTGTGTTTTCTTTTTATTCGTTGATCGGATGAGGGCATTTCTGGCTATTTACCCTTTTATTACCCATCCCTAATTGCCCAGAGGACTGTTAAATCTGCTAGAATTCTTTTGAGGAAGTAAAAAGCAGGTTAGACCAAGGAGAACCAACGGATGTTAACTAATCGGACTTCAAGAAGGCCTTTGACAAGGTGCCGCACCGGAGGCTACTGAGATAAGGGCCCATGGTGTCAGAGACAAGGTGCAAGCATGGTTCGAGGCTTGGCTATCTGGCAAAAAGCAGAGAGTGGGGATAAAAGTGACCTACTTGGGATGGCAAGTAGTGTTCCACTAGGCTCAATGTTGGGACCACAGCTTTTCACCTTATACATTAATAATTTACATGAAGGAACTGACTAAGTTTGCAGGCGATACAAACATAAGTAGAGGGACAGCTAACACTGAGGAGGCAGGGAGACTGTGGAAGGATTTGTGGAACAGGAGAATCGACGTTTCGGGCATCAGCCCTTCTTCAGGAATGAGGAAAGTGTGTCCAGCAGGCTAAGATAAAAGGTAGGGAGGAGGGACTTGGGGGAGGGGCGTTGGGAATGCGATAGGTGGAGGGAGGTCAAGGTGAGGGTGATAGGTTGACTTCTCCAGTTTCCTCATTTCCCCTCCCCCCACCTTGTCTCAGTCAAATCCCTCGAACTCCGCGCAGCCTTCCTAACCCGCAATCTTCTTCCTGACCTCTCCGCCCCCACCCCACTCCAGCCTATCACCCTCACCTTGACCTCCCTCCACCTATCGCATTCCCAACGCCCCTCCCCCAAGTCCCTCTTCCCTACCTTTTATCTTAGCCTGCTGGACACAGTTTCCTCATTCCTGAAGAAGGGCTGATGCCCGAAACGTCGATTCTCCTGTTCCTTGGATGCTGCCTGACCTGCTGCGCTTTTCCAGCAACACATTTTCAGCTCTGATCTCCAGCATCTGCAGTCCTCACTTTCTCCCTGTAGAAGGATTTGGACCAAGTTCGGAGAATGGCCAAAGAAGTGGCAGATGGAGTTCAACGTGGGAAAGTGTGAGAGCATGTACTTTGGTAGGAAGAATAGAGGTACGGACTATTTTCTAAATGAAGAGAAAATTCAGAAGTCTGAAGTGCAAAGAGACTTGGTGGTTGTAGTCCAGGATTCTCTGAAGGTAAACTTGCAGGTTGAGTCAGTAGTTCGGAGGGCAAATGCAATAATAGCATTTATTTTGAGAGGCCTTGAATATAAAAGCAGGGATATACTTCTGAGGCTACATAAGACTCTGGTCAGGCCAGAGTTTGGAGTTTTGCACACAGTTTTGGTCCCCATATCACCGAAAGGATGTACTGGCCCTGGAGAGTGTTCAAAGGATGTACATGAGAATGGTCCCAGGAATGGAAACTTAGCATATTAGGAACTTTTGAGGACTCTGGGTTTATACTCGATGGAGTTTAGAAGGATGAGCAGAATCTAATTGAAACATACAGGATTCTAAATGGCCTGGACAGAGTGGACATTTGGAAGTTTCCACTGGTTGGAGAGACAAAAACCCGAGGGTACAGCCTTAGAGTAAAGGGAAAATCTTTTAGGATGGAGACAAGGAGAAACTATTTCAGTCAGAGAGTGGTGAATCTATGGCATTCAGTGCCACAGAAGGCTGTGGAGGTCAGGTCATTGAGTATATTTAAGATAGAGATCAATAGGTTCTTAAGTATCAAGGGGATCAATAGTTACCAGGAGAAAGTGGGAGAATGGGGTTGAGAAACCTATTAGCCATGATCAAATGGCAGAGCAGACTCGATGGACGAAATGGCCTAATTTCTGTTTGTGTATCTTTTGGTCTTAAGAGTCAACCACATTGCTGTGGGTCTGGAGTCACATATAGGTCAGGTAAGAATGGCAATTTCCTTCCTTAAAGGACATTATTGAACCAGTTAGGTTTTTCCAGCAATTGACGATGGATTCGTGGTCATCATTTGACTTTTAATTCCAGATTTCTTTAATTGAATTTAGATTCAAACCCAGGTCTGGATTAACAGTCCAGCGATAGGACCACTAGGTCATCACCTCCCTCATATTTTATAAAAGAATTATAGAGTACAAAAAAGTTATTTTTATTACATATTCCATTACCTGGCAGCTAATGTGCAGACAGCAACCTCCCGCAATCAGCTATATGATAATGACCTGATCATTTGTAATTTTAGTGGCAAGTGATTCAGAAATAAATATTAGCCCGGGCACTGGGAAAATGACTTGCTCTTCAACAGTTATTCCAAAGCACATTACAGCTAATAAAATACTTTTGATATATATAGACACAGTTGAAGTGTGGAAAACCTGGCAGCTAATTTGCACACAACACTCTTAATAAATCATGGTTTGGCCTCAACTGGTATATTGCCTAATCTGGGCACTGCACTTTAGAAAGGATGTGAAGCTGTTGGGTATATTCCCAGTGTACTGGCCAATATTGAATCTTCAACCATCATCACTAAAATAACAAATTATCAGGTAATTATAATATTGTTGATTGTGGGAGCTTGGTATCTGCAAATTAGCATCTAGGTTTCCTATATTTCCAACTTTAAAGTGCTTTAGGATGATCTAGAATTGTGGAAGTTGTGATACAAGTGCAAGATCTTTGTTCTCTCATTTATGTAGTGGTATTCTTCTATTATTTAGCGGATGTGCCAATCCAAGAATATGGTTAAAGCAAAAAAGTTGGTTGAAAAAGCAAAAGCACAGAGCAAGAGTCGAAGTCCTGTCGAATCCAACACACCACTGAGACGATCATCTCGACAGCAGGCCAAATCTGATGAGAAATATCATAGGACTGAGGTATTAGCAATTTAAGATTTTCATGAAAGGAAAATAAAACAATATTTGAAAAGCGGTGAGTGTGATTTGGTGTTCTGTCTTAAATTGACAAATCATAAAATAAAATACAATGATAAGCGATCCCAAATGTGTATCCCTTTTGTTTGGGATTTAACCATCTGGTTTGAGGGAGAGGGATCACAGCTGGCCCTCAGTGTATTCACAAGTATTTCTGTCAAATGAAATGTTACAATCTAATGCAAAATGTGATTGTTCCTGATTGATGTGATCTTTTGGGAGATGAATATTTGTGAATTATTGGACTCTTCATCTATTTTGTTCTTTGTTACAGCATCATACAGAAATGGTATCTCATAACCCATGTATTCACTGGTGGGAGAGAGCAAAGTTAGAAACTATGTATAGAAGGTGGTCAGTAATAAATCCAACAGAGAATTTAGGAGAAACTTAATTACCCAGAGACTGGTGAAAATGTAGCATTGCTACCTTGTGGCTTTAGTGAGGCCAATAACGCAAATAAATTTAGGGAGAAGCTGAATAAATAGATGAGGTAAAAATAATCAACCTTTTGACGAGTGATGTTAAAGAGAACTGAGAGGAGATTCATTCATGTATACTGGCACAGACAGATTGGGCTGATGTTTCAATTTCAAGCTAGATATTAATATAATGCTACTTTATTCACATCCTTCTAACTGTGCAAACTGATGTGACCAAGGCTTTTATCTGATTTAATTGTGCTAAATAAGAGTATTCTAACTCACCTAAATTTGTGTTTTCCTTTAAAAAAGATAATTTTCAACAATCACTATCATTGCATTTAGCTAGCTCTCAATGTGCCAAAGTTATGCTTTGGCATTTTGATATCTACCACCCCACAAAAGAACACTCCGTAGGTGTTTGTTTTTATCCAAGACGATCGTCTTCAGGCCCTGCTCCCAGTCATCATTAATGCTGGTCATAATGATGTGTGCAGGCGTGGTTTGTGATGGCTTTCTGTCTGGGATGGCCTTGTCTCTGCTGAGTACCTTCCTCCTTGGGCAGGGTCTTGACTTAACATTTATTTATTCATTTACTCTACTGAGATATCTCCTAGTTTTAATTTGATGCTAGGAATTGGATTGAAGTTGGAAGATAAGCCAACCAGCCAGTCAGTCAGAGAGAAATAGCAGTAACTCACAAGTAAATTTGTGAATTACTTCCAAGAGCAATCACTGTTTTGCCAATAAACATGATTCCACAAACAGCAAATCAGACTAATGGAGTGTGCTGTCACTCATTCTGAATGTTCCCAGGTCAATCCCATCTTCCCAGTTAGTCCTTTAAGAGAGGAGGGGTTACTATTAAATGGTTGTATTCCAAAGGGAATCATTGCATTCAAGTCTCTTTTTGTCACTCTTGTTCTGAATGTTTTGTTTTGTTTTTTTAACTGAGTAGTAGTTGTACTATTTTACAAATTCACTGAAATTCCTGTTTGCTGCCAATGCACAAGATTTTATTTTTGCTGTTCTTGTTTGATTTATTTTTGCTATCCGAGATGGAAGCCCTTCAGTAGAGTCATGGTTTTGTCTATAATAACCGTAGTAGTAATCTTGCATATGAAGGTCTGTGTCTCATTCACCACTGCAGCCTAATAGCTACATTCTAAATTTTTGCATTTGTTTTGTACAGAACTTAGCAATTAATTTGAATGCAAGTGAAGAAAGTGACTTGGTCAGTACAATTGAACATGGAAAGAAAGCCAAAAAATTGAGAAATTTAAGTGATGTCTTAGGAAAGAATCCAGGTAACACATCATCAACAACCAAGAGAACTATAGGTTAGTATATTTTTACACACATTTTCCATAGTTTTATTCTTTAGTCCAAATGGTTCTCTAGATTTTCTGTTTGGTAATTTACTGAAGAGTACATCTTCTGTGTTTTCACAAAATAATTTCTCATATTCCTAAGCTGCTGAAGCCAAACGATTGGTTAGTTCGGTTGGCTCAATACCTGGTTTGCGATGCAGAGTAATGACATAGTTAGGTTTAGTTCCTGCACCAGCTGAGGTTACCATGAAGGGTTCTCCCCGCAGCTTCTCCTCCCACCTGAGGCATGGTGCCATCTGATTAAACTTCCACTCGTTGTCTCTGTCTCATCAAAGAGTAGTCATATGGTCTTGTAGAATTGGGGCAAGTGTATTCAGTAGGTCACAAATTATCTCATTGAAAGACAAAACATACTTAACCTACTGTGTTCCTATGCATTTAAGGAGGATATATACATATATGAGCAAGAACAGAATTACAAGATTTGCTGTTAATTTTGAATAAAGTAATATAGGAGGAGGCTTGTTTGGAGCATAAGCACTGTGATAGACCTGTTTGGTTGAATCAAAATGTGGCATTGGAAAAGCACAGCAGATTAGGCCGCATCCGGACAGCAGGAGAGTCAACGTTTTGGGCGTAAATTCTTCATCAGGAAAGTCCACAACTTCTCCTGTTTGGTTGAATGGTCTACTTTTTTTCTGTAAATTTCATTTGACTTTAGGAAGGTGAAGTAAATATGATTAAAGGCATTGTTACTACTAGTGAGGTGAAGGATGTGGAGGTCACATGCCATGCCAAGGTCAGAGGAACAGAGTTTATTTAGGGGAAGCTGTTGGAAGAATGAAGGAGTTTAAAAAATTGAAATGAGTGAACTGTGACTCTTAAGTCCAGGAGTATGGTCCTCACTCTAAACAACTTCTCCTTAGAATCCTCCCACATGCTTCAGACCAAAGAGGTAGCCATGGGCCCCAGCTATGCCTGCCTCTTTGTCCATCTTCCGCAGTTACACTGGTACCATTCCCCACCTCTTCCTCCTCTACACTGATGACTATCTCAGTGCCACCTCCCACGAGGAGGTTAAACAGTTTCATCAACTTCACGAACACCTTCCACCCTGACCTCAAATTCAGCTGGACCATCTCCAACACCTCCTTCTCCTTCCTAGACTCTCATCTCCATCTCTGGCGACCAACTCAACACGGACATCTACTTCAAACCAACCAACTCCCACAGCTACCTGGATTACAGCTCCTCGCAAACACCACCCCCATACCCACCTACACATACAATCTGCCACCTACAATCAGACCTTATTACCAGAGATATATTTCCCTCCCCACCCCTATCAGATTGTTACGTCAACACACCCACCAACCCACCCTCCACTTCCAGCACCTTCCTTTATTGCCACATGAGGTGTAAAACCTGCTCCCACATGTCCCTCCTCACCTCCGTCCAAGCCCCCAAAGGATCTTTCCACGTTCAGCAGGGATATTCCTGCACATCCAACCACCTCATCTAATGTGTCCGTTGCTGTTGATGTGTTCTCCTCTACATTGGGGAGACAGGACGTCAGGGAACATCTCTGGGACACATGTACCAAACAACCCCATTGCAGCGTGGTCGACCAGTTCAACTACCTGTCCCACTCCACCAAGGACGTGCAAGTCCTGGCCCGCCTCCACCAGCAAGACCAAGCCACCTGATACCTGGAGGAAGAACACCTACCTCATCTTCTGCTTTGGGACCTTCCGACCAGATGATATCAACATTGATTTCACCAGTTTCCTCATCTTCCCCTCTTCCCCCACCTCACCCAGATTCAACCCACCAACTTGGCACTGCCGTCTTGAATTATCCTAACTGTCTTATCTTCCTTCTCACTTAGTCGCTCCACTCTCCCCTCCAACCTATCACTATCATCCCCCACCTCCATTGACTTATTGCCTTCCCAGCTACCTTCCCCTGAGCCCCACCCTCCCAGTGGTTAGCACTGTTGCCTTACAGCTGTAGGAACCTAAGCTGAATTCCAGCCTCTGGCATCTGTCTGTGTGGAGTTTGCACATTCTCCCCATGTCTGCGTGGGTTTCCTCCAGGTGCTCCAGTTTCCTCCCACAAATCCGAAAATGTGCAGGTTAGGTGAATTGGCCATGCTAAATTGTCCGTAGAGTTCAGGGATGTGTAGGTTTTATATATTAGTCAGGAGTAATTATAGGACAATTAGGGTAAGGGATTGGGTTGGGTGGGTGACTGTTGAGGGTCAGTGTGGATATTTGGGCTGAAGGGCCTGTTTCCACACTGTATGATTGTGTAATCTCTCACAAAATTCCCGATGAAGGGCTTATGCCCGAAACATCGATTCATCTGCTCCTCTGATGCTGTCTGACCTGCTGTGCTTTTCCAGCACCACACCTTTCTACTTAGTACAGTTCAGTTAGTGACTAATGAATGCAGTGGAAATCAGGTACAGGCAGTAGAGTTTTGAAGGATCTGAACTGGATGGGAAACCAGCCAGGAGAGCAATAGAGTAGCTTTGGATGTGATAAAAGCATGTAAAAATCCAAAGTTGTTTACATTAAGAAATTGGCATACTTTACAAAAAATAAACAGACTCTGTACTGAAGAGACTTTATTGTGTAGAGTTTGTTAATAGCCGATGGTGTTTTAGAATGATCATAGAAAACCTGACCTTGGGCAGGTCATTTGTAACATTATCCAAAGCTTTCAAGTAAGTTGTATTCTTGTAGCATGCTCTTAAGCCTTTGTTTATTATTTACTGGTAGCACAGACTGGGCCCTAATTGACCTTTATGAAATAAATCCCAATATTTTATTAACATAAAAACTAGGAATGTTCCCTATTGTTCTTTGTGAATTTGTTTTCTATAGTACTTTGTTTGAAAACTTTGAAGTTAACCAGTCATGCTTATTTAAAAATGCAATAATGCCATAAGATTCAATTAGAGTCTTTAAATAATTATTCAGAAATCAGTACAAGAACTGCAAGTCACTAGAATCTGGTGGCTTTCATTCTAGGATCTTAAAAGAAGTAGCTAATCAGATAGTTGATGTGTTGGTTTTAATTTTCTAAACGCATTAGCTTCAGAAAAGTTTCCTTTAGATTGAAAATAGCTAATTTGACTTTATTCAAAAAAAAGGGAGGAGGCAGAAACCAGGAAACGACAGGCCAGTTAAGTTACTTTTAACAGAAGCAAAATATTAGAACCTATATGAAAGACATTATAACAGGCAGCATGGATGAGTTCAAGGCAATCAGGCAGAGCTAATATGGTTTTTTTCAAAGATAAATCATATTTAATGAGTTTATTGAAGTTCTTTGAAGAAGTAATTTGTGCTGTTGAAGGTGGATGTTTTACTTCCAGAAGGTACTTGATAAGGTGCTATATCAAAGATTATTAAGTAAAATAAAAGTTCATGGTCTTGGGGGTAACGTTGGCATGGATTGAAGAGTAGCTGGCTAACTGGAAGCAGACAAAATAAATTGGCCTTTTTCTGGCTGGCAGAATGTCACAAATGATGTGGAAGAAGGGACTGAAGGTAAGATAACTAAGTTTGCTGATGATGCAAATATAGGAAAGTGAGTTGTGAAGAAGACTAAAAAGAGCCTACGAAGAGATTGGAGGTCAGTTAGTTCATTTGGCTGGATGGTTGCTTTGCAGTACAGAGTGATGCCAAAAACACACGTTCAATTCCTGTACCTGTTGAAGTTACCATGAAGGTCCCACCTGAAGCTCTCCCGTCACTTGAGGTGTGGTGAACCTCAGGTTAAACTCTGCACCAGTGATCTCTCTCTGAGAGAGCAGCCTATGATCCCCTTACAAAGGGATATGGATAAGTTAAGTGAGTGGGATAAAATCTAGCAAATGGTGTATACCATGGTAAAGTGCAAAGCTATCCATGTTCGCAGAAAGAATAAAAACAAAACATATTATCTAATTGGTGAGGGATTGCAGATTTCTGAGATGCAGAGAGTTTTGAATGTCTAGTGCATGAGTCACAGAAGGTTAATGTGCATGTAAGACAGGCAAATAGAATGTTATAGATTATTGGAAGGGCGATAGCAGGAAGGTTATGTATCAGTTATACTGTACAGGACATTGGTGAGACTGCGTCTGGAGTACCACATACAATTCTGTTCACCACACTTAACAGAAGGATGTTAATCTATTGGAAACAGTTTAGAGAAGGTCTAGAAGACTAATAAATGTAATGAGGGAATTGCGTTATAAGGAAAGGCTAGATGGCTCAGCCTGTACTCTGAGGTTTGGAAGAGTCACGGGAAACTTAACGAAAACATACGATTCTCGGGGTGTTTGACCCTGTCGAAGTGGAAAGGATGTTTCCTCTTGTGAGAAAATCTCTGAATAGGGATTATAGTTATAAAATAGAGAGCCACCCACTTAAGACTAATGTAAGAAAGAAAGATTTCTCTGAAGTTTGAGTGTACTTGGAATATCCTTCCTTAAAAGGCAGTGGATATGGAATCTTTAAATATTTTTAAAGCAGAGGTCGAGAGGCTCTTATTGTCAAAGGGATGAAACTTTGTTGGGGATATGCAGGAATGCAAAGTTGAGGTTAACATCAAATCAGCCATGATCTTATTCAATGACAGCAGACTGAAAGGGCTGAGTGATCTACTCTTGTTCTTTGTTCATGATTTTGTAATGCAAAGTTTTAACTCTTCTCAAACCTGCTATCTATACTGCACTGCGCCCAGTTAGGCTTATTGTCTCACTTCTAATATACTTTCCTGTTTTGCTCTCCCCATATGAGTGGAAGTCCATCAAATTAAATGTGGCAGTATAGCTATCAGCAGATTGAACAAGTCTTATTTTTATTCTTGTATGGAATGTGAGTGCCATTCAAAGGAGATTACGACTGTTCATTCCTAACTACCCTTGAGAGGTGAATGTTGTTAAATATTTGCTCCCATTGCACCTGTGCATTACAATCAAGCCATTCTACAAACAGCATTTTCTCAATGCATGAACTTACTTTTATTATACAGGAACTTTGTTTTAATTTTGTTTTGGTTTAGCTGAACTCAAGGTTGCTTCCATATTTGGTGGTAAAAAAGCAGTCAAACATGTATCTTCGGGACCAATCACCATTGTCGACGATAGCACGTAAGTATACTATTAGCAGTATATGTTCCTTTTCAGCAAATTAAAAAACACAATGACCATTCAGCCCTTTGTGCCAATGCCAACTTTCTGGAAGAGTTAGAGTCGTGGAGTTTTACAGCGTAGAAGGAGACAGTCAGGTCTGCACCAGTCATCTAAAGTTCATGTACTGTAATTTCATTTTCCAGTGCTTGACCTGTAGCCTTGTATATTTGGCATGTCAAGCTTCTTGAGTTCTTCACTCTACCATCCTTTCAGGGAGTGAATTCCAAACACCAACAATCTTCTGGGTGAAAAGGATTTTCCACAAATCCCCTCTAATCCTCCTGCTCCTTGCCTAAAAGGTCTAATTATAATCCTCCATTCATGGGAAACATTTCTCCCAATCTACTCTATATCCCTTGAAACTTTTCGCACCCCAATCACGTAACCCCCTCAGCCTTTTCTGCTTTTAGGAAAACAGCCTATCTAGCTTCTCTTCATAGCTGAATCGCTTCAGCCCAGCCAACATCCTGTAGCATGGTGACCAGAACTGTAAACAGTACTCCAGCTGTGCCTAGTTTAAGTTGATTACAGCTAACTCATAACCTCCTTACTGTTGATTAATTCCACTTGGTTGTCTTTCCCCTTAATATTAAAAGAAAATTTAAAATTAAGTGTGCAACTCTGAAGGGGAAGGTTGCAGGAGCAGAGGGCACTGGGTGCATATGTGCTTAAGAAATGAAAGGACAGGTTGAGCATACAATATCCTATGTTTTCTTAATGGGTGCATTGAGTTCGAGAGCAAGTAGGTTATTGCTGAACTTTTATATTACTATTATTTCAGCCTGTGCTGAAGTATTGCATCAAGTTCTGGGCACTTCACTTGAGGAAGGATGTGACAGAGTGCTGAAGAGGTTTATGAGAATGGGTTCAGAGATGAGTATTTTGTTTATTGAAGATTGAGAACTTTGGCTTGTTTTCTTTGGAATATTAAAGGTCGAAAAGAGATCTGATAAAAATGCTCAACATATGGAAGCGATGGCCAAGTGGTATTCTCACTGGGCTGTTAATCTAGAAACTCAACTAGTGTTCTAGGGACACAAGTTCAAATCCTGCCACAGCTGATGGTGAATTTGGATTCTATACAAATCTGGAATTGAGAGTCCAGTGATGACCATGACTGCATTGTCGATTGTCGGAAAAATCCATCTGGTTCATTCATGTCCTTCACTGAAGGAAACTGCCATCCTAATCTGGTGTAGCCTATGTGTAACTCCAGACCCACAGCAATTTGATTGACTCTTAACTGCCCTGTGGGCAATTAGGGATGAACAATAAATGTTAGCCCAGCCAGCGATGCCCTCATTCTGTGACTGAATTTTTAAAAACCCATGGGAGTTGTGGGCAGTGTAAATTGGGAGAAAATGCTCATACTCATGAAAGGATTGAGAAAGAAAGAGTACACATTTGAAGTCATCAGTGAAAGAAGCAGAAGTGATGTGAGGAAAACCTATTGGTTTAAGTTTGTAATGCACAGTCAAGATGCGGTAGATTGAATCAAAGCATTCAGAAGGCACTTGAAGGTCATTTGGAATGTGACAATGCTGCTTTCCTGGGGAAGGCAGGGAATGGAATAGGTGAACTGGCACAGACACGAAAGGTAATCAAAGTTTGTGAGAAGATTTGTAGCTCGGGTGCTCGTTGTTGTCGTTCTGTTCGCCAAGCTGGGAATTTGTGTTGCAGACGTTTCGTCTCCTGTCTAGGTGACATCCTCAGTGCTTGGGACCCTCCTGTGAAGCGCTTCTGTGATGTTTCCTCCAGCATTTATAGTGGTTTGTCTCTGCCACTTCCAATTGTCAGTTCCAGCTGTCCGTTGCAGTGGTCGGTATATTGGGTCCAGGTCGATGTGCTTATTGATTGAATCTGTGGATGAGTGCCATGCCTCTAGGAATTCCCTGGCTGTTCTCTGTTTGACTTGTCCTATAATAATAGTGTTGTCCCAGTCAAACTCATGTTGCTTGTCATCTGCATGTGTGGCTATTAAGGATAGCTGGTCATGTCATTTCGTGGCTAGTTGGTGTTCATGGATGCGGATCGTTAGCTGTCTTCCTGTTTGTCCTATGTAGTATTTTGTGCAGTCCTTGCATGGGATTTTGTACACTACATTGGTTTGCTCAGACTGGGTATCGAGTCCTTCGTCCTGGTGGGTTGTTGTCTGAGAGTGACTGTTGGTTTGTGTGCTGTTATGAGTCCTGGTGGTCGCAGTAGTCTGGCTGTCAGTTCGGAAATGCTCTTGATGTACGGTAGTGTGGCTAGTCCTTTGGGTTGCGGCATGTCCTCTTCCGTAGTCTTTCCCTTAGGCATCTGTTGATGAAATTGCGTGGGTATCCGTTTTTGGCGAATACATTGTATAGGTGTTGTTCTTCCTCTTTTTGCAGTTCTGGTGTACTACAGTGTGTTGTGGCCCTTTTGAACAGTGTCTTGATGCAACTTCTTTTGCCGTTGATTTGTTCATATATTTGGTTGTTGAATGTGAAGTGTATTGTGAGGCGCAGGTCCAGTAGTTTGAGTATGTCGTCTTTGTTGATAGGTTCACCGTCCTGTTGTCTGTTCTGTATGTCCAGCAGGTTGGCTATTGTTTCTCTGACTAGGGTTTTGTCGATAGAGGTGAACAGTGCCGTTACATCGAATGAGACCATAGTTTCTTCCTTGTCTATGTGTATATTTCTGATGATGTCCAAGAATTCCTGTGTTGACTGTATAGAGTGTCTGGATCCACTGATCAGGTGTTTCAGTCTCTGCTGTAGTTCTTTAGCCAGTTTGTGTGATGGTGTCCCTGGTAGTGATACTATTGGTCTGAGTGGGATGTCTGGTTTGTGCACTTTAAGTAGTCCATAGAATCTGGGGTTGTTGTTGCTTTCAGGTTTCATTCTTTGTAGGTCAAACCTGGTTATCTATCTGTTTTTTTGTAGGTTCCTCAGTGTGTTGTTTATCCTATTGGTGAGCTGTGGGGTGGGGTCAAACTCCCTCTTTTGGTAGGTGTTGGTATCTGCAAGTCGTTGTTGCGCTTTTTGGATGTACTCTGCTTTGTCTAGGATGACCGTCATTCTGCCTTTGTCTACTGGTAGTATGATTATGTTCTTATCGTTTCAACCAAATATATGTACAAATCAACGGCACACCCATGGGCTCACCCATCCCTGGACTCATAGCAGAAGCGGTAATGCAAAAGATTAGAACAAACAGTCTTACCGCAAATTCAACCCAAACTCTGGGTCAGATATGTGGATGACACCTTTGTAATTATTAAAAACACAGAAATAGACAACACACACCGGATCATCAACACCACACTCACAGGAATCCAATTCACTAGAGAGGAAGAAAAGGACAACCAACTCCCATTCCTAGACGTGATGGTACAGAGAACACCGAATGTAGAATTCATCACAAAGGTATACAGGAAAGCCACACACACAGACCAAGTCCTGAACTATGAAAGCAACCACTCCAACACACAGAAAAGAAGTTGCATCAAGACACTGTTCAAAAGGGCCACAACACACTGCAGTACACCAGAACTGCAAAAAGAGGAAGAACAACACCTATATAATGTATTCGCCAAAAACGGATATCCGCGCAATTTCATCAACAGATGCCTAAGGGAAAGACTACGGAACGAGGACTTGCCGCAACCCAAAGGACGAGCCACACTACCATACATCAAGAGTATTTCCGAACTGACAGCCAGACTACTGCGACCACTAGGACTCATAACAGCACACAAACCATCGGCTACTCTCAGACAACAACTCACCAGAACGAAGGACCTGATACCCAGTCTGAGCAAAACCAATGTAGTGTACAAAATCCCATGCAAGGACTGCACAAAACACTACATAGGACAAACAGGAAGACAGCTAACAATCCGCATCCATGAACACCAACTAGCCACAAAACGACACGGCCAGCTATCCTTAGTAGCCACACACGCAGATGACAAGCAACATGAGTTCGACTGGGACAACACCACTATTATAGGACAAGCCAAACAGAACAGCCAGGGAATTCCTAGAGGCATAGCACTCATCCACAGATTCAATCAATAAGCACATCGACCTGGACCCAATATACCAACTACTGCAACGGACAGCTGGAACTGACAACTGGAAGTGGCAGAGACAAACCACTATAAATGCCGGAGGAAACATCACAGAAGTGCTTCACAGGAGGCTCCCAAGCACTGAGGATGTCACCTAGACAGGGGATGAAACGTCTGCAACACAAATTCCCAGCTCGGTGAACAGAACCACAACAACGAAAGGTAATTTACAATCGGCGACAAGTCTGAGGTTCTTTTCAGGTGTGTACTTCCCTTTTACAAGTTACCACCCAGTGTAAACAGTTGCTCTCCATCTACTCTATTGTAATCTCCATTTATACTTCTTTTAAATGGCCCCTCAACCTTCTCTCTCCTGAGACAACTATTCCAATATCTCGGGTCTCCAAATGACTGAAGTACCTCCACTTAGAATGATAACCAAAATGAAAGCAATCTTAAAAGTTTCAGGTTTTTTATTTAATCAAATGTAAATTCCACTGGCTGACATAGTGTGATTTGAACACGTTTTCCCAACATATTAGCCTGTGCCTATGGATTACCAATCCAATGACATTACTTCTACTCACTTTCTGGCCTCCATCTATTGAGGCAAGGGGTCAGTTAAACATTTAAACGGTGAGAATTTTGTTAGGCCAGGATGTTAAGCATTTCATTGTTGGATTTCATGGTAGTGTAGATAGATAGTTAAGACATTATCCAATTGAATGGTGCAACATACTCAATGGGCTGGATGACCTATTCCTATATTTGTAGTTCCTTCACTGATTACTATAATTATTATATAAATACTAACAACCATTGTTATATGTTTCTACCTGAGAAACGTTTCTCCAACATGGCAAAGATACCAGAATTCATCCTGTTCTGTTAGGTGGTTGCTTCTATACATAAACAATTCTTGCATGCTGAAAAGGTGAGAAAGAATTTATGTTGGAAATGTCATCAAGAAATCTAATACAACTTTGTGTTTGTTTTACAAAGTTATAATGGCTCCGAAAATTCTCAGGGCACTGAACAATTTAGAGCTAAGCGTCAGTTTCTGATGAGTGGATTACCAGATAAATTGAAAAAACACATAGCAAAGACAGCAGCAGTGATGGAGGTCTACTCTGCTGCAAGCACTGCTTTCCAAACTGTCGTTCATGTTCAGCAAAAAAGTCAAGGTGAGATTTTTAAGTTTGAGAAGTAGAGTTGTATGGCAGTGTGTTCTCAAAGCAGATCTGGGGATAGTGTTTCTTAATTTGCATTTTTAATTTTGATTGTTTTTAAGATTCTATACCTTCTTTCACCCGATTATAAATTTACAAGCATATAAGAAGGGACAGAAAAAGAGCGGCTTCCAATCAAAGACAATTCTTTACCATATACTGTCACTGCATGTAGCATCAACCAACCTCCAACCTTGACACCATCACCCAGCGCCCTCCACCCTTCTAAGCCAGACAATCCCCTGAGAGAAAGCCATTGATCAATTTAAGATTCTCACTCTTATTTTTTGACTTTTTAAATCTCTTATAGTTCTTCAGAACTTGCTGTTCTTCTATCTTTGACCTCTAGTGTCTACCTGCCTACCCTGCCTCTGTGTCTTCACCCCATCACTGGTTGGCTGTGCTTCAAGTCTTCTAGGCCCACACTCTAAAATAAAAACCAAAAATGGGTTTGGAGAAAGCCATGAAATGTTAATTCTGTTTTTCTTTAAAAATACTACCTGACATGCTGAGAATTTCTTGCATTTAGTACTGATTTCCAGCATTTTGCTTCTGCCCCACAGAATGGTGTTCTGTCTCTAAACATCTGTCTCCTCATCTTAATTAAGATGGATTTTGAGTTAACAATGATGGAGACATAATTGATTGGAGTCCAGGTTGCTTTATTCCACAGTAAGCTGAGGTTAATGATCATGGCTTGTATTTGTTTGACAAAGAATAAAAAAAAATGTAATGCTATTATCAGTTTTTGCTAGTAAAGGCTCTCAGAAGAGTAGAGAGACAAAACAAGCTTAACAGTTAAGATGCAGATCAACCATGAATAGCAGTGGAACAAACATGAGGAGCAAATGGTTTACTTCTACGTTAACATCCTCATTTTCTTGCAAATGCATCTTTAGATACATCTCCAGCACTCTAACGTTTGCATAATTGAATGGCCCATCTATCAAAATGTGAGAGACAAATTTATGAACTAACTAATATTTGTATGCTTGTAAACACTGTCAGCTTCTCCTTCAACAAAATATTTCTGCCATTTTGATTTTACTGTTCCAAAATGGCCCTGAAATTGAGTCAGCTCTTGAATCTTTCATGGCTATGAGTTGATCAGTATGCCTGCCATTCCAATTTGTCATGATGCCATCACTTGGGGAAGAAAAACTTCATGCAGACCACAAAAGGATGATTTGTTTTAATGCTGTTTAGTTAGGGAGAACTCTTAACATGTTCCCCTTGCTTGAAGTTATTTAGCTAAATGTTTCAACTTGCTACTAATTGTCATCACAGTACAGAGCTGTTGTGTTAGAGAGTCTGTTTCTTAGAAACTTATTTTAAAAATAAATTCTTAGTTGGAAGAATGGCCAAGATATCCTGAAATGTGATAACTTTCTTCCAATGGTAATGACAGCTTTCAAGATCGGATCTCCTTCCACATCATACCAGTATACTAAAAACTAACCAGCTCTGCTATTGTAAATGCACTTGTGTTGCAGTTTTCAAGTCATGCACTGACTCAGCTCAGTATGTTTAGTTGAGTTGGAGGTAAGTAAACTGTTCATATGGAAAGTCTTACCCATACAATGATATGCCTACAGTAAAATCTATCTTGAGTGTTTTTGGGCATTCTTCCAACACATTGCCCTGGCATGTAGTACATAGCACATCATGAGATCATGTCATAATTTTATTTATTGTAATTAGCCAGAATTACTTTAATGAGCATGGTTTTGATTTTGTTGTCTAGTTTCATTGTTATGGGATCTAGCTTGGCCCAAGTCTACTATTCTAACCCATCTCCGGGATATGAATGAAGGAATGGAAAGAATTCTGAAAGACTCCCTTGCCCTTGGAGATTTCTCTGAAGTGAAATACACATTCAACACCACTGCATCTTGGACTGGGGTTAGTTTGCCTTGTGGTGCATTTCTAAAGTATTGTATTGATATTTAATTACTACACTGTTCAGTTGAGATTGTGCTTGCAGTGTCTCCCACATTATTTTGGAGGCCAAGTCCTTTTCCACAAGGATGGAGGATAAGCCAACTGAGCACATGTTCAGAATACTAGTAGCAGAGACCTCTGTGTAGGTTAGCTGTCCTTCTGTCGGCCTTGGCTCAATGTAACACTCACCTCTGAATCAGATGGGCATGGATCAAGACTTCCTGTTGAAATACCAAACCAAGATCCCATCTGTGCTCTCTGGTAGACATAGTGTCCCAATGTGCTATTTGCAAGCTCATAGAATCATAATGTGTGATTCAATCCATCGAGTCCACACTGACCCTCCGAAGAGCATCCTACCTGGACTCCCCTACCCTAAACCTATAACACTGTATTTCTCAAGCATTATCCACCAAGCCTACACATCCCTGGACACTATGGGCAATTTAGCATGGCCAATCCACCTAACCTACACATCTTTGAATCATGAAAGGAAACCGAAGCATCTGGAGGAAATCCATGCAGACATAGGGAGAACATGCAAACTCCACACAAAGTCCGCCAAGGGTGGAATTGAACCCAGGTCCCTAGTGCTGGAAGGCAACAGTGCTATCCTCGAAGAGGTTGGGAATTATTCTTGAGGTCCTGGGAAATATTTATCCTTCAACAAGCATCACAAAATGGATTGTCTGGTAATTTATTTCAATGCTGATTTGTGGGAGCTCACTGCACAAATTGGTCGCTGTCTAAGAGGAATTTGTGGGAGATTGTTGCCTTTTGAAAATTTGTCTTTCATTGTATGAGAAATCACATGGATTTAAAATTTTTCCAGATATCTACCTCAAGGACAGAATTCTCCCAGGACATCCAGAAGTGTTTACTTGAAGAAATTAGGTCGTCCAATCCAGATTTTCCTGTTCGAAAACTTTTCAAATCATTACTCCAGAAACGAACTGAATATCTTGCACAGACTGTCAAAGCAGGTGAGTGATCTCAGATCTTTTGGCAGTGTTGACCTTAGCTATGGTAATAATGTTGCATGTTTTCAGGATTTTAACATTCAGTATTCTTAGGTTTAGAATAATCAATTAGTCTTGCTAAATTAACCTACTGTACTGTGGAGAACGAAATATGTCTTTCAAACATCTGACATGATTTGGGGTTAATAGAGGTACCTTACTATTAAGTTATGATTTTTTGGCTCATTCCACATTCTATCAAGTGGTAAATCTATTCTGATAGAAAAAATGAATGGAACTGGGGTAGTAAGTCAACAGATAAGTTTACAAAATCACAGAAGTGGCCATTGAAGAAGACAGTCATCCACTACCCTCTTGACCGCCTCAATTGAACCTGTCTCACCACCATACTTCCAGGAAGTGCAATGACAAATGCTACCTGACCAATCAAAGGCTTGTTGCTATGCTTTCTTGAACTGTCAACAACTGATGTCAATTGAAAATCCAGTCTTAAGATTTTCTTTGGGTAGAATTGTCTTGAACTCATGCAAGATTTGGGCACACTGTCTCTCAAAGAGTAACTTTGTTTCATGTGCCACAATTGGCTTTGCTTGTTTTTCCCAAAATGGCAAACAAACTCTTGTATTCCCTCCTTTTAAGGCAGTTTAGTTCATGATCCAAAAATGTGATCTCTTACAGTCCTAATTCTATCCCAAATATGTTTTATAAGTGTCCCCTCAACTGATATTAAACTGATCATTTTGTAATTGCTGAGCATATCCTTGCAACCTTTTTGAAATAGGGGTGTGATGTTCAGACCTGCTGCTTTGTCAAATTTAAGGGCCTATTGTCTATCCAACACATCTTCCTTATCCATTTTGAACCTTTCTAGGTACAGAGTTTCCTTCTCTGTCACCAAGGCCTGTTTAAAGTTAGATACACCGTATTAAATTAATCCCTCAGCCATACCCCCGCCACTAAGTGTAAATCCCCTTTTTGGTTCCTAATCCCTACTCCTTCTTTTACTCCTCTTTTAGTGTTTATATACCTATGGAAGATATTGAAATTCCCCTTTATGTGGCTACCAATCTTTTCTCATAATTCCTCTTTGCTTCTCTCATATGTTTTTCACCTTCCCTCTGAATCTTCCATATTCCTTTTGGTTCTCAATTCTATTTTCTACCTCACACCAGTTATAAGTAAACTTTTTGTTATTTCTTTATCATAATTTCTATCTCCTTTATCATCCTGGGAGTTCAGGATTTGTGTGTTGTACGTTTCCTTTTTGAGGGAACATGCCTTGGCTAGCCGAGTTATCTTTTCTTTATTAGATAACCTGTTGCTCATTTACAACTTTTCTCGTCAACCTTTCATTGCAGTCTGTCTGGCCCAGCTGTGATCTTACCCCATTGAAGTCAGCTATTCAGCAATTAATTTTTGCTTATTCTAGATAGAGCATTGTCATTCTCCACCATCCTAATGCTTAGTAGCTTCTAAATGCTCCCCACTGACCATTTATCCACTCGGCCCACCTAATTTCCAAGACTCAGATCCAACAACATTTCCTTTTTGAAACCAAAACAGAAATTGCTGGAAAAGCTCAGCAGGTCTGGCAGCATTTGTAGGGAGAAGTCAGAGTTAACATTTTGGGTCGAGTGACCCTTCCTTAGAACTGTATCTTTTCCAGATGAATTGGACACATCCTGCTGTAGGAAATTCCTAATACAATCCAAGAACACTAAGACTCCAGATGTTCTTTTCATACCAGAATCCCAGTCTATGTTTGGGTAATTAAAAAGTGTCTCATAATAACTATTCCAAAATGTTGTCATCTCTGTAACTTTCCCTGCAAGTTTGTTTCTGTATATCCTTTCCTCGAGTTGGTGGTCTGTAGACTACACTAGGCGAATTGATTCTGTCCTCGAACCCTGTCAGACATCCCCTTTCTCCAGAATTGCAATGCTCTCCTTAACCAATTCTGCCACCCTTCTTTCTTTCATGTCTTTTCAATTTTTTCTGAACAAATTAGACCCAGGAACATTTATCGCTGCAACATGATATCCACAACGCACACTGCACTTTTTATCGTAAAACAGTTCAACAGGGAATATTAAGAGTAATCCATACATTTACACTGACCATTGCAAAGTGTTATGCTGTTTACTGCAACTTACGTTTCTTATAGGTTAGTTTAAGAAGTACAGATGAGTTCAGGAAAAAGCAACAATGCACAAAATACTAACCACTTGGTTCATTAATTACCTTAGTGACAAGCTTAGAGTGGTGTTGGAAATGCACAGCAGGTCAGGCAGCATCCAAGGAGCAGGAAAATCGATGTTTCAGGCAGGAGCCCTTCATCAGGAATGAGGCTGGAAGCCTCCGGGATGGGGCTCGGGGGAAGGTAGCTGGGAGTGCAATAGGTGGATGGAGGAAGGGGTAAAGGTAATAGGTCGGATGGGAGGGTGGAGCGGATAGGTGGGAAGTAAGATTGATAGTTGGGACAGGTCATGAGAATGGTGCTGAGCTGGAAGTTTGGAATTGGGATAAGGTGGGGGGAGGGGAAATGAGGAAACTGGTGAAATCCACATTGATGCCCTGGGGTTGAAGGGTTCTGAGGCAGAAGATGAGGCATTCTTGTTCCAGGCGTTGGGTGGTGAGGGAGTGGCTTCCTCCACCACTACTCCCTCACCACCCAACGCCTAGAACAAGAACGCCTCATCTGCCTCAGAACCCGTCAACCCCAGGGCATGAATGTGGACTTCACCAGTTACTTCCCACCTATCTGCTCCACCCTCCTCTCCGACCTATTACCTTTACCCCTTACTCTATCCACCTATTGCACTCCCAGCTACCTTCCCCCTAGCCCCACCCCGGAGGCTTCCAGCCTCATTCCTGATGAAGGGCTCCTGCCTGAAACATCGATTTTCCTGCTCCTTGGATGCTGCCTGACCTGCTGTGCATTTCTAACACCATTCTAACCTTGACTCTAATCTGCAGTCCTCACTTTCATCTAATTACCTTTAGTGATCTGTTTGTAACCTGTGACATAAGCTTTTCAGTCGGTTTGTTTTCAGAACATCGGATGAATTAGAGTGATCCTGATGTCCAGCCATTATGCATTTTTCACGGCAGTGCACTTCAAGCAGTCTGCCTTTTGTGTCTGTGAGGAGGTCTGGGTTTGCAGCTTGATGTCATTAGTTATGCCATTTTGCAAACTTTGCACATATTTTTCTTTTAACTCATAGGACCCTCTAATAAATTGGACATTTCTGTAATAGAGATAGATACCAAGCCTCAACAAGTGTTACCTCTGTGCAGCAGTCCACAACAATCTTTGGGCAAAAGGAAGAGAAAGAAGGAAAGACAGGAACAGAAACAAAAGAGGAGGAAAACACTTGACGGTGATCCGAGCTCAGTTATTATCATTAGGGATGAATGCACTCCAGTAATGTCTACACAATGTGAGAAATCCACCAAGAGAAACAGCAGACGTGCCCAAACCCTGAATGATGTGGCTCTTTCCAAAATTAGCCTCTGGCGATCTGTTAAGCAAAAGCAGCAAGAGTTGAAATTTAAAACTGGAGCAACAGCAACACAGAATATGCCTGCTGTATCACAAGTCCCTGAACTAACTGACCAACCAAAGATGGAGGAAGCTGCTACTTCTGATGGTAATTTTATTTTTTTTCCTAAGTGGCCCTTAGATTTTTAGTGAAATCCATGTGTTTGCAAGTATGTACAAACAGGAGTAAGATTCTTCAGCCCCTGCAGTTTGCCTTTCATTCACACAGATTTTGTCTGTTCTATTCATAAGCTCCATTTATATCATAGCTCCAAATCCTTTGATAACTGAAACAGAACAAAAAGGTGCAATAAAAACTGCTGGCAACTGAGCTAATTTCTATACTTAAAATCTTTAAAGCTGAATTCTGGAGAGGGTGGAGCTGAACAATACATACATTGAACAATGCATTTTAATATTGGCATGATAAATCACAAAGTATTAATTCAAAGTAAACATATAATATTGCCCAGTTAGTAATTCTTCTTGAGCACATAACTTTCACAGATCGTGCTAAATCACCAGGTATGCATTTACTCAATGAACTAGCCGTGGATCCTGTACTCTTGTGAGAAGAGAAAAGGGCAAATTTATCCTCTTTTATTTTGGACTTCTTGACATGAGAAGCAGAGAACTTGTTCCCACACTTGTCATTTCTGGCCTTCACCTGGTTGCTGCAAATATGAGAAAGTGAGACGGTTGATTTGGCTATCTAGTTGTTCTTTCCATTCAGCCCGTTCAACAGAATTGTAAACTTGGTATGTGTGAGCGAACTATACTCAACATATGTTAAAATGTAGCAACAACTTTATTTCATTTGTTCATGGATATGGGCATCGCTGATTGGCCCAGTATTTGTTACCCATCCCTAATTGCCCTTGAATAGCTTGCTAGGCCATTTTAGAGGCAGTTAAATCAACCACGTTGCTCTGAGTCTGGACTTGCCTACAGGCCAAACCGGGAAGAGTGACAGATTTCCTTCCTTAAAGAGCAATAAAACATAGATGTGTTTCTATGCCAATTATTACTTGATGGCTATGAGGCATTTACTGAATTCATAAGTGAGGTCTGAACTTGTGTGTCCAGAGCATTATCCTGGATCTCTGGTTTACTAGTCAAGTGTGATTGCCACTAAGCTACTACCTTCCCTTAATTTGTATTTATATAGTGCCTCCAACAAACAAACTCTCTAGATCACTCCATAGGAATGTAATCAAACAAAAATTAATGGCAAACCAAAACTGGAGACCAAACACTTGGTCAGAGAGGTGGAGGTGCCAGGGCCACAGAGCTCCTGACCTCATTACAGCCTTAGTTTAAATATGGAGAAAAGAGCTGAATTCCAGTGTTGCAGTGAGAGTGACAGCCCTTACATCAAGGCAGCGTTTGACCAAGTGTGGCATAAAGTACTCTCAGCAGAACTGGAATCGATGAATATCGAGGGTAAACTGTCTGCTGGTTGGAGTCCTACTTGGCACATAGGAAGACAATTGTGATTTTGGAGGTCAGTCATCTCTGTTCCAGGACATCTCTGCAGGAGTTTCTCAGGCTAATGTCCTAGGTCCAACCATCTTCAGCTGCTTCATTGATGACTTTCCCTCCATCAGGTGGGTATATTCGCTGATGATTGTACATTGTTCAACATCATTTGCGATTCCTCAGATATTGAAGCAATCCATGTTCAAATACAACTGGATCTGGACAATATATAGGCTTGGCCTGACAAGTGGTACATTACATTTGTAAATGTCAGGTGATGACCATCTCCAACAAGAGACAATCCAGCTAATGCCAGTTGACATTCAGACGATCAACATTCAAGGATCAGCATCCTTGGCACTACCATTGATCAGAAACTCAGCTGGACACCTCACATAAACACTGTGGCTACAAGAGCAGGTCAGAGGCTAGAAATAATGTGGTGAGTAATTCACCTCCTAACTCCTGCTCCTCAGATGCTGCCTGACCTGATGTGCTTTTCTAGCACCATATTCTTGACTCTGATCTCCAGCATCTGCAATCCTCACCTTCTCCTAACTCCCCACAGTCTGTCCATTATCAGCAAGGCACAAGTCAGAAGTATGATAGGATACTCTCCACTTCCCTGGATGGGTGCAGCTTCAACAACATTCTAGAACCTTGACACCATCCAGGACAAAGCAGCTGGCTTGAATGGTACCACACTCACAAACATCCACTTCCTGTCTCACCAACGCTCAGTAGAAGTAGTGTGTACAATCCACGAGATAGACTGCAAAACTTCACCAGCAATCCTTAGACAGCACTTTCCAAACCCACTATCATTTCCATCTAGAAGGACAAGGGCAGCGGGTACATAGGAAGGCAAGCACCTACAAGTTCCCCTCTTAGCCACTCACCATCCTGATCTGTAAATATTTTGATGTTCCTGTCACTGGGTCAAAACCCTGGAATTCCCCCTCATAAAGGGTATTGTGCAGCACGTGGAGTGCCACAGTTCAAGAAGTGTAGGTGCTTGTGTTAGACTGGGGTGGACAAAGTTAACACAACACCAGATTATAGTCCAACACGTTTATTTGGAAGTACAAGCTTTCGAAGTACTGCTCCTTCGTCAGTGCTCCGAAAGCTTGTATTTCCAATTAAACTTGTTGGACTATAACCTGGTGTTGTGTGGTTATTGATACAGTTCAAGAAGTCAGCTCACACTACCTTCTCAAGGGCAACTCTGAATGGGCAATAAATGCTGGCCACCTACCAATTCTCATGTCCCACTATAAAAAGATGTAAGGAAGAAGGGGAGAGATATAGAGCGGTTTTGGAAGAGAATTGTTCCACTTCAAGCCTGGATGACTAAAGGCTTACTTGCCAAGGATGGAGATGTTGACCAGTCTTTGTCTGGCGGGTTTTGAGAAGATTTGTAGCTCAGATTGAGGATCTGGATGTAAGTTTGCTTGATGACCTGGAAGGTTCATTTTCGGACGTTTCATCACCATGCTGGGTAACATCATATGTGAATAAATAGCACTGACACCAGTGCTTCACCGGAGGCTCACTGATTATGTTACCCAGTAGGGTGACGAAATGGTTGAAAATGAACCTTCCAGCTCAGCAAGCAAACCTACATCCAATCTTTGTCTCTTTAGTTATCGTTCTAGTAATATCTCTGCATTTCCAATCCTTTCATTAAATAATCCTGAAATTCTTTTAACCTTTTGCAGTCAGTTCTTCTCTCATGCGGTGGTTGTGTTCTTGTGCAACCGCGCGTTATTGAAAAATTGTGCTTTAGAACAGCACCTAGTGAAGGCACAATAATTGCGTTACAGCTAATACACGTTGTAAAAGTTCATGCTGTAGAAATAGCGTCCCCAATTCATTAGTTGCGTTGCAAGGAATTCGCACTGACCAAATGCACGTTATAACAGAACAACCTGTATTTGAAATTCTAACTGAACTTCGATTTTAGACCCAGTCAAGGAAGATCTGCTATGGACAGAGCAATACCAGCCGCAGCACTCCAGTGAACTTGTGGGAAATCTCAATGCTGTCAGAAAATTACGCAGGTATTTACTGAGCAATCTGAAATCAACTTTATATAAGTGCAGTATAAAGTCAGTTTCTGTGGAAAATCCTAGGTCTGTCTCAGCAAATACCAGAAGAAAGTGAGAACTGCAAATGCTGGCGATCAGAGTCAAAAGTGTTTGCACTGGTAAAGCACAGCCAGTCAGGCAGCATTTGAGGAGCAGGAGAGTCAACATTTCAAGCATAAGCTCTTCATCAGGGATGCTGCCTGACCAGCTATGCTTTTCCAGCACCACACTTTTTTGACTCGGAAAATATCAACTGGAACAAGTCATCAAATTGGTGCGATTCAGAAACCTATTTGAGGAATGATGATTGTGGGTTTAGAATGCTTTTGGTGGTTCATAATTGTGGTTCATATTGAACAGCTGTGTGGCATGTTGAATGTAGAGTTCTGAAAATTGGTGCTGATGCCAGCAAATAGGTTCCTTTCCAGGTAGCAGTATTGACCTGACCAGAATGGACATCAAAAACATTTTGTCTATGGTTGTGGAAAAGCAAAATACATGCTGATTATTGGTCAGTAATGATGTGACACATTCCCATATATCACGTCTGCAGTATAGTTATAGCTGAAACAGTTTTTCTACTTCTGACACTGAAAGTTCTTCTCTCTTCTACTCCTTCCCACGGATACAGATGTACACATTGTGTCTATCTAAATGCCTTGACACGAGCTAGGAAGTTGTCAAAACAAACCTTCAAGGTCAACACCCATCATCAACTTTCACCCACTACAGAATAATGGGAGTTGTACACTTCTTATGCCTTCTGGAAGATGCCTCAGAAGTGTCATAGTTTCACTTTTGAATCATGGAGAATGTCAAACTAAAGAAAGTTGAATTCTTATTTTGGATTAGCACACATTTGCTATTTCCATTTATGTTTCTCCACAGACTTTCTTGATCCTTTCCCTTTTTTTCCACAGCGTATGGACTTGCACTTGTTTTCAGTATCTCAGAAACTGACAGCCATTTGTGGCTAGGCATCAGCAAGCTGTCAAATGCACAGAGATATTGTCACTGAGTCTGCTATATTTCTGCTAGATGTCTATGCTCATCTACTTTTAAGTGACTTAATTTATTTGCAAAATTTAAATATGGGTATTTGTTAGACATGGGGGGGTTCTGAATAAAATAAGAATCAAGTCCTATACATTAACAGATTTGTTTTTTAATTTGGAAATAAAACAGTTGGTTAATGGAATGGAAGAAGAGAGCTGATAAGGAAGAAAAGAAAAAACAGAAGGAGAAAAAGACTGAAAAAGACAAGAAGTTGGGTATGACATTCTTAAACATTGTTCTTCAATATAAGGTTGGAAGCTGATTTTGTTTTGCTGTCTCAGAATATTCAGGTGTGAACCAGCTCTCTAAACATTGCTAGAGCTGGAGATGGGAGCCTCATTTAATAGAAGCTAGTTCATACTTTTGCATCGGTCAATATTTATAGATAATTAAATTTAAGTGCATGCATGCTACTTTAGAGCCAGACTTGAAATTCAGTATTAAAGAAGTATTGGAGTATTGTATGCAGTTTTGGGCCCCATATTTCCGGAAGAATGTACTGGCCCTGAGGTGAGTTCAGAGGAGGTTCACTGGAATGGTCCCAGGAATGAAAAGGTTAACGTATGAGGAACCTTTGAGGAATCTGCGTCTAAACGTGATGGAGTTTAGAAGGATGAGGAGGGATCTAATTGAAACTTACAGAATACTGAAATGGCCTGAATAGAGTGGATATTGGGAAGATGTTTCCATTGGTGGGAGAGACTCCGACCCGAGGGCAGAGCCTTGGGGTAAGGGGAAAACATTTTAGAAAGGCAATAAGAAGAAACTTCTTCAGCCAGAGAGTGGTGCATTTATGCAATTCACAGCCACAGAAAGTTGTGGAAGCCAAGTCATCGAGTATATTTATGATGGAGATAGACAGGTTCTTGATTGTCAAGGGGATCGAGGATTATGGGGAGAAAGTGAGAGAATGGGATTGAGAAGCTAATCAGCTATGATTGAATGACTGAGCTGACTCAATGGGCTGAATGGCCTAATTTCTGCTCGTTATAGATTCCGCTCTGTTCCTTACTTATGGAATCATTATTCACCTTGGTGTTTATTGAATCTTTTGTTGTTTACCCTGTCAAATTCCGTGGTTCCTCTGCACCCCTTGCTATTCCAGATACTAGCGTCATAGAAACGAAACGTCTTAAGACTTAAGGGTGCTTTTCAATTAAGCAGTGTTTTAATTTTTTGTAACACCAGCTTTAATTTGAGAGTTTAATAGTCACTTGCTATTTTTCGGTTTCCGATGCTGTGTGTGTTTTGGTTTGTTTTAACGCACCCAGCATGTGTGCTTTAATCTCTAGTCTGTTTTGTTCTTCCTTCCTCTCTTCTCAGATGTTTGGGACAATAGTGACTTTAATATGGAGAGTTCCGAGGATGAGGATTCTTTGTGCAATACCGTGCTAATTACAGGACCACCTGGAGTTGGGAAAACTGCTGCAGTTTATGCTTGTGCTCAGGAGTTAGGTTTTAAGGTTTGTGCTCTTAATCTCCAACCTGGTACTTTTGTTGCCCCTAAATGCCTTAAGTTATGGCACCAAGAGTTTGGTAAAGGATCAACTGACTTTACTTCAGTAACACATCAGCAGAAACCCTTGAACACAGACAGAAAAATTATGTTTGCAACAAAATGGCAGTGAGTAATCAGGACATCCACATGAGGGAATTGCTAGCACAAGTATTTTTGTTTTATTACTTTAGTAATAGTTTATAAACTTTAGTAATAGTTTATAATTATTATTATCTAGGAACTTGGGTTCTAAAATCGAGTTAGATTTATGATTGATTTTTAGCATATGAAGGTGATCTTTATTTTTAGATGTTGGAAGCTGTTTGTGAAAGTGTGTTAGAACTGCACTTCCAAGAAATGATGCGACTTAAGCTAAGTGGCTAGACGAGCAATCCAGTACAGTAATTGCGGAAGTCTTTAGTAGGGTGAGCTTTGGCGATTCAAAGAAACAAATGACAAAGTCAGAGGTAGGTTTAGATCAGAAGAAAAGAACCATACCAGCAGATGTGTTGTTTTGCAGTCTAAAAGTAATCCCAAAGTGGCTGGAAAGAGCCCTGATATTTTTCTTGGAGGTTTGAGAGAGTCAGTGGGTTTATTTTGATTTGATTTATTGTCATCACATGTACCCAAGTACAGTGAAAAGTTTTATTTTGTGAGCAGTATAGAAAGATCATAACAAACAAGGACATATTGATTGGGGTTAGGCAGAGCAAGACATATAAGATTACATCTGCACAGGTGGTGCACAAAAGCAAGGTCAACATTAAATTTGAAAATAGGTCCATTCAGCAATCTAATAACAGTAATTGTGTCTCAGAGAGACCGTAGCGAAGAGACTCAAGTTGGTGAAAGAGCAGAAATTCATCAAAAGGAAATGCTTCTGATCTCGTCAGTTAAGTAAGAAATTTTAAAGCGAAGATACAAGTGATAATTTACTGGAGTTGAGTCTGTGAAGGTCATTGTTGGAAAAAGAGGGATAAACTCTTTCTCTGCGCTGCTAGTGACAGGACTTTTTCGAATTGTCTCATATATACCATGTTGTTTCTAGTCAATCGTAAACATAAATGTCTTTTTGTTTAAAAAAAACTGCAGACTGTTGTGAAATGTATGCAATGACTGACCACCATGATAACCAAATGGGAAAATTCTGGCCTATCAACCCAGGTTTCACTGACTTGTCTAGTATTACCATAAGCTGGGGTCATAACACTATACAAGTTTGTACAGTTCATTTTGAAAACTAATTTGCCTTGCCTTTTGAGTTTCTGATGAATCTATTAAAGAGGAAGTCCCTTTCATAGTTTGGGTCTGATGTATGGAGCTGTTGTTTCCTGCTCATTTGAGATGTAGTTGCTTCATTTTGTTTATCTCCAGTTTCTTTCATTATGGCACAGAAAGTGGCTTCATTTAAATCTTACTTAATATCTGCATAAATTTTCTCCTGTGAGTAGGAAGGCTTCAGAGTAGCCATCAACATCTGGCACTCTGGCTGATTATCTTCTTCCTGTTGCAGGTACAGAGTGTATTTATAGCTGCTCCCCCTCTCCTCCTCACCTCCCATTACCACCATCACTTAACCATTATTAAAGTAAGATATACGATGTTGTTTAGTAGCTGAAAATGTGTTGCTGGAAAAGCACAGCAGGTCAGGCAGCATCCAAGGAACAGGAGAATCGACGTTTCGGGCATAAGCCCTTCTTCAGGATTCCTGAAGAAGAGCTTATGCCCGAAACGTCGATTCTCCTGCTCCTTGGATGCTGCCTGACCTGCTGTGCTTTTCCAGCAACACATTTTCAGCTCTGATCTTCAGCATCTGCAGTCCTCACTTTCTCCTCCATGGTGTTTAGTAATCAAGTTGTATGGAATTATGAAGTACAGAAGAGGCCTTTTAGTCCATCAAGTCTATACCACCAAAGCTATACAAAATCTATACCAGTCACATTATCTAGCTAGGGCTATAGCCTTTAATGTTATGGCATTTTTTAAAAAATTCTGTATTAACTTGGAATTCTGCACAGAAGAAATTGATTAATTTCAGATACAGCAGAAAAATGTATCCAATAATATAATTTAACTTAGTCCAGACAGAAAACCCTGAAATCTTATTTTTAATTGGTGTGCATTTATATTTTCTTCAATGTTTTTACTACTGCTGTTTCTTGGGATTGGTGTTAGTATTTAGCATTAAAGGTGAACCAGAAGGTGTATGATTTGGCAATGTGTCTTGTGTTAACTGATGTACATTTAATGTTTTCATGGTACAGTACATTGCAGTCCATCAAACCAGTTACATTTTTGGGACCACGGCTAATAGATATGAAAAGATATGAAAGTTACTAGCAAGTAAATAGCACCAGTCACACTTGCCCATTTTCCATGTAGTCAACTCTTGTGGATTTTGATTATTAACAATCTGCCTTCAGAGCAAACTGTGAGACTGTAATAGCCTTCGTAGAGAATGTGCTCAGATGATGTACGACATGAAGGTTCAAGTTCAGCATACTCTTTGAAAAATGTAAAGTTTATATTCTTCCAGTTAATTTATATATATCTGATATCTTGGTATTATATTGCCAACAATACTCAGCCTGATCCAAATCTCCACAAATATTAGGTCAAATTAGCAAGGACCCCTCACATGGAATCAGTAATTGAATCATGTCTCTTTCAATCAATCGAAGGGAACGGTGCTCAGAAGAATGAGATCTTACTGAAGCTGATCTCAATGGTTACTTCATGAATAAGGAGATCTTTTTCTCAGTTGAATACTAGACTTGTCCTGTTAATGTTGGTATTAGCCACCCTGCTTGGTGTCACATGTCCTTTATGTGAGTACTTCTGCTTCCAGGTATTTGAAGTAAACGCTTCATCTCAGCGAAGTGGCAGACAGATTCTCTCTCAACTGAAAGAAGCCACTCAATCTCACCAAGTTGATAAACAGGGAACAAATGCCCTAAAGCCTACCTTCTTCAACAGCAACAAGTTTCAGTCGTCGCAAACAACAAAATCTCCAAGTAAGTATTGTTGTGCTTCACTGGGGTGGTGTGCTGGAAATCAAGTCCTGCTATTCCTGGAGTCGTCACAAACGTTAAGCATTGGTGAGGTCAGTTTTAGAATACTGCATACAATCCTGGTTACCCTGCTATAGGAAGGATATCGTTAAACTAGAATTGGTACAGAAGAAAATTTATAAGGCTGTTTCTGAGACTGGAGGGTTTGAGTTATAAGGCGAGGTTGGATAGGCTGGGAATTTCGTCCCTGAAGTGTCGGAGGCTGATCATATAGAGATTTATAAAATCAAGAAGGGTACAGGATAAGGTGAATAGCCTAGGTCTTTTTCCAAGGGTAGAGGAATCCAAACCTGGAGGGCATAGGTTTAAGGTGAGAGGGGAAAGATTTAAAACTGATCAGGGAGCAACTTCTTTTCACAAGGTGGTCCGTGTATGGAGTGAGCTGCCATAGGAAGTATTAGAGCTGGGTGCAGTTACATTTTAAAAGACATTTGGACAGGTACATGAATAGGGAAGGTTTAGAGAAATATGGACAAAATGCAGGCAAATGGGACTAGTTCAGTTCAGGATACCTGGTTGGCATGGATGAGATGGACCAAAGGATCTGTTTACATGCTGTATGATTCAATGACAGTGCCTCTATTTTACAGAAGTATGCAAGATTATCCAATTTACCTGATTCTTAGAATTAGGTTGAGAACGTGGACGAGGCTTCTATACTTAATATGAATTATTAATTATTACAAATGAATTGATTTTAGCTACAGGTAAACAATTATGAACTGTCAACATATAACTCTCTACTAGTTTAAACTAACTTTCTTATAAAATTACTCTTACACATACAGACAGACGCACACACAAAACATGGATAGACGGAAAGACCGGGAAGGCAGTTTAGTGATCCCCTGTCGAGAGGGTTTGCTGAGCTGATCCTTTTGGCTTGTCAGGACTTGCTACTCCTCCTCCATCTTCCTCCCCCTAGTACTTTGACTTGCTCACTGGAGACTCGGCGCAACTAGTTCACATGCTATCTGAGTTACTGGTTAGATGCCATTGTTCATAACAACTGATGAGGGGAAATGAATTGCCTGTATTTGGACTCGAGGTGTTGTTACTGTAGACCAAGAACAACGCCTTCCTTTCCAGAGGTCTGATGGTTTCATCCCCCACTGTTCAGCTACCAAGGAACCAATCGCAGTTATTGACAGGCAGAAAGCCTTTATCATCAACAATGGTCTTGGAATGTGACCCAAACAGTGACATATTTCCAACCAAATTCTCGTTGTGTACGCTTGGGCCTCCGACCCCACTGTTTGAACAAAACCACATTCTGAACTGCATTTACAACGAGTGACAGGTAATTTGCTTTTAAGTAATGCAGTACTACTTTCCACAATACTTGGTTTTCAAAACTGTCCTTTTCCCATTTCAGTCCACAATCAAAATGCAAAATTAAAAATCGTGGTCTTTACAGTACATAAACCTTTGCTGGCCACACGATCTCTATTTTATACAAATTATATAAAATTTAAACAAAGTTATAATCTGGAATGCTTTGAGCTCCTTATAAAGATTCATTATTAACTCCAGAAGGGACCTGGCTAAACACTGGAAGGGAATAAAATATTGTAGAGCTCTGGAAAAAGAGGAAGGAAGTGGGACTAATTAATAACATTTTTAAGCAGCCAGCACAGGTGCAGTGGGCTAAATGGCTTCCACCTCTACTGCACAATTCTGTTGCTCTGCAAAAGAATTGCATTACCAGTGAACACTCCCCTCAGGACAGTTTACTCATTCTATTGGCTCGCAAGCAGTTTTAAGGTTCTTTCATTCAACCCATTGTACCTATGCCATTGACTCCTTAATTACAGATCCTGTATAGTTACACCTAATAGATATGAACCTAACCAGGTCATATTTTGTCAGATGTGGTGTATTCCAGAATTTCTTGAGTTCACAACAGTATATCATAACAAAGTTGAAATGAGAAACTATATACATTTTCTGTGTGCAAGTAACCTTCTGCCATTCTTCAGATGAATTGCAACTGCATTGGGTCTACTTATTTCCAAATGATTTGTTTCCACAGAAAAAGCACATTCACCCAAAAAAGTAGTCTCTTCACCCAGGAGGGCACCCCAGTCCCCAAAGGGAAAGATCTCAAAGAAGAACCTAGCACCAAATTCTTTAACCAATTTCTTCAAAGGTCTGTCAAAACAGAACAAAACTGAAGGAGCAGAAAATTTTGAAGATAAGGAGATGAAGGGTAGGAATAAAACTCCCTTCCTGTGCCCCTTTTCAGTGCCTTCTGAATGTGTGACCTCCATTAGAATTTTTATCATGTACCATAGGATTCCAGAGTCTCACCCTTTCCATCGTCTGTGGCCAAATTGCCTTACCCTCTCTGGGTGTTTTGGACATTGTTGTTGCAAACGTTCCTGTGAAGCATATTGAAATATTTTACTACTTTAAAGGTGCTATATATGTACACAAAAGCTGTTGCCTTTGTAAAAATGACGAACATTTCTGACTGAAAGCTAGCTTGCAAATTGAGTACTGTTGCTTGACCTGCTAGATGGCTGCGGTTAGACTTTGAGAATTGTACATAAAAGAAAATGACCAAATCTCAAGCTACACCTGTTAGTTAAATTAAGAATTAATGAATATTGTTATATGTTATATGTCTTATGTTATATTAGACAAGCCACAGAAGAATTTTAAGGCCCAGAAGATCACCCCTCAAATTGTGGATGTAACTACGGACTCCCTCTTGTCTGAAAGCAAGGACACTGGCTCTGAAGAATCCAGCAAAAAAAGTGCCACATCACTCATCCTTTTTGAGGAGGTACGTTTACTAACTCACACTGCAGCTCATCTGTGTTGACTGAATAACTGACAAAAGAATAAAACAAATGATAATAAAATGATATGCAAATAACTATGATGCTTTCTATTATTACATGGAATCCAGTTAGCAGTAATAACCCTTCATTCCTGATGAAATCCATAAAGGCCTGTTCTTTGTTAGCCATGATGGCTACTTACCAGTAACAAGGGCTTCCACCAAGTGTTAAAAATGATGGTATCTGAAATGCAGCCTGATCAGACTTCAGGACAGCAACAATGTATAATTGACCATGTATTCATAGCCTTACAGAATGCATTATAAAATATAACTACATTTTGCACCTAAGATGTTTATCACTGCTCTGTTCAGGTTGTTTATTGCAACCGTGTTATAGATACATCTGTATGTATGCAGATGGATCGCGATGGCAATTTGTATTGGTGTCACTCTATCGCCTTTGTTAGGAGCACATTTCATTTAAAATCTCAGAATCAAGGTGAGTTAATCAAAATACAGGTCGACTACGAGTGGTTGAATAACCTTTTCCTGCTTCCCTGTACACATTGGTTTGTCCTGTTTCAATTTTGAGCTTTAGAGGGCTTGTTCTCAACTCTTGTACCATTTGGAAGTATCCTGAAGCAAAGCACCATAATCTACTGGTATCCACTGCTTGGAATCCATGCAAATTAATACGTGCATACATTCAGACTGTATCTTCTGATTTTGTTTTAATGCATCTAAGTTGGATGCAACGAAGGAAAGCTTACATTCCTAGTTTAAATGAAACTGGATGTAGGTCAATTGATTATTTGGAGAGCTGTTGCAGACACAATAGAGTAAGTAGCTTCCATCTTCACTGTATTGATTCTCTGCATGCACACATGTGGCTACACACATGCGTGTGTTCTTAAGTACATGTATATGTGAGTGCCCTAGTATAAGCTAAGATCTCCGAATGAACCTGTCTTTTCTTGGGGTGACACTCTGCAATGTCAAGTTTCTACCCTCTCTATGTGTTGCCACACTCTATACCATTTATAACTTCTAGTGACACTCATGTTGCTGCTTCTCCCTTTTTCAAACAGGTGGATGTAATATTTGATGAAGATGCTGGATTTCTAAGTGCAATTAAGACCTTCATGGCAACAGCAAAGCGGCCAGTTATACTCACCACCACTGGTAAGTATCAATGTTTTTAAGAAATGATGTATTCTATTTAAACCTTGGATGAGATAGTTGATTTCCTCATACTGGGTGGTTAACAATCAGATGGCAATGGTAGCATAATTTTGATGTCTGTCTGACTGCAACAACTAATCACTTTGTATTCTCCCATCTCTTCACATACACATTAGTTACTGACATCCCTGTACTAGAATCCGAAAGGTTATTTTGGTTTTTTTCTCCACATTTGGACTTGAAGATCTTTGAACATCAAAACTGAGATGAAATATAGTTTAAAATATATAAAAATGTTAAGGTAGTGCGATCTTTGATTTTATTAATTGAGGCATGAAATTCAAAAGGAAGGAAGTTGCTAAATTCTTTATAAATAATTGGTTTGGCTCCTCCAAGAGTATCAAGGCCAATTGTGGTCATACCACAACAGGGAGGATATCACAATCTTGGAGAGGGTTTATAAGAGATTCACTGTCATGGCAACAGGGATGAAGGTCTTTAGCTCAGTGGAGAGATTAGAGAAAGTGGCAAGTGCTCATTTACAACAGAAAAGATTTAGGGAAGTTTTGATAGAGGTACTCCAATTAGTGAGGGGCTTTATTAGATGTTTTTGAGAGGTGGACGTGAAGAAACTATGATCTACTAGGGAGGGGATTTTTTTGCCCTCTTTTGGACGAGGTATTAAACTAAGATCTTGCCTCCCTCTGTTAGGAGAGTGTTAAAGTTCCCGTATTATGTAAATGATATAGGATTAATGTGAAACACAGACATAGGGAATTGTAATTTACTTTGCTACTGAGCCGGTGTTAAAACTAATATTGAACCCTGGTCAATATAATGGTGAGTAATCAGAGAGTGAAAAAAGCCCATAAAACATCTAATATATTCTCAGCTTGAGATGTGGGAGTCTCTGTGGAAGTTTGTAAGCATTTGCCTATGTTCTACCAAATTACAATCTTGTAGTTATGCTAAAATAGGTTGTTTTATTTTCTAAAACTGTGGTCTTGATTGGTCTCTGAGTGTCATGTTATGGTGAATGTACCTAGTCCATCTGCTATCAAATGCCACCTGTACCCAGTCAGTGTTATGGTTGGTGCCCTGCTGTCTGTATGCACCTCAGGCTGCTGAAGTATTGTACTTATAAGTTTTTAAACATTGAATGGTCATCCCTTGTGTTTGTTATTGATCCTTAGATCCTAACTTCAGTTTAATGTTTGAGTGCTGGTTTGAAGAAATCTGTTTCAAAGTGCCATCCTTGGTAAGCTTCTTGAGTTTTATTTTGTTTGTAATGCAATATCTTCAGTGAATTGACTTCAGAAACCTCCTTAGTCATTACCTATCTCCCAACGAACAAAACAGATTACCTTGTTATCAATTCATTGCTGTTTGTGAGATCTAGCCATACACAACTTGAGTGCCATTTTCTAATGTGACAATAAATACACTTTGAAAGTAATTAATTGGCTTTAAAGTGCTTTGGTGGTACCTCAGGTGATGAAGGGTAGAACATAGAACATAGAAAAATACAGCGCAGTACAGGCCCTTTGGCCCTCGATGTTGCGCCGATCCAAGCCCACTTAACCTACACTAGCCCACTATCCTCCATATGCCTATCCAATGCCCGTTTAAATGCCCATAAAGAGGGAGAGTCCACCACTGCTGCTGGCAAGGCATTCCATGAACTCACGACTCGAACAGGTACTAGGTAAATGTTCATGACAAGAAACTTGGAGACACTGTGAAATGTGAGGCAGATTGTGCAAGACTTCAAGAGGGGACAGGCTGTCTGTCACATGATAGATGAAATAAAATGCAGGGAAATATGAAGTGATATGTTTCATGATGAAAATTAGGAGACGCTGTATGGCATAAAGAGTACCATTCTAAAGGAAATGTAGCAAGACCTGGCAGTCAATGCACATGAAGCATTGACAAATAGTCAAAACAACATATATCTATCCTGTTGAATCCCTTAGAATCTTTTAATGCGATAAGATCACCTCTCAATCTTCTAAACTTCGAGTACAGACCCACCCTGCTCAAAGTTTACTCATTAGACAACCCCTCCTCAAAAAACGATCTAAACTGTGTAAAGTACTGTGTGGTTGTAGGAGGTATTCCGACTTTTGTGCTTCATCTCCCATATAATAATCCTAACATTCTGTTTGCATCCTAACTACTTTCTGTAGCTGTGAGCTAAATTAGTTTGATTCATGTACGAGAGAACACAAATCCTCTATCTCTCAAACTGTAATCTTGCTCAATTTAAACACTTTTCTTCCTACTAAAGTGAATAACCTCACATTTTCAAATATCCTATTCTGTCTGGCAACTTTTTGTGTGCTTACCATCTTTTGTGGACTCTTCACAACTTGCTGTCTATCTTTGCATCATCAGCAAATTGAGCTACCATGCGCTTGGTCCCCTGATTCAAGTATTAAGATAGATTGTAAATAGTTGAGGCCCCCAGCATTGATTCTTGTGGCATACTATGAGTTACATTTTGCAAGCCTGAAAATAACACATTTCTGCCAATTTTCTACTTCCTGTTAATTGTTTCTAATACATGTAAATCTTCTGTCTCAAAATACCATTAACATTTTTTTATTCCTTACCATATGACCTTTCGTTATGGACCAGGCCAGACTCCCTCAAAACATTTTAAGGTAGTAGCCCAGACCCTAACTTTGCTAGTTGTTTTAAGCAGGTGTAGAGTGGATATCCCAAGACTGATTCAGCTGGCCCAATCACTTAATTTTAAACAAAACAGAATATATTTGCAAGCTTACCAAACGAAACACAAACAAAAGAGAACAGAGTACAAAATAACTTAATCTATCCAAAAATCCAAAAGATTATTCCAACTTAATGATGTTGTTCCAAGTATTTGCAACAATCCCCATAAACAACCCTTGGCAAAAAGGTAAAATCATACACTGTCTTACAGGAGAGATGTCAGAGAGAGAGAGGTGAGATGGCAGAGAGATTCAGCATGCAACACCTTCTTCCATGTTGCTGCTTGACCAGCAGCCTTAAAACTCTTAACAGCTTTCAATGAACAGCCAGACTGCTGAAACCAAACCAAAGATAAACTGAGCTGGGAGAACTGGCCATTCATTGTACAAATGTCATTTTAAAACTTGAAAGCCTGTTGCCTGAGGCAGTATCTGTAGGCTGTAATCAAACTGACCCAAAACCCCTTCAAACCTAGACTTTTCGGAACCACTGCTTTTCCAACCTCTCTGAAAAAGAAAAGCAAGGACAGCATAACCTTGGTAAAGGAATAGCATCATCACACTTTGGAAATCCAGATATCTACATCTATTGATTCCTCCTTATCCATATTGCAGTATTGATTGGATCCTCAAGAAATATAAAATTTGTCAAACGCTGTTTTTCTTTCATATAATGAAACTGAGCCAGTATGGTTTTTCTTATGCTTTTCTTGAGTCCTGCTGCTACTTCGTTAACAATGGATTCGTCATTTGACCAATGGCAGATGTTAGGCTAACTGGTTTGTTACTTTTAGTTTGATGGAGGTTTACTTAATTGTGCCTTTCAGAAAGAAATGTGATAAATGGGGTTACTGGAACAGTTGAGGGACTGGGACTAGCTAAACTGCTCTTAGAGAACAGGCAGAGTTTTGATGGGACAAACTTTTAATGATTCTATGATCCTTTTACTTGATGCTGGGTATTACAACATTCCCCATCTACCACTTTACCCTATCTTCTGCAGGCATTGACTGACTAGTGCCAGGGTACAGGCATACGGGCACGTGGCTCTTCAGTCAGTCACCCAAGTGTCAGAAAGCTCCCAGCTCAAAAAGTGGGACCCATGAAATACTCTTAAACTGCAGTTTGTGTAAAGAAGCTGTAAAATAATGTGACAAGACTCACAACAAACAATCCATTGAAATAGAATCTACATGAACTGAAACAAATAGAACTCATCTTGAAGCAAAACCCCTGTCTTCCATAAAAGTAGGATTATTTTTGCAGTAAGTGTAAGGAGTGGAGGATAGTAACCTAATACAAAGAATGTGAATAAAACCAACTCCAGTCACTGACAGCAGCATGGTCTCCAGGCAAGATTGACAGGGAATTACCAATCATCTAGCTAACTGAGACAGATAAGGTAAGCAGCATTGTTTTATTCCATTTATCCTTTAGAATAAGGACGTTATAAAGACCTTACCCCAGTATTGCACTTCAAATTTTCTGCTTTTTCACCCCAGGCAAATGTTGCCAGCTACCTACAGCTTTTGTGCCTAGCTGAAAACTTAAGGACCAATATGAAGGATCTCAGTGCGCTGCTTGCCCTCAATAAGTGTGACATTCGACAGAGCATCCTTCACCTGCAGTTTTGGGTGCGAAGTGGAGGTGGCTATCCAGTGGATAAGCTTCTCTCTACTGAAGGTGAGTGAAACCTCTGTCTCACGTCCAGTCTGGGTTCTTCACAACTGATATTTGCATTCATAAAACAACCAAAAAATTCAAATTACTTTCATCTGAACATTTCTCCAGTCTACTTGTTTATGATGACCCATGAAATTCTTGTACCTGTGCCAGACATTTTAAATTTGGAAATTTTCGGCAAATTATGAAAAAAGGTTTCATTGATTTGTACAGCACAGAAAAAGTCCTTCACCCCATCAAGTCTACACCGACATAACTGTCACTAAAAAGTGTGCTTGACAGCTACCTCTGAATAAGGAGCAGCGCTCCGAAAGCTAGTACTTCCAAATAAACCTGTTGGACCATAATCTGGTGTTGTATGACTTTTAACTTTGCCTAAATTACAGGCAGCTGTCTGCCTTCCAAATTCCTTCATTAATATGATGTAATTACAAAGATACTAAAATGATAGTCAGAAAATAACAAGCTGATCCATCAAGCCTTTGCTCTTATTTCTCCACAGTGCAACGTGTTGGTGACCTCTCAGTGTTTAGATGTTGACTTTTAAGGACTAGTTTTTCCAAACAAGTTTAAAGTTTTGACCAGCTGCTATTTGAGCTGCTATTACTTGACCCATGACTATCTTTATAAAGATTAGTATTGTATTTTGCATTAGATAAAGTACAGCTTGTTCTAAAATTGTGTTTTTTTTGAAAAAAATTAACTTCTTTACTACTATTCAATTAATAACCCACAGGAATAAGAATGGCTGCAAGCCCAGTTCAAGAGGAATTGGTCGGAAATGCAGTTCCTGCCAAAGACACCCTGGAGAATTTGTCAAAGAGCAGCTCCAATGTGAAGATGCAGGATGTTCCCAAATGCAGCACAGGATGCACAGAGAGCCTGCTTGGTTTCAAATACTTTACTGGACCATCAAGCAATCTATTTTCCATGTTCAAGGTAACTGCTCCCACTGTCAAGTACAAACTGACACTTCCTCATTTGAGATTGGTCAGGAAGGGCAAGAAGTGCATGGTTAAAAATAGGGGTTAGTTAGCATGGCTTCATCAAGGGGCGGTCACGTCTGACAATTCTTTGAGGGGGTAACGAGCACATTAGTCAAAGTAGGGCCATTGGATGTGATCTATTTGGATTTCTAGATGGCCTTTGACAAGATGCCGCATAGGAGGCTGCTAAATAGGATAAGACTCTCTGGTGTTAGAGCTAGTCATTGGCATGGTTGAAGAATTAGCTGACTGGCAGAAGGCAGAGAGTGGGGATAATGGGGTCATTGTCAGTATGGCAGCTAGTGATTAGTAGACTTGGGACCACAAAATTAACCGTCTGTATGAAGGAACTAAGGTCATTGTTGCTAAGCTTGGGGTCCATAAGAGATTCACAAGAATAATCCTGGAAATTAAGGGCTTGACATATAAGATTGAGGACTTTGGGTCTGTACTCAGTGATGTTTAGAAAGTTATGTGGGATCTTATGGAAATTTACTGAATACTCAAATGGGCTTTTTCTTTTGTACAATTGCAATGAGAGCAGCCTGCCTTGTCTGAAGCTGTAACACATGCGATGGGTCGCAGCAGGTGCTCCAATAACTCTGTTTTATGTTGATCTTTATGTTTAATTTGCTTTTCAGCAGGATGTCATTTCACTGGAGCAACAGAGAAGTCAAATACAGATCCTCCTGGAGTTTCAAAGGAGGCGGCTGGACTTCATATTCCACAACTTGCAGTTTCTTTTGCCACTGCCAGTCCGAATTATTCCTGATGCAAAAAGGCCTGAAAATCTAATATCTGAACACACTGAGTCTTCCATCAGTGAACCCATACAGACAGCTGGAAGAATTCTTCAGGGAGGTGACATATTTCCTGATGCCAGCACTGTAAAATTTTTGGATAAGACAAAGCATCACAGAAAGGCCATCTTGTTTGATGACAGCGATCTATTTGACACAGATGAGAGCAATACCTTTGTGACTTTACTGAATGATATTCCTACCTCACCTGAATTTGCTGATAAAACAGCACAAAGCCAAGCCAGTAAAGTGAGTGGGGGTGGGCCTGTCGGGGATGAGACTGATTCCTCTAGAGTTATTGAAGAGAAGCCAAGAACATCAGCAGAACGAAAGTGTAGTGAGTTGGTATCTTTGTGTCTCAGATCACTAGCTGAGTTCACAGACAATATCTCATTCTTGGACAGCTGCCTCCACACACGCATGGTTGAAACAGAGGGTTCATGTGGACAGCGTGATTATTACTGGGCTGCTGCAGAAATTAAAAATGGTGTGTTGGATGAGAGGAGGGATGAGTCGGGAGATTGGTGGTCTACTCACAGCTTTGGGGAAATTAGAGCCACTGTGGAAGCCTTGAGCTGGAAGAAGTGTCGGTTGCAGATTCAGCAATCCATAGAGTCAGCTGTCACCAAGTACAGGAAACCAGGAGAAAGCCCAATGGAGAAGCTCACCCTTCACATTCCAAATCATCAAAACAGTAATGCTTTATTCACACAATGTCCGCATTATCTCACAAGGTATGTTTCAAACTTATATCCACATTTTTTGTTTTAAAATTCATTCACTGGGTTGCATCAGGACACTGGATAAGTGGTGCTGGAAGAACACAGCAGTTCAAGCAGCATCCGAGGTTCAGCGAAATCGACGTTTCGGGCAAAAGCCCTTCATCAGGAATAAAGGCAGAGAACCTGAAGCGTGGAGAGATAAGCTCGAGGAGGGTGGGGGTGGGGAGAAAGTAGCATAGAGTACAATAGGTGAGTGGGGGAGGGGGTGAAGGTGATCGGTCAGAGAGGAGAGGGTGGAGTGGATAGTGGAAAAGGACATAGGCGGGTAGGACAAGTCATGGGGACAGTGCTGAGCTGTAAGTTTGGAACTAGGGTGAGGTGGGGGAAGGGGAAATGAGGAAACTGTTGAAGTCCACATTGATGCCCTGGGGTTGAAGTGTTCCAAGGCGAAAGATGAGGCGTTCTTCCTCCGGGTGTCTGGTGGTGAGGGAGCGGCAGTGAAGGAGGCCCAGGACCTCCATGTCCTCGGCAGAGTGAGACGGGGAGTTGAAATGTTGGCCACGGGGCTGTGTAGTTGATTGGTGCGGGTGTCTCTTTATTCCATTTCCCTGCGCACATTATCATCACTCCACCTCTATGTATAATTGTGAACAGGAAAATTTGGAACTTACTTGTAGTCTTTTGCAACATATAACTTATCAGTGTGATCAAGGTTTTCCACCAATGTTCTCTTTGTTTTCCTCTTTGTTGTGCCTGACCTACTTGTTGTACTTTGCAATCCCTTTGAGATTACTAAATACACATGCAACTTTAATGTCTCTTGCATGACATGTTCCTGTTCTGGAACTAATACTGAGGACAGGCATCAATCTACCACATAGGGGAGCTGCCATAATCTCATGAAGCTTGTACATTGGAAACAGAGGCCACAGGAAGCTGCCCACCCCAGTTCATTGTCCTGCTTCTATTCATAGCCATTCTTTTGAGCAATTCACGCACTCTCATGTATTTTTTTTTATTGTTCTTTTGTCTCCTACCAATTAACCATCTCCTGTCCTTCACCCAAGTATTTCCCAAGACATTATTTCCTTTCTCCCTATGCTTGTTCTGTTTCTTTGTAAATCCTATTTAAGAGCATAAGAAATAGGACCAGAAGTAGGATGTTCAGCCCATCGACTCTGCTCCAAAACCTACCTTAAATTCACTCTCCTGTCTTTTCCCTGTAAATTTATCTCTGACTTTAATCTACTTAACTTGATATGCCTCTGTGGTAAAAAAAAATTCCCCGGATTCACAACATTCTGAGTGAAGAAATCCCTTCTCATTTCTATCTTAAATGGGACATACTTTTCAATGAGGTCATCTCTCATTCTTCTAAACTCCAAGGAGTATAGGTAATGAGCATCCAGTACTTCCAAGTATCAGCTGAAGCTATTGATTTTGATAGAAACAATTCACCATCTCTAAAATTTTCAACATTTAATAAAGTGACATTGAAAGATTTTTGATTTCCAGTCATGAGGAACTGGTTTAAATTCCTTGAGCACTTTTTCTGTTAATTTTTTTGCCCTAAGTAATCTTCTTTCATAGGCAGCCCATTTGATTGCCAGTCTGCTCACAAACTTAAATATTCACGCACTCCAATACTGGAGTGACACGTGGCTTGCGGTATCCACAGGACGCACGGCAGAAACTCATCTATGGTTAATCAGTGGCACCTCACAAACCTTGGACCTTCATTTTCATGGGAGGTGTTGGTGTTGGCAGTAGGTGTTGCTATCAGGAATGCCATGAGCTCCAGAATCATTCACCACTCTGACATTATTAATCACATTTCCTTCTTTGCTAGGTCAGAATCCTAGTATATCTGATAGTGAGGGCATGTTCCATGCACACATTGTAGTGGTTCAATAAGAAGGCCCAACACCACTTCTCAATGTAGTTAGAGATGCACATAAAAGAGGCACGCATCCTGAGTTTTCTTTTTGAGTTAAGCAGCCAGTCTGGATGCATTGCCACTGACTACCTTTTGGAGGTGCAGTTGAGCTTGTCAAGATTACTCAGTTGCAATTTAAAGTTGTGTGACTCCCTCATTTCTGGGACTTTAGTCTAAGGAAAGATGTGTATTTACCACTGATTTAGTAATTCTATAAATGGAGGCTTGGGAATCTGCACAGATAGTGTAGTCTAAGCCAAACTATCTTCTGTGTTGTTTTTAATGAACTCAGGTGGTCTGTGCTTTAATGGCTGGGCAATCATTTACTGCTCATCTCAGATTGCCCTGTAGAAGTTGGTGGTACGGTGCCTTAAAATATTGCAGACTTGGGTTGTAGGAACATCCACGGTGTCATTAGGGAGGGATTCCAAGCTTTTGACCTAGCAATAGTGAACAGTAAAATATTTCCAAGTCACAGTGTAAGGATGCAAGGTAGCCCATTTCAGGATGAGATGAGGAGAAATTTCTTAAACCAAAGAGTGGTGAGTCTATGGAATTTTCTGCCTCAGAAAGTATATGAAGCTAAAATGTTGAATAATTCCAAAAAGAGATACATACTGTTGTTAGGGCTAAAGGGATCAAAGGGTATGGGAGAAAGCAGGTACAGAATACTGATTTGGATGATCAGCCAAGATTATATTAAATGGCAGAGCAGACCTGAATTGCTTATTCCTCTTTTCTATGTTTCCAGGTCAGGATAGTATTTGATATGGAGGGGAAAGTTACAGGTGGAAATGTTCACTTTATTCTGCTGCCTTTGTCCTTCCAGGTGGTAGAGATTATGGATCTAAAAGGTGGTATCAGTGGGGCTTTGGTGAATTTCTGCAGTGCATCATACACTGCGTTGTTATGAAGGGAGTGAATATTGAAATCTGTGGATGGGGTGTCAATCAAGTGGGGCTGTTCTTTCAAGCTTTGAATGTTGTTGGAGCTACATGAATCCAAGCAAGTGGAGAGTATTCCATCACTTATGCCTTACGGATGGTGGACAAGCTTTGACTGGTCAGGTGAATTAGTTGCTGCAGAATACCTAGCCTCTGACCTGCTGTTGTAGCTACATTATTTATATGGCTTGTTCATTTTCTGATTGACATCCAGGGTGTTGTTGGTGGGGAATTCAGCGATTGTAATGCCAATGTCCAGGGCAAATGGTTAAATTCACTTTTGTTGGAAATGGTCATTGCCTTGCACGGTGTGGTGCAAATATATTTGCCATTGTTCTGGTCTTGCTGCAATTGGATATAAACTGCTTCAGTATTTGGGTTGCCATGAATGGTGCTATATATTGTGCACTTCTAATCTTTGTAATGGAACAAAAGTCATTAAACCTGCTGAAGATGGTTGGGCATAGGACATTACTCTAAGGAACTCCAGAAGAGTATCCTAGAGCTGACCTCCAACAACCACAACTATCTCTTCAAATGCTCAGGAAAACTCGGCTGCCAGCAGTTTTCCCCATTTCCCATCTAGTTTTGCTAGGGCTCCTTGATGCCACTGTCATGACTTAACTGGGAAGAATGCACCGGTAATTGTGCCCCACTTTCCTACAAGCCATGCCTAAATGTATAAAATTCCATTTAGATGACCAAAATGACCAATTTGCCTGACAGCCCTCCATTCAGGACAAAGGCACTTCATACCAGGTTTTGTTATTTACAAAAAAAAACCTATTTATCATAAACATTAACATTAAAAACTGGTGAAGTAAAGAAAGGAGTATTAATCTACTCCGGACTAACTTAAATTTGGCCTCTTTCAAAATCCCACTTACATACACATACTCACACTGACAATAAGACAGACAAAAGCAGGTAGTTTGACACAGATTTTATGGTTGGAAAACACTAATTATAGACAGGGAACAAAATTCTGAAGATCAAAGGTCCAAATCACAAGCATATGTTAAATTGTGTCTCTGTTTCTTTTGATTTCCACAATGATGCCATACTATTGTCTGAAAAACAATGATCAGATTCCATTTCAATTTGTTAACCTGATGGCTTTTGGTTCTGTTCTGCTAAGAATTATGTCTTTTAAGCTAGCTTGCTTTTCCTTCTTCTCAGCCAAAAGGTGTCAGAAAGATGTGTTTAGGTCACAAGCTCTGGATATTTCTGGCTGCCCTGCACTTAAAGATTTTTGGCAAACTGCAGCTCAATCAATCATAGGACTGTTGTTAGACAGCCCTTCCTTAACTCAAAGACTCTTAGTGCCACTCAGTGTCAAAGTAAAAATCCCACTGCTTCAAAAAGTAATATTGTGTTGAACTGTTAAAACTGCAGTAGTTGTATTTCATGTTACACAATTCTTCTGATATTTCAGCTATAAAGCATTCGGATTTGCATTGCGGTTTATAGTCCACAGGGAAAAAATATATTTTCCCTTACAACACACTTGGTCAAATGGACCCTTGATGTCAAAGGAAGTTACTCTAGTTTCCCATTTGGAGTTCAGCATTTTTGTCAATGTTTGATCTAAGGCTCCAATCAGATCAGGAGCCGGGTGTCCCTTCTGAATCCCAAATTGAGCATCAGTGAGCAGATTCTTACTAAACTGCTTGAAGGAATTCCATCATTTTACTGACGACTGAGAGTAGACTAAAGGAGTTGTAATTGATTGAGTTGGATTTGCCCTGTTTTTTTGTGAATAGGATATACCTAAATAATTTCCCACATTGGCATTTATATGTGCATGTTCATACCACATGTATGTGTTGTAGCTGTTATTAGATGATTTTGGCTAGGATTGTATTAAGTACTTTGGCACAAGTCTTCAATACTATTGCTGGAATATTGTCAGGACCTGTAACTGTCATCAGCCATTTATTTGCAATCATGCGAATAGGATTGGCTGAAGAATGGCATCTGTAGCGCTGGAGATCTCCAGAAGATGTTGAAGTGGATCATCCATCCAGTTGAGGATAGATCTTCACTTCTGACTGAAGATTGTTGCAAATGCTTCAGCTTTATCTTTCGCACTGATGTGCCAGGCTCCCTGATTAAGGATGGGAATATTTATGTAGCCTTCCCTTCAATGAATTGTTTAGTTGTTCACCACTGTGATTGGCTGTGACAGGACTGTGGACTTTGAATCTAATCTATTGATTGTGTCAAAAGGAGAAGGCTGATCCCCCACTCCAGCATATAATGGATGCAGTTTTGTACTTACGTTCCTTTGTAGTGCTGAAGGAGAGCTGCAGGTCAGAGAGGTGCCACTGTTGTGCTAAAGGATTACTGCAGATTAGAGGGTATCAGTTAGTGCTGAAATAGAACATAGAAAAGTACAAGCCCTTTGGCCCTCGATGTTGCGCCAATCCAAGCCCACCTAACCTACACTAGCCCACTATCCTCCATATGCCTATCCAATGCCTGTTTAAATGCCCATAAAGAGGGAGATTCCACCACTGCTACTGGCAGGGCATTCCATGAACTCACGACTCGCTGAGTAAAGAATCTACCCCTAACATTTGTCCTATACCTACCACCCCTTAATTTAAAGCTATGCCCCCTCGTAATAGCTGACTCCATACGTGGAAAAAGGTTCTCATGGTCAACCCTATCTAAACCCCTAATCATCTTGTACACCTCTATCAAGTCACCCCTAAACCTTCTTTTCACCAATGAAAACAGCCCCAAATGCCTCAACCTTTCCTCATATGATCTTCCTACCATACCAGGCAACATCCTGGTAAACCTCCTCTGCACCCGTTCCAGTGCCTCCACATCCTTGCTATAATATGGCGACCAAAACTGCACACAATACTCCAGACGCGGCCGCACCAGAGTCTTATACAACTGCAACATGACCTCAGGACTCCGGAACTCAATTCCTCTACCAATAAAAGCCAGTACGCCATATGCCTTCTTCACCGCACTATTTACCTGGGTGGCAACTTTCAGAGATCTGTGTACATGGACACCAAGATCCCTCTGCTCATCCACATTACCAAGTATCTGACCATTAGCCCAGTACCCCATCTTTTTGTTACTCTTACCAAAGTGAATCACTTCACACTTACCCACATTGAACTCCATTTGCCACCTTTCTGCCCAGCTCTGCAGCTTATCTATATCCCGCTGTAACCTGCCACATCCTTCCTCACTGTCAACAACTCCACTGACTTTCGTATCATCCGCAAACTTGCTCACCCAACCTTCTAGCCCCTTCTCCAGGTCATTTATAAAAATGACAAACAGCAATGGTCCCAGAACAGATCCTTGCGGAACACCGCTAGTAACTGCACTCCAAGATGAACCTTTACCATCAACTACTACCCTCTGTCTTCTTCCAGCCAGCCAATTCCTAATCCAAACCTCCAACTCACCCTCAATGCCATACCGCCGTATTTTTTGCAGTAGCCTACCATGGGGAACCTTATCAAAAGCCTTACTAAAATCCATATACACCACATCTACCGCTTTACCCTCGTCCATCTCCTTAGTCACCACCTCAAAGAATTCAAAAAGGTTTGTGAGGCACAACCTGCCCTTCACAAAACCATGCTGACTATCCTTGATCACAGATGTTCATAAATCGTATCCCTTACTTCTGCTGCGGGCAAAGTCTTAGAGAGAATTGTGAGACTCACCGGCCTATAGTTACTAGGGTTATCCCTACTCCCCTTCTTGAACAAGGGAACCACATTTGCTATCCTCCAGTCTTCTGGCACTATTCCTGTAGACAACTAGGACATAAAAATCAAGGCCAATGGCTCTGCAATCTCCTCCCTGGATCCCCAGAGAATCCTAGGATAAATGCCATCAGGCCCAGGGGACTTATCTATTTTCACCCTTTCCAGAATTTCCAACACCTCTTCCCTACATACCTTAAAGCCGTCCATTCTAATTAATTGTGACTCAGTATTCACATCGGCAACAATGTCCTGTTCCTGAGTGAATACTGACGAAAAGTATTCATTCGGTGTCTCCCCAATCTCTTCAGCCTCCACTCGCAACTTCCCACTACTATCCTTGACTGGACCTATTCCTACCCTAGTCATTCTTTTATTCCTGACATACCTATAGAAAGCCTTTGGGTTTTCCCTAATCCTACCAACTAAGGACTTTTCATGTCCCCTCCTTGCTGCTCTTAGCTCTCTCTTCAGATCCTTCCTGGCTGCCTTATAACTCTCAATCGCCCCAATTGAACCTCCACGCCTTATCTTTACATAGGCGCCCTCTTCCCTTTAACAAGGGATTCCAATTCCTTATTAAACTACGGCTCCCTCACACGACCCTTTCCTCCCTGCCTGATAGGTACATATTTATCAAGGACACTCAATAGTTGCTCCTTGAACAAGCCCCACATATCAATTACGCCCTTGCCTTGAAGCCTACTTTTCCAAGCCACGCATCCTAAGTCATGCCTCACTGCATCATAATTTCCCTGCCCCCAGCTATAACTCTTGCCCTGCAGTGCACACTTATCCCTCTCCATCACTAGAGTAAAAATCACCGAATTGTGGTCACTGTCCCCAAAGTGCTCACTTACCTCCAATTCTAACACCTGGCCTGGTTCGTTACCCAGAACCAAATCCAGTGTAGCCTCATGTCTTGTTGGCCTGTCTACATATTGTAAAAACAATGACTGCAGGTGCTGAAAACCAAATACTGGATTAGTGGTGCTGGAAGAGCACAGCAGTTCAGGCAGCATCCAACGAGCAGCGAAATCGACGTTTCTGTCAGGAAACCCTCCTACACACATTGGACAAACACCGACCCATCTAACGAACTCGAGCCATAGCTTTCCCAGTCAATATCAGGAAAGTTAAAGACCCCATAACAGCCACCCTATAAGATGTAGGTCAGAGGGTTTTTTTGGGCATTAAACTTATTTCATGTGGCCTTAGAAGTTTTTGTGTTTTTATTCAAAGAAGAACAAATGTGTTTTCCCTGGAAGCCTGAAGCTAATATTTGTCCCTCATTCAAAATCATTTAAAGTTACTGCTGGGAGATTGGTGATGCTCTGAGGTCATGAAATGTTTTTTGCATGCAAGTTTCTCCCTTCCTCTTTTTTTTTAAAAAGTGGAAGTTGGAAATATTCACAGCAAATTCTGCAGCTCTGAGATCCACAAATAGAACATATTCCGATCACAAGGTGAGATTTAACCATTGACATTTGTATCTCATTGAGCTGTTTTGTCTTGCTGACTTCTCCAAAACTTGTGAATTGTACAAGCAATGTTGCTGCCACTGTAATTTTATTTTTCTAATTCCTTTTTCTGTGGAAGACTGGCAAGATGATGAACAAGTGGTATGATTGCTAGACTGTTAATACAGTGACCCAGGTAATGTTCTGGGAGCCTGGGCTCGAATCCTGTCATGGCAGATGATCAAATTTGAATTCAATAAAAATCTGGTATTAAGAGTCTAATGATGAACATGAAACTGTTGCTTTCTCTGATGTCCTTTCAGAAGGAAATTGCCATCCTTCTCTGGTCTGGCCTAGATGTGACTCCAGACCCGCAATAATGTGGTTGATTCTTAACTGCTCTCTGGACATTGGGGATGGTCAATAAATACTGGCCTAGCCAGTGATGTCTCATAAATGAATTTTAAAAGACTGAGATTATTAGATTACTTAATGTGGAAAAGGCCCTTCAGCCCAACAAGTCCACATAATCCCTCCGAAGAGCAACCCATCCAGACCCATTTCCCTACATTTATCCCTTCACCTAACACTACAGGCAATTTAGCATGACCAATTCACCTAACCTGCACACTTTTGGACTGTGGGAGGAAACCAGAGGACCTGGAAGAAATCCACACAGACACGGGAAGAATGTGCAAACTCCACACAGACAGTTGCCTGAGGTGGGAATTGAACCCAGGTCTCTGACGCTGTGAGGCAGCAGTGCTAACCACTGAGCCACCATGTCAAAGCAGTATGCTGACTGAGTTTTAGGATGTAAACCACTTGATATTATTCAGCTGAAGAGGAAGTAAATGGTAGAGTCATAATGGGGAAGGAGCTATGGAGTACTGCATCCTAGAGTCTGCTTCAAAGCGCTTCTGTCTTGATGTAAATTCATAATCTGAAATATCAGTACTAATGTAGGGTACCAAGCAAGTCACTGATACGAAGCTAGTAGTTAGAAGTACACATGTGAATCTAGCGTGATTACAGTTTAACACTTTGCTGAACTGCAATAAGTGAAGTTCAGTGCAGACCATACCAAAGTTTTGGATGTTTTTTAAATATACAAGGCCAATGTGGTTTAGAAGTTCCCATAGGGAAGACTTTGGTATCAATGTCCAAACTATTGTGAGCTAAACCATAAATATTGACAAGTGGAATACGGAGTCAAAGCGAATTGGGTTAAACCACAGCCCTCCACTCTGGAAGCAACAGATTGCTATTGCAGTAACCTTTCTACGTTACTTCCTTTTACCCCTGGATAAGAAGATGCAGAGAGCCTTAAATGGGTAGTGACAAAAAGAAATGGATTTCCTCAGGATGTCCCATGAGCTTCTCGGCTAAAGAAATATTTGAAGCATCATGACTGTATTGTAATAAATCGGACAGTCTTATTTGTGCACAGCAGTCCCAAGCTCAATAACCAACCTAATTCTTTATGATAGCATTGCTTGAGTGTTAAATATTGACCAGAATATCAGGAAAACTCCCATGTTTCTCTTCAAATAATGTTATGGTTCTTTTAAACCGACGTTGAAACTTTAATATCTCTTCTAAATACTGACCATCTCACAGTGTGGCACTTCCTCAATACTGACTCTCTGACACTGCAGCTCTCTCTCAATATTGACTGTCTGACACTGCAGTGCTCCCCCAGTGTTGTTCATCTGGCACTGCAGCTCTTCCTCAGTGCTGAACATGTGATACTGGCACTCTCTTCGTCCCACACTAGCAATCAGTCTACATTGTATGCTCAAGTGTGTTATATACCCAGGTCTGCACTGCTACGCTAGTGTTGTGTCCTGTAGTATACTATATACAATTCAGTTGGTAGAATATATGGGACCTAGCAATTCCTGGAAAGTGTGCAAAATAAACCAACCAATGTTCCTGTTGTCAGAAGTATAATCTTTGAGGTGCAACCAATCAGATTTCCACAGTTTCAGTGGGACCCAAAATATAACAAGTAAATTTTTAAAATAGTATTTTCATCTGCACCAGAGAAAAAACTGAGATGAACATTTCATACTGCTATGTAGTCAGGAGAAAATAAATTCAACATCAATGGTACCTGCAAAATAATTCTTTTTCTTGAATTTGAACGTGGAAAGTACTGAAATATCTGTGGTGTCTATCTTTTTCAGTATTGCATCTAAAAGAATAGAGGTGCTGAAAACTGTATTCTCAAGCAAGGCATTTCTAAGTCTGGGTAACAGACGAGCAAGTGCTGTGGAGTATCTGCCATCTCTCCGCACTATTTGTAGGACAGAGAAATTGAAAGAACAAGGCAAACTAAAACGCAGGTATGTACCTTACAACTTTGTTTAAAGGTGCTGTTAGCACAAAGATTTATCTGAAGTCAAAGACTAAGAATGTCTCCTCTAATTTACACTTTTTAAAACCCCCACTAAAAGGCTTTAAGTTATGTGTTAGTTATGTTCTTGTTTCAATTGGAGAGCAGGTCAGACTCGATTCATGGGTTCATTAGCTAAACTAATTTATGATGTATGATTCAGTTCTGAGCCACCTTAATTTCCATTTGTTGCATCTCCACTTTTCATCCATTTCTTGACAGCCAGTGGATTTGTCCTCAAATTTTTTTCTTTTGCTATTTGCTTGAGTTAGCCAAAAATCTATGTCTGTGTCTACAAAATGACTGGTCAGGAGATGCTCCACTCCCCTGTTAAAACTCCACAGTGGGGATCTGCACGATTTGCCTGAGTTCAGTAGTTTAATTTGGGATGGTGGTATTTTGTTTGGATCGGAGGATGGCAGAACAACAAAGGTGATTTGCAATAGTTGAAATGCTATTTTGCTGCCTGTTTACAGAAGCTTTGATTTTGAATACTGTCTGCAACAGAGCTGGTTAAAACTGGCCTTAATTTGAAATATACACTGGACAATTCTACATCTGTCTTCTATTAGATACTGATTGATCTGATGTGTATGTGTAGCAAAATTTTTTCAACTTACAACTCTGCTTTACTTTTACAGATTTTTGCATTATTTGGATAGTGTGCACTTGGAGCTACCTAAAAGCACTCTGAAAGCCCTTGCAAACAGTTTTCCATGAAGATTTCAACTTGACTCATTGTATAGTGAATTACCATATTTGAGGCAGACTGTATTACTGGGGTATTTTTCTCCCTGGCTTTTTACTTCATTATTGTGTCCACTGTATATATGTGTATTTTGTGGAGACATTTTTGTACAGTAAAGTGATGTGAAAGTGTGTAGGAAAATGTTGGTAATGTTAATTTAATTACAGTGGAACAACTAAATCTGCTGTCTAAGAATGTAAAAATCCAATTCATAATAATTTTGAGTGCCGGAAGTTGATCTATAACACTTCTGCCCTCCTATTTTGTTAGTATTTGTTTAACAAGTACTTTGTCGTATCTCACCCAATAATCTATGAGTCAAAAGGGAGTATTATTTGACTGTGAATCATTACAGCCAAGGTGGTCTTGTGCTAATCTGTCATTGGCACTTCATGCATACCAGCATAGGCCACAGGATGGGTATCAGGAGTGAGAATGCTGACGAATATACCTCCTCCCTACCTCTCTCTCTCTTTCCTTCCACACATCCCCTCCCCTCTAGCTCAAGGCAATGGAAGTATTAATTACATAGGATGAATAACAATTTTGATTTTCCCTCCCTTCAGTTCCATTCCCAGGAACATTTTTGATTGAAAGATGCAAAATTTGGTTTATAAATCTTCCATTAGTGTTATAAACATGACCAATTTCAGACCTTGCGATCAGATAAGTATCTTGGTGTCAAATGGCTGACCCTAAGCTGTTTGTAACTGAATGTGACAGCCTCTTTGGGCTGCTGAGGTGAATGTTGTCATAAATCATGAATGGCTCGAATCCATTCTCCATTTCACTAAAGCTTTTTATTCTTACAATTTTATATTACATGAATCTTACAAAGGATGGAGTACCCTTGCATTGCATAGTGTGATTGTATACCCTATTCTGTCATAGGATATGGAATTAAATAAATCAAAGAAATGCTGGTAACCTGCAGTCTCCAATATTATGTACAACAGAAGTTCTTTTTAATTTAAATTAAGCATTACTGTATGAATTGTGTGTAATACACTCAGTTCTTTGACTTCTTTAAAACCAAAAGAAGTTTGTAAATTGCCTTGCTTAATCCTTTTTGCAAGAAAGCAAAAATAACTTAGCAATCTTTTACAGGTGAGAATTTTTGGCTTTGTCGATAGTTATGGCGTCTTCCGGTGATGTTTTGTACTTGAAGCAACCTGTCTGTGTTAACAAATTGTAGCCCCCAGTAACACTGCAAGCAGTCAAGATTTTCTTCGTAGCCATGGTGGGCTGAAAAGTAGTTTATGTGCTGTATGATTCTACCTAGTGTCCTTGCTCGGAATATGTGACTATGGAGTGAGCATAGCCCTAGAGGACAAACAAACCAGAGACAATGACCGTAACTAGTTAGTTGTGGGTCCTTGCACCAGGGAAATATCAACTTTCTACAGCATGGCTCTTTATCACTCTGTCCTCTGCATTCTGAAGCCACTGTCGTGCTCTGGATAACACTCAGGGATTTGGGTACAATCCTTGATCAAATAGATGATTAATGTTTCTTTGTTGTGGTTTTGGAAGTCTGACCCTCGTATGCCAATTGATAGACTTTGACCTTGAGGATAAACCTCTTTAGATTTAGTGCTGAATGAATTGGGTTTGGCTGTTTTGAATATCTCAAGCAGGAATCATTCCATTCTCAGTTCCCATTGTGAATGACTAAGCCAGATCTGTGAGTTACACTGATGGCCTGTGTCAAAACACAATTTCTCTGAATACATTCTCAACATCACTGAAATCTTCAGCACAAAAAAAAAGGTCCTTTAGCACGTCGTTTACACCAGTCAAAAACAAGCATCCAACTATTATAGCACTTTTCTAGCACTTGGGCCACAGCCTATATGCTTTGACATTGCAAATGCTCATCTAAAAATTCCTAAATGTTATGAGGATTTTTCATTCTACCACCTTTACAGGCAGTGAGTTCCAGTTTCCTACCACCCTGTGAGTGAAAACACTTTCTCTCCTCTAAACCTCCTACCCCTTAATTTAATCTATTGTCCCATGTAATTGATTCCCTCCACCAAAGGTAAAACAATTCCTTCCTGTCCACCCTGTCTATGCCCAATCATTTCCCCTCTGTCTCCCTGCTCCAAGGAAAATATCTCCAATCTATCTTGATAACTGAAACTCAGTCCAGGCAACGTCCTGGTAAATCTGCTCTGCACCCTTTCCAGTGAGGTCACATCCTTCCTGTAATGTGATTACCAGAACTGTACGTGATATTCCCACTGTGGCCTAACTAACCCTCGACGGTTATGCTGGAATTATATAAAGTCTTATCCAACACAATCAAAACATAAATTGCTGCTAAATTTCAGCAGGTCTGGCAGCATCTGTGAAGAGAAATCAGAGGAAACATTTGGGATCTGGTTACCCATCCTCGTCATAAATTCTTATGCCTTGGTTAGTAAAAGTGTGTATATATGGGACTGGTGGACATGCATGTCACAGAACCTCAGATCCTGGGTGTTTCCCAAAGTCCTACCATTCAACATGTTTCCTCTTGCCAATGTGCATCACCTCACACTTTTTAATATGGATTGAATTCCACTTGCCACTGATCAGCCCATGTGACCAGCCTGTTTTATCTGCTTCTGTAATCTAAGGTCTATATCTACATACCATTCCACCAATTTGCATATCGTCTGCATACTTGCTAATCAATCATTTTATGTTTAAATCAACAGAGAATGCTGATAGAATTGAGGTTGATTTGAGATAAGTGGAAAGTGTGGTTTCCATGTTATAAAGAGGCACTGGAGAACATACAAGTAATATTTACAAGGATGATGCCAAAACAGAGATTCTAGCTATCAAAAAATTGAACAGGCTGGACTTCTCCTCCAGAAAGGAGAGGGTGGAGGGTGATGTTTTTCATTTCTGGTTTTGACAAGATTTTTAGGATAGGCAAGATACTATGTTTGTGAAAACTAGAACAATCCAAGATAATTGCTAATATATCTAAAGGGAAACTTGGGAGAAATGTCATTAAACACAATGGAACTTGCTACCACAAGGGAGTAGTTGAAGTGAATCGTGTACTATATTGTTTAAATTAATATTCAGTTATTAATCCAGTTTGAGGGAAGCTGGATAAACTTGACAAAATAATGTGCTGATGGGGTGAGTAGTCGTCAAGGCTCATGAAAACAATAAAATGATGATGTACATTCTAGCAAATCACAAACATTCATTACTGATTATGGGAGTTTACTGTGTGTAAATTAACTGCCATGTTTCCTACTTTTCAACAATGACTATATTTCAGAATTACTTCATTGACTTGACTTGTCAAGTGTTTTAGGAGTTCAGGTCCTACAGATAATACTCATTTTAACAGAAACATATTAGGTGGCGTAAGCCATTCAACCCCTTAAGCCTACTCCACCATTCATTTTAATACTGGCTGATCATCAATATCAAGAAAGTGTCTAGATGGAAGCCACTTCCCTGTTATTTCATAGCCTGTTTTGAGCAGCTCTCCAATTGAAACTATATTGCAATCAATAATTATCTAAACCCACAATAAGAAGCTATCTTGAGTGTGGAAAGACTTGTAATACCTTTCATCCAGAACAACCAATGATGGATGTGTTCAAAGATAGAGTGGCTCAACCATAAAAACAATTGAATATTAATTTAAACAATATAGTGCACATAGTCCAGTCTGTGCACAAAGGAGCCATCATCTGGGTGTTTTGAAATTGAATTGCACAAAATCCAGTTAAAGGATCAGCTCAAAAAGCAGAGGCAGGATAACAGTGGATAACATCAGTGGTACAGCTCTCAACCACTGAAGATAAGCTCATTTTCCACAAATTCATAAAAATAAACTGTCTTTGATAACTTTGTGAATCCCTGTGTGATCTCCCTCCCTGCGAAAAATTGATCTGTACTGTCCTGGAGTATTGTCTGATCTCTTCTCTCTCACACACACACACACTCGTCAGGACTCTGTAATATGTGCAGGGTTGAGTCAAAATAATATAGGTTCAAATTCCACTCCAACCTATGATCTAGAGTTCCTGGTCAAGCCCAACTAGAGTCATAGAGTCCATGCCGACCAGATATCCCAACCCACTTTCGTCCCACCTGCCAGCACCTGGCCCATATCCCTCCAAACCCTTCCTATTCATATACCCATCCAAATGCCTCTTAAATGTTACAATTGTACTAGCCTCCACCACATCCTCTGGCAGCTCATTCCATACACTTACTACCTTCTGCATGAAAAAGTTACCCCTTAGGTCTCTTTGATATCTTAGTAGGTAAGTAATTCTGAAGGAGAGCTGTACTGTCAGGAGAAGGCCACATCACATTCTCCCTGTGTCTGCATGGGTTTCCTCCGGGTGCTCTGGTTTCTTCCCACAGTCCAAAGGTGAATTGGCCATGCTAAATTGCCCGTAATTTTAGGTGCATTGGTCAGAGTGAAATGGGTCTGGGTGGGTTACTCTGCGGAGGATCGGTGTGGACTGGTTGGGCCGAAGGGCTTGTTTCCACACTGTAGGGAATCTAATCTACCATTTCAGTTTGTTTTTGAAAATTGCCATCGTATCTGACACAATTGAGGTTTACCCCCAGTGTCCTGGAATCAATATTTATCCTTCAATCAACAGCATTGAAATACATTACCTGATCGTCATCATGATGCTCTGTGGCAGCCATGTTTCCTACATTACAACAATCATGACACTTAAGTCATGAAAGGCACTATTTAAATTTAGGTGTGTTCTTCAGATGTTTCAAGGGAACAGGACTGGCTCTGACATTACCGAGACAGATGTGAATTGTTGGATAGAGCAAAAATAAATGATGCAAGAGTCTCCGAGCAATGGGCTGAAGTTACTAACAATAAAGCAAAATAATGTAAATGTTGGAAAGCTGTAATAAAAACAGCAAATGCTCAAATGTGACAGCATCTATGAAGACAAACAAAATGAACATTTCAAGTCAGTTCTGAAGAAAGAATATTAGTCTGAAACATTAACTTCTGCTTCTCTCTCCACAGCTGCTATTTGCACTGCTGAATATTTCCAACATTTTCTGTTTATATTTTAGATTGAAGTTTTGCTGATTGCTGCCTGCAACCCACTCAATTCTCTATTAAATGTCGTGTGATAAATCAGTTACAATCAATGCCCTTGGATTTAGGACAGTGTTCAAATAGGCATCAAGTTTTAGCTTAACAGTGAAGCCTGTTGCAGTCAGGTAATCAATCCAACATTTTCAGTCAGGGATCATGCACAAGAAAAGAACCTGCATTTCCACAGCACCTATCGTGACCACCAAACATCCCAAAATGCATTAGAGTCAGTGATGTACTTCTGAAGTGCAGGCACTTTTGGAGTCTAGGAAGCATTGAAGCCAATTTGCTGACAGCAAACCTCCCACAAACAGCAATGTGACAGTTACCAAACTCTCTCTTCTTTGATGCTGATTGACCAGACCACCAGGAAGGACCACCGTGCTCTGAGGCTACATGGGCAAAGTATCAAAGGGTGACTAATAAGTCACATGGCAATGAGACATCAGTGAGGAGTGAGAACAAGGAGAAACTTAAGTAGATATTTTCTTTTTTTCACCCTGACCAAGAGTGGCACTTATCAAGATGTTTGTATTGATAAAATTGAGTCCCTCTTTAATTATGGTGTGATTTTTAAGGATTGTTAAACAGAAATTCATAGAAAGCAATAGCCTGCAGCAAAGCATCACACATTTCCTCTCCCCGATCTGCATTTCCCTTCTGAAACAGTCTCCTGTAACGGGCCAAAGTGTCCCGAGGGAACAGCACCCGAGGGTGCTCCTGTGTCACTGAGTCAATCATGAACTGCTGGACCAGTTCCCTGCCACTCGTCCGGGATTCCCCCACCATCAACTCAAAGTGCTTCCCAACAGCAGTACGCACCACGCTCAGCACCTTGTGCTGACCATCCTCCAGGAAACTTGCCCCCAGTAGCCCGTGTAGCATAGCCTCAATAGTGCGCAAGTGCAAAGTCACAGGGAACAGGTTGGTGTTCTGGACTGAGATGCTAGGCTTCTCCAAGATGAAGAAATCTGCTTTGGGGATTTTTGAGACAGCGGAGGAGATCTGCAAATCAATGGAAAAAAGTGAGAAAGAACATTGGAATTTTCTAGGAATCTAGAGGCCATTCAGTTCATCACACTTGTACCAGCTCTTTGAAAGCTGTCCCACATCCTGCTGTTGCCCCATGGTCCTGCAAACTTCTTCCCTTTCAAGTATTTAACAAATACTCTTCTGAAAGGTATTTCTAAATTTTCTTCCCACAGATCGTTGAACCAACGTATTCTAGACTGACAATGTACAGGGTAAAAATACATCTCCCTCTGGATCTGTTGACAATTACTCCAAATCAGTGCCTAGTGACTCCTGACTCTCCCACCTGCTTGACCTCCCCACCGCCCAGATAAACTCATATCTTCTGTGGAGTGCATGAGTATTTAGGATAGTGAAAGAGATAGCCTGTTTTCCTGTTTCTCAGCTGTGGTGAATTGCAGGAAAGCAGCAGCTGACACTGGGTCACTGAGGGAGACACTTTGAACAAAGCCGGAGTCTGGTCTCTCTCCACAAGGCAGCATTCCTGCCCTGCTCCAACTTTCAGATCCATCGCAGTTTCATGTGAATAGGAGGAGGACAATCAGCCCCTCTAGCCTTTTCTAGGCTCATGATTGAAATGTAGCATTACTCTGAAAACCTGTTTGGGTTTGGTAACCCTTAAGCCACAAGCAAAAGGCATATCAACCTCTACTTTGACATTTTTAATTCACAGCATCCAAGCATCTTTTTTTTTGGGGGGGGGGGGGGGGGGGAACAGGTTCCAGTTTTCCAATGCCCCTTGTGTAAACGGATGATCTATAACATCCCCCATTATTGATTGAAACTCTGATTTTAAGGATAATCTTGTTCCAGCGACCCCACCAATTACTAACCCTCCAGAAATGGAAGATCAATTGCCTACGAGCAACCACCACCCCCTCCCCCAGCCAAGAATAAAGACAAAACTGAGGTATTTGTCTTGTTCTTTTCAAATTACGGGACTCACTCATTATTAAAATACAGGAAGGTCTCACATGGTGCAGTGTTGGGCATGCCTACCTCTAATCCATCTGCTCAGAGACGTGACACTACACATCTGAACAAACTGGCTAAAAATCTTTTTAAATACTGGCCATGGTGAACAATACTGTTTTATTTGCTGTTTAGGCTGGAGGAGGATGTCATCTAAAAGATAGTGGAGCGATAGGTCTTTTATTCTTTTGTGAGATATGGATGTCACTGGCTGGGCTAACATTTGTTATCCCATTCCTAATTTCTCACTGGACTAGTCCTCCAGAGGCTCAGGCTAATGTTCTGGGGACATTACGGCAGTTAGTGCAATCGGAATTGAAAGTTAGATTCAGTAATGGAGGCAAAACCAATTGCTCTAAGAACCCATCTGGTCCACTGGTGTCCTACAGAGAAGGAAAACTGCCACCCTTGCCTGGTCCAGCCTACATGAGATGGCTGATTCTGGAATAGCCTGGCATGAACATTCCATTCAAAGGCAATTAGGGACAGGTAACTAAGCCAGTGACACTCACAAAAGAATAAAAAACAAAACTGGTGAAATTTCTGGGAATTTATCCATGAGTTCACAGCTTGGATCCTATAAGAGGAAACTGTGTTTATGCATCATCTCAAAACACCTTAATTAGACCACCCCCTAACCTTCGATCTTCAACAGACAATACAAACACTGGGAAGATAATACAACTGCCCACTTTCCCTAGACAACTGCAATGGGGAGAGAAACCTGCTGAGCTCACTTGCCTCCTCGAGGTAGATGGAGGGCAGGTATGGTCCTTTCATGTACCGATGACTCGTTTCCTGGTTCCAGTCCAGGACAGTCAGATTCCGATCCACGTGAGCCCATGCAATCTTACGGATTCCAAACACAACTGACACGATGCTATTGACTGCCTTGTGAAAAATAAAAAGGACATACTTGGGTAAAACTTCTCCCCAGTCAGAGTGTCTAACCCCCTGCCCACAGTATTCTAGAATAAAGATTACTTCTGTGCTATTATTGACCTGCAGCATTCAGCTCACTAATTCCTTTCTGGAAACTGCATAAACATATGAAGCAAAAACCTCTCAATTCCAGCAGGAGTGACCAGTCATCACATCTGTACATTTAAATTACTATTGAACACATTTCTGATCAAACCTAATTTCTACTGTCACAACTATTTTATTCGTTCACTTTTTGCCCACCCCAAAGGGCAGAGAAGAATCTGCCACGTTGCTGTGGGTATAGAGTCAAACGTAGGTCAGACCAGCTAAGGATGGCAGATTTCCTGCCCTAGTGAACCAGACAGTTGCCAATGGGCTATCTTTCTATGACAGATTTTTTTTTAAATTGAATATAAATTTCACCATCTTGAATCCATGACCCCAGAACGTTAACCTGGGGTCCTGGATTACCCCTCCAATGACACCACTACGCCATCCCCATCCTTTTGTACCACCTACAGACAGCAATTCCACAATATAAACTGCTACCCTCACATTTGTATCACAAATGGTCCACATCGACGACACTGTAATTAGACGTACCAATCATTGTCAGTTACAGCTCATCAGTCAGAAGTTTGGAATCAGAGGATCACGAGTTTGAGTATCAGTTTACCAACTGCATTTCCATTATATAGATCGCATATCCAGTGTACTGACTGGAAACCCATTATACTGTTAATTTTTCCAGTATACTGACTGGAAGCCTATTATTCTGATTACATATAATGTATGCAGACTGCTTGCCCATTATCCTGATTATAGCTCCAGTACACGACTGCCTGTCCAGTTTACTGACTGTACATCCTCCCCAGCAGGTCCTTACCAGAAGTCGCTTTCGTTCTACGTCAGGTTTGATAAATTTCAAACCCTGGAATTTCTTCTCTTTCTTCCCAGGCTCCTGACAGGGGTTCAGGATTGACTGACACACCTTCATGATAGTTTTGTGTTTGAAGAGGGGCACCTCCAACAGACTCTGCAGGTTGGTGAATGGTCCGCGCCCTGCCCTGTACTCCACAATGTTGGCCGACTTTCTGCCCCGCAGCAGCTTGATTCCTGCCAGCTCCTCGCGGGAAGCTGTGTTCAGTACCCTCAGGACAGCTGCCCGCTGCTGGGCAGTATAGCATCCGTCAATGTCATCGGCTGCAGTGTCAGGCTGCAAACAGTCAAGCTCATGGAGATCTGCAGGAGCATAGTGACCTTCCTTACAACAAGTGCAGAGGAGAAAGCTCTGGTGTTGCACCATCTTGGAAAGCCTTGGCTGCTGGAATATACACTGCCGGCCTAGAGAAACAAGCACAGCCTGTGAGCCCTGATGCTTTTACACACCTCTTCTGGCCTGTCACACATTTCTACCCTCTGTAACCTCAGACTACACCAAGCTCTGTTCACTTATTACCCCTCTGCTCACAAATCTACAACAGCTCCCAGTCTTGCAACACAGAGATGTTAAAATTACCATTCTTTTTTTCAATTCGATCCAAGACCATGTCCCTCCCTCTGTAATCTCCTCCTTCTACAATCCTCCAAAATCTGTGCCTCTCTCATAGTGGCAGGCTTCAGCTGCTTTGGTCCCAAATTCAGTAATTCCCAAACCCTCAGCATCGCTCCTGCTCTTTCAGATGTTCCTTAAACATTCCTATCTCTTTCATAAAACTTTTAGTAACCTGTCCATACACCTCCTCGTGTGCCTCATGTTATATGCTGTTTGATTACTGTTTAATATGCTATGCTGAAGGAACCTGCAAAGTTTTACTACATTAACAACAGAAAAGTTCTACATTTATCCAAAGAATCAATCAAGTTTCCCTGAATCAATCAAGTTTCCCTAAATCAGCAACATCCTGCTGTTGTTATTTTCCCCACACACCCTAAACGTGCTGTCTCACTCCCCCAATGGTTAATGTCCCAGTATGAACGGTCAGCAGACAGTCTCTGCTGAAAAGAACATTCTGAACAAAAGGACATGGCAATTTTCAGCACCATTTACAGCTTCAGGGTGCTCCATGGCAAATTACATTAATAATGTATTTTGAACTGTTATAATAGAGGAAATGGGCAAATAGCAAATTTATTGAGATATTAACATGAAAATGACCAGAATTGATTGTGGGGTAAATATTGGCCAGAACATCAGGAAAAGAGGAGTACATTTCCTCAAATAAGTTGCAAGGGATTTCTCAGACGCATCTGAAAGGGCATTCAGATTATTGAGTAAGTGCATCGTCTAAAACACAGCACTATTCACTCCATACTGCTTCAGAGGCTGAAGGGTGACCTTATAGCGGTTTATCAAATTATGAGGGGCATGGATAGTGTAAACTGACAAGGTCATTTCCTCAGAGTATGGCAGTCCAAAACTAGAGGGCATAGGTTTATGGGGTGAGAGGTTAAAGACTTAAAAGGGACCTAGGGGACAACTTTTTCACGCAGAGGGTGGTGCGTGTATGGAATGAGCTGCCACAGGAAGTGGTGGTGGCTGGTACAATTACAATATTTAAAAGTCATCTGAATGGAAAGGCTTTAGAGGGATATGGGCAAAATGCTAGCAAAGAGGACTAGATTAATTTAGGATATCTGGTTGGCCTGGGCGAGTTGGACAAAAGGTTCCGTTGCAGTGCTGCACAGCTCTATGGACTCTCCAACATTGCTGCACTTCCTCCGTACTGAACCTCCAAGATTGGTTAGCAAGATTAGATCACATGGAATACAGGGAGAACTAGCCACTTGGATACAGAACTGGTTCAAAAGCAAAAGACAGAGGGTGGTGGTGGAGGTTTGTTTTTCATACTGGAGGCCCGTGACCAGTGGTGTGCCAAAAAGGTCGATGCTGAGTCCATTGCTTTTTGTCATTTATATAAATGATTTAGATGTGAACATAGGCGGTATAGTTAGTAAGCTTATGGATGGCACCAAAATTGGAGATGTAGTGGACAGCAGAGAAGATTACCTCAGAAGGTTACAATGCAATCTTGATCAGACAAGCCAATGGGCCAAGGAGTGGCAGATGGAGTTTAATTTAGGTAAATGTGAGTTGCTGCACTTTGGAAAGGCAAAACAGAGGAGGATTTATACACTTAATGGTAAGGTCCTGGGAAGTGTTGCTGAACAAAGAAACCTTGGAGTGTAGGGTCATAGCTCCTTGAGAGTGGAGTCGCAGGTAGACAAGATAGTGAAGAAGGTGTTTGGTATGCTTGCCTTTATTGGTGAGTTTTGAGGTATAGGGGTTGGGAGTGTTGTGGCTGTACAGGACATTGGTTAGACCACTTTTGGAATAATGTCAGTAATTCTGGTTTCCCTGCTATAGGAAGAGAAACTTGAAAATGTTCAGAAAAGATTTACAAGGGTGTTGCCAGGATTGGAGGGTTTGAGCCATAGGGAGAAACTGAATGGGATGGGGCGGTTTTCGCTGAAGTGTTGGAGGCTGAGGGGTGACCTTATAGAGAGGTTTATAAAATCATGAGGGGCATAGATAGGGTAAATAGACCAAGTCATTGCCCGGGGGGGGTGGGGGAGGGGGAAGTCCAAAACAAGAGGGCATAGGTTTAAGGTGAAAGGGGAAAGATTTAAAAGGGACCTAAGGAGCAACTTATTCACTCAAAGGGTGATGCGTGTATGGAATGAGCTGCCAGAGGAAGTGGTGCAGGCTGGTACAATTATACATTTAAAAGGCATCTGGATGGGTATAAGAATAGAAATGATTTAGAGATGGAATTACGCCAAGTGCTAGCAAATGAGATTAAATTAATTTAGGATACCTGGTCTGCGTGAATGAGTTGGACTGAAGGGTCTGTTTCTGTGCTGCACATCTCTATGACTGAAATTTCCACAATCCCTCAGCACTGACCCTCCGACAGTGCGGCACTCCCTCAGTACTGACCCTCCGACAGTGCGACACTCCCTCAGCACTGACCCTCCGACAGTGCGACACTCCCTCAGCACTGACCCTCCGACAGTGCGGCACTCCCTCAGCACTGACCCTCCGACAGTGCGGCACTCCCTCAGCACTGACCCTCCGACAGTGCCCACTCCCTCAGTCCTGTATTGGGAGGTTCAATGAGGGTGGGATCCTCCTCTGGTCAGTGCCAACCCACAGAGACTATGCTTCCCCCCGTGGCTGAATAGCCAGCTCTCAGCCACATTTGGGGTCATCAGGACCCACCATCCCCGCGCTCCCCCGGTCCCCCGGTTGTACCTCGGATCATGAAGCCTCTCACTCCCCTCACCGACATTGCCGAAACCCTCTGTGCCGCCGCCAATGCAGTCCCCCAGTGGGCGCTGGTGCACCCGCTAGAACCGTCCGCGGGGAAACGAGAGCCCGCGCCCCGGGTTCCGGCGGGTTCCGGCGGGTTCCGGCCCGCGCGCCCCCCCCCCGGGCTCTCGGCCCGCGCCCCCCCCCCCCCCGGGCTCTCGGCCCCCCCCCCCCCCCCCCGGGCTCTCGGCCCCGCCCCCGGGCTCTCGGCCCCGCCCCCCCCCGGGCTCTCGGCCCGATCTTGTTCCATTGGTCCCGGGCTTTGAACTGAGTGATCGCCTTGTGCTTAGCCCCAAACCAAATCACTTTAATTGACAGGGAACCTCTCAAATTCTCTCAAATGAAGCCAGTGAGTGACATTTTGAAGTCACCAAGTTGCAATAAGTAGAGAGATTTCGTAAAGAAGGAGCAGGAGTCGGCCCTTTGAGACCATTCCTACATTCAGTGTGTTCAAGGCTGATCATCCAAGTCCAGACCCTGTTCCCACTTTCTCATACCCTTATCCCCAAGGACTATATCAAACTCCTTTCTGAAAACACTAACCATTTTCTGTGAATCATCACTCATTGCCACAGACGTCTGTGGAGGCCAGGTCATTGATTATGTTTAAGACTGCGCTGGATAGGTTCTTGAGTATCATGGGGATCAAGGGTTACGGGGAGAATGGGGTTGAGAAACTTATCAGCCATGATTGAATGGCGGGAGACAAAAGAACTGCAGATGGCGGAATCCAAAATAAACAGGCAAGAGGCTGGAAAAACACAGCAAGCCAGGCAGCATCAGGAGGTGGAGAAGTCAACATTTCAGGTTCCCCTTCTTCAGGACCATTCATGATTGACTGGCGGAGCAGACTCAATGGGCTGAATGGCCTAATTTCTGTTCCTATGGCCTATGGTCTCTGGATAACCATTAGACCTAGGAGAAGAAATAGGCTATTCAGTCCATCAAGTCTGTTCCATTATTCAACAAGATCATGGCAGACCTGATAAACCTCAATTCTAATTTCCTGCCTTTACCCCATAACTGATGATCCCCCCACTGTTTAAAAATCTGTCTAACTCAGCCTTGCATATAAATGACTCAACCTCTCCAACTCTCTGTGATAAAATATTCCACAGATTCACTACCCTCTGACAGGAGAAATGTATTCTCTGTCTTTAATGAAAGACCTCTTATTCTGACCTTATGCGCTGTCCCACAGGGAAAACAACCTTTTCCATATCAACCCTGTCGAATCCCCTAACAATCTGTGTTTCAATCATGTTTCAAATCTATGTTGCAATAAAGTCACCTCTCATTCTTCTAAATGCCAAAAACTCAATCTACTCAACCTCTCATAATATAGGCCCTACAATGCCTGGAATCAGTTTTGTCAACTGCCCTAATGCCAGTATCTCTTTCCTTAGATAAGGGGCCTAAAACTGTTCATAATATTCCAACTATGGTCTGATTAGTGCCTTTGTATAGATAGCAAAAACTCCCTACTTTTATATTCCATTCCCTTTGAAATAAAGGTAAACATTCCATTTGCTTTACCTATTACTTAGTGAACTTCGATGCTAGCTTCATTCACAAAGACTCACAAATCCCTCTGCTTTGAGGCTTTCTGCATCTTTCTCCATTCAAATGACATTCAGCTTTTCTATTCTTCCTGCCAAAGTGTCTAAGCTCATATTTTGCCACATTATATTCCATCTGCCAACTTTTTCTTCACCTTTCCCATATCCCTCCACAGACTCCTTTCCACCTATTCTTGCGCATCTGCAAAATTAGCAGAATTCACTGTCTCCATTCAAGTCATTTATATATATTGTAAATAGTTGTGGACCCAGCATTGATCCTTGTGTTACACCACTAATTACAGACTGCCATCCTAAAAATGCCCCCCCTCGCCTCTTATCCCAATCCTCTGTTTTCTATTAGTTAGCCAATCCTCTCTGCTCTCCAACACCATGGCCTCTTATTGGTATTAAGTAACTTAAAGGGTGGTACCTTGTCAAAAGCCTTCTGAAATTCCAAACGTATTACATTCATTGCTTCCCCTTTATCTATCCTGCTTGTTACCTCCCCAAAGAATTCAAATAAATTTGTCAGGCTTGATTCCCCTTCATGAAGCCACATTGACTCTCCTTGATCATATTACAGATTTCTAAATGTTCTGCTATTCCCTTCTTTATAATATACTCAAACATTTTGACATAACAAACATTACGCTAACTGGCCCGTGGTTATCTCTTTTGGATGTCTCCTTCGCTTTTGGAGTTACGGTGCTACATTGGCAGTTCTCCAGTTCTCTGGGACTTTTCCAGTATCTAAAGGTTCTTGGAAAGTTACTAGCAGTGCATTCATTATGTCTGTACCTCCTTCCCATAACGTCCTAGGATGCATTCCATCAGGTCCAGGGGTTTTTTAGCCCTCTTAGTTTCGCTAGTACTTTTTCTCTAGTGATGTTTATTGTATTTATTTCCTCATCCTTTCAAAGTTGATTCTTTGGAATTTTTGGAATGTAGAAAATAGACGTAATGTATTTCCTGGTTCCGCAATATTGTTTCCCAAATCTGGTTCTCTAAAGGACTTTTATGCACTTTGGTTTCCCACTTTTTAAGATTTATTTAAAATTGAGTGAATCCTTAGAAGAGTACAAAGAAAGTAGGAGTATACTTAAGAGGGAAATCAGGAGGGCAAAACGGGGACATGAGATAGCTTTGGCAAATAGAATTAAGGAGAATCCAAAGGGTATTAAGGACAAAAGGGTAACTAGGGAGAGAATAGGGCCCCTCAAAGATCAGCAAGGCGGCCTTTGTGTGGAGCCACAGAAAATGCAGGAGATACTAAATGAATATTTTGCATCAGTATTTACTGTGGAAAAGGATATGGAAGATATAGACTGGAGGGAAATGGATGGTGACATCTTGCAAAATGTCCAGATTACAGAGGAGGATGTGCTGGATGTCTTGAAACGGTTAAAGGTGGATAAATCCCCAGGAACTGATCATGTGTACCCAAGAACTCTGTGGGAAGCTAGAGAAGTGATTGCTGGGCCTCTTGCTGAGATATTTGTATCATCGATAGTCACAGGTGAGGTGCTGGAAGACTGGAGGTTGGCAAACGTGGTGCCACTGTTCAAGAAGGGTGGTAAAGACAAGCCAGGGAACTATAGACCAGTGAGCCTGACCTCGGTGATGGGCACGTTGTTGGAGGGAATCCTGAGGGACAGGATGTACATGTATTTGGAAAGGCAAGGACTGATTCGGGAGAGTCAACATTGCTTTGTGCGTGGGAAATCATATCTCACAAACTTGATTGAGTTTTTTGAAGAAGTAACGAAGAAGATTGATGAGGGCAGAGCAGTAGATGTGATCTATATGGACTTCAGTAAGGCATTCGCCAAGGTTCCCCATGGGAGACTGATTAGCAAGGTTAGATCTCATGGAATAAAGGGAGAACTAGCCATTTGGATACAGAACTGGCTCAAAGGTAGAAGACAGAGGGTGGTGGCGGAGGGTTGTTTTTCAGACTGGAGGCCTGTGACCAGTGGAGTGCCACAAGGATCGGTGCTGGGTCCTCTACTTTTTGTCATTTATATAATTTGGATGCGAGCATAATAGGTACATTTAGTAAGTTTGCAGATGACACCAAAATTGGGGGTGTAGTGGACAGCGAAGAGGGTTATCTCAGATTACAACAGGATCTAGACCAGATGGGCCAATGGGCTGAGAAGTGGCAGATGGAGTTTAATTCAGATAAGGTGCTGCATTTTGGGAAAGCAAATCTTAGCAGGACTTATACACTTAATGGTCAGGTCCTAGGGAGTGTTGGTGAACAAAGAGACCTTGGAGTGCAGGTTCATAGCTCCTTGAAAGTGGAGTCACAGGTAGATAGAATAGTGAAGAAGGCGTTTGGTATGCTTTCCTTTATTGGTCAGAGTATTGAGTGCAGGAGTTGGGAGGTCATGTTGCGGCTGTACAGGACATTGGTGAGGCCACTGTTGGAATATTGCATGCAATTCTGGTCTCCTTCCTATCGGAAAGATGTTGTGAAACTTGAAAGGGTTCAGAAAAGATTTACAAGGATGTTGCCAGGGTTGGAGGATCTGAGCTACAGGGAGAGGCTGAACAGGCTGGGGCTGTTTCCCTGGAGCGTCGGAGGCTGAGGGGTGACCTTATAAAGGTTTACAAAATTATGAGGGGCATGGATAGGATAAATAGACAAAGTCTTTTCCCTGGGGTCGGGGAGTCCAGAACTAGGAGGCATAGGTTTAAGGTGAGAGGTGAAAGATACAAAAGAGACCTAAGGGGCAACTTTTTCATGCAGAGGGTGGTGCATGTATGGAATGAGCTGCCAGAGGAAGTGGTGGAGGCTGGTACAATTGCAACATTTAAGAGGCATCTGGAAGGGTATATGAATAGGAAGGGTTTGGAGAGATATGGGCCGGGTGCTGGCAGGTGGGACTATATGGGGTTGGGATATCTGGTCGGCATGGACAGCTTGGACCAAAGGGTTTGTTTCCATGCTGTACATCTCTATGACTCTATGACTCTATGACTGATGTCAGGCTAACCCATCAATTATCTCCTGTATTTTCTTGACCTCCTTTTTTAAATAGAGGGGTTACATTAGCCACCCTCCAATCCATAGGAACTGTTCCAGACTCGATCTTTTCGCTTTTTATCGATCCTTACGTCCTTCTTTGTTGAAAGATGCAGTTCCAGCAATAACCAGATAATCTTTTTCAGCAGGATGGCTGAGGGAAGATTCTTGTTCAAGACATGAATTCAACTTTTCCTGTTGTTCTTCAAGTAGGTTTGAAATTCTACAATTATAGCCCAGGATCTTTCAACAGCCAGAGGAAACCCAAGTGAACACAGCACCTCCGACAGTGCAGCACTCCCTCAGCACTAATCCTCTGATAGTGTGGCACTCCCTCAGCACTGAACCTCCGACAGTGCGGTATTCCCTCAATACTGACCCTCTGACAGTGCAGCACTCCCTCAGCACTGATCCTTTGACAGTGCGACACTCCCTCAGTACTGACCCACCGACAGTGCGGCACTCCCTCAGCACTGATCCTTTGACAGTGCGACACTCCCTCAGTACTGACCCTCTGACAGTGCAGCACTCTCTCAGCAGGGACCCTCCGACAGTGCGGCACTCCCTCAGCACTGATCCACTGACAGTGTGGCACTCCCTCAGCACTGAACCTCCGACAGTGCAGCACTCCGTCAATACTGACCCTCTGACAGTTTGGCACTCCCTCAGCACTGACCCTCCGACAGTGCGGCACTCCCTCAGCACTAATCCTCTGATAGTGTGGCACTCCCTCAGCACTGAACCTCCGACAGTGCGGCATTCCCTCAATACTGACCCTCTGACAGTGCAGCACTCCCTCAGCACTGATCCTTTGACAGTGCGACACTCCCTCAGCACTGAACCTCCGACAGTGCAGCACTCCCTCAGCACTGACCCTCTGACAGTTTGGCACTCCCTCAGCACTGACCCTCCGACAGTGCAGCACTCCCTCAATACTGACCCTCTGACAGTGCGACACTCCCTCAGTACTGACCCTCTGATAGTGCAGCACGCCCTAAGCACTGACCCTCCAACAGTGTGGCACTCCCTCAGCACTGATCTTCCAACAGTACAGCACTTCCTCAGCACTGACCCTCCAACAGTGGGGCAATCCCTCAGTACTGACCTCCGAAAGTGCAGCACTCCCTCAGCACTGACCCTCCAATGGTGCTGCACTCCCTCAGTACTGACCCTCCAACAGTGCGGCACTCCCTCAGCACTGACTCTCCGACAGTGCGGCACTCCTTAGAATATTATGTATTGGGGGTCAAGGATGTCATAATAATGGTGATGTCTTCTTAGACAGAAAAGTGAGACTGGAAAGTATTCAAAACAGGAGGCAGATTTAATTCAGGCTGCAGTCGAAAAGTAATTTATTGGGTCTTTTGTAATACATATTCTTTCTAAGTTCATGTGTCCACATGGGTCACACACGTATAGGCAAACCAAACCAGCTCAACCCCAAACCTGAGTGAGGATTCGCCCATCCTTAAATTTATTTTTATTGTTTATTCATGGCAAGTGGGTACTGCTGGCATTTATTACCCATCCCTTGACAAGGTGATGGTGAGCTGCCTTCCTGAACTGCAGGCAGTCCATTTAAAGTCTTACTCTGTGATGTGGGTTAAAGACATTCAACACAAAGTCAACATCCCCATCTGGGCAAATACCAAGGTAACCTCACTGTGATGACTGTGATGATTGGAGGAAGGAGCTGATAGTGAAGCCCCATGACTCCCAAAGTCATCCGTTAGTATAAATGTGACAAAAACAGAAAGTGTAGGAGAAACTTCGCTGGTCTGGCACCATTTGTTGAGAGAGAGAGAGAGAGAGAGAGAAAGAGACATAATGTTTCAATACCTTTGACTCTGAGAGTGGGAGTCACTGAAGTTAGAAAGGTATATCTGTTTTTCTGCTGAGAGACCTGCTGAGTTTCCTCAGGGCTCTCTGTTCTCGTTTCAGATTTCCAGCCTCCACCGTTCTTTGTTTTATATCAGAGTAAATGTTTTGACTTAGGACCAATCATGCTTCCTGCATTGGATTGGATAGATTTTTGTTGGAGAAGGCTACCGAGGAATATGCAGAAAAAGTTGCAAAAGAGATTGAAGTGCAGATCCGTTACATCTAATCATGTGGTAGGACAGGTCCATGGGCTGAATGGCCTCTTCCTTCCTTATTCCTGGCATTGTCACCATGACCCAGTAACAAACAAACAGACTCATGACTATCACTGACTGATCTGACTGAATATTTTGAAACTGGTTTTTCCTGACCTGACAGGAATTTGATGCTGGAGGTGTGTTCATATTGTTAAATAGAATTTCTCCAGCTAGGAATGTCACCATCATATTAAAATGGATACCTACATCAGGTTCCTCCTTCTTTATTACAGTTCTGCCCTTCAATACCATAATTCCAAACAAACTCATCTCCAGACTCCGATCCCTAGGTCTCAGCTACCCTCTCTGTAACTGGATCCTCAACTTCCTGACCCATAGACCACAATCAGTGAGGGTATATGACAACGCCTCCCCCACTGTGCCCCGCACATCTGCATACTCAGCCCCCTACTGTACTCCTTACACACTCACAACTGTGGCCAAATTCCACCCCAACACCATTTACAAGTTTGTTGATGACATCACCGTTGTCAGTTGGATCTCAAATAGCAATGAGACAGAATACAGGAAAGAGATTGCGTGCTTAGACAACAATCTTCTCCATCAACATCAGCAAAACAAAGGAGCTGGCCATTGACTTCAGGAAGCGGAGTGGAGGGAACATCCCTGTCTGCATCAGTGGAGCGAAGATGGAGATGGTGGACACTGTCAAGTTCTTGGGAGTGATGATCATCAACAATCTGTCCTGCTCCACCCATATAGGCCGTGTCCACAATGACTCTAACTAATTTGTATTGATGCACCATAGAAAGCATCTGATCTGGATGCATCACAACACAGTACAGCAACTGGTCTTCCCAAGACCGCAAGAAACTACAGAGAGTCATGAACATAGCCCAGTCCATCACGCAAACTAGCCTTCTAACCATTGACTCCATCCATACTTCCCTCTGCTTCAAAGACCCTCAACGATCCCTCCCACTCCAGTTATACATTCTTCCACCCTCTTCCATCTGGCAGAAGATATAAAAATATTAATACATGTATGAACAGATTAAAGAACAGCTTCTTCCCCATTGTTATCAGACTTTTGAACAGACCTCTCAAGTGTTAATTCTGATCTCTCTCTCTCTGCACCTTCTCTACGGCTGTAACACTATATTCTGCACTCTGTCCTGCTACCCTGATGAACTTTGTATGGTACAATTTGCCTGCATAGCACATTAAACAACACTTTTCACTGAATCTCAGCTCCTTCCTCCAATTATCACAGTCATAACAGTGAGGTTACCTTGGTAACCCCATCTGGGCAAATACCAAGGTAACCTCACTGTGATGACTGTGATGATTGGAGGAAGGAGCTGATAGTGAAGCCCCATGACTCCCAAAGTCATCCGTTAGTATAAATGTGACAAAAACAGAAAGTGTAGGAGAAACTTCGCTGGTCTGGCACCATTTGTTGAGAGAGAGAGAGAGAGAGAAAGAGACATAATGTTTCAATACCTTTGACTCTGAGAGTGGGAGTCACTGAAGTTAGAAAGGTATATCTGTTTTTCTGCTGAGAGACCTGCTGAGTTTCCTCAGGGCTCTCTGTTCTCGTTTCAGATTTCCAGCCTCCACCGTTCTTTGTTTTATATCAGAGTAAATGTTTTGACTTAGGACCAATCATGCTTCCTGCATTGGATTGGATAGATTTTTGTTGGAGAAGGCTACCGAGGAATATGCAGAAAAAGTTGCGAAAGAGACTGAAGTGCAGATCCGTCACATCTAATCATGTGGTAGGACAGGTCCATGGGCTGAATGGCCTCTTCCTTCCTTATTCCTGGCATTGTCACCATGACCCAGTAACATACAAACAGACTCATGACTATCATTGACTGATCTCACTGAATATTTTGAAACTGGTTTTTCCTGGCCTGACAGGAATTTGATGCTGGAGATGTGTTCATATTGTTAAATAGAATTTCTCCAGCTAGGAATGTCACCATCATATTAAAATGGATACCTACATCAGGTTCCTCCTTCTTTATTACAGTTCTGCCCTTCAATACCATAATTCCAAACAAACTCATCTCCAGACTCCGATCCCTAGGTCTCAGCTACCCTCTCTGTAACTGGATCCTCAACTTCCTGACCCATAGACCACAATCAGTGAGGGTATATGACAACGCCTCCCCCACTGTGCCCCGCACATCTGCATACTCAGCCCCCTACTGAACTCCTTACACACTCAGAACTATGGCCAAATTCCACCCCAACACCATTTACAAGTTTGTTGATGACATCACCGTTGTCAGTTGGATCTCAAATAGCAATGAGACAGAATACAGGAAAGAGATTGCGTGCTTAGACAACAATCTTCTCCATCAACATCAGCAAAACAAAGGAGCTGGTCATTGACTTCAGGAAGCGGAGTGGAGGGTACATCCCTGTCTGCATCAATGGAGCGAAGATGGAGATGGTGGACACTGTCAAGTTCTTGGGAGTGATGATCATCAACAGTCTGTCCTGCTCCACCCATATAGGCCGTGTCCACAATGACTCTAACTAATTTGTATTGATGCACCATAGAAAGCATCTGATCTGGATGCATCACAACACAGTACAGCAACTGGTCTTCCCAAGACCGCAAGAAACTACAGAGAGTCATGAACATAGCCCAGTCCATCACGCAAACCAGCCTTCTAACCATTGACTCCATCCATACTTCCCTCTGCTTCAAAGATCCTCAACAATCCCTCCCACTCCAGTTTTACATTCTTCCACCCTCTTCCATCTGGCAGAAGATATAAAAATGTTAATACATGTATGAACAGATTAAAGAACAGCTTCTTCCCCATTGTTATCATACTTTTGAACAGATCTCCCAAGTGTTAATTCTGATCTCTCTCTCTCTGCACCTTCTCTACGGCTGTAACACTATATTCTGCACTCTGTCCTGCTACCCTGATGAACTTTGTATGGTACAATTTGCCTGCATAGCACATTAAACAACACTTTTCACTGAATCTCAGCTCCTTCCTCCAATTATCACAGTCATAACAGTGAAGTTACCTTGGTAACCCCATCTGGGCAAATACCAAGGTAACCTCACTGTGATGACTGTGATGATTGGAGGAAGGTGCTGATAGTGAAGCCCCATGACTCCCAAAGTCATCCGTTAGTATAAATGTGACAAAAACAGAAAGTGTAGGAGAAACTTCGCTGGTCTGGCACCATTTGTTGAGAGAGAGAGAGAGAGAGAAAGAGACATAATGTTTCAATACCTTTGACTCTGAGAGTGGGAGTCACTGAAGTTAGAAAGGTATATCTGTTTTTCTGCTGAGAGACCTGCTGAGTTTCCTCAGGGCTCTCTGTTCTCGTTTCAGATTTCCAGCCTCCACCGTTCTTTGTTTTATATCAGAGTAAATGTTTTGACTTAGGACCAATCATGCTTCCTGCATTGGATTGGATAGATTTTTGTTGGAGAAGGCTACCGAGGAATATGCAGAAAAAGTTGCGAAAGAGACTGAAGTGCAGATCCGTCACATCTAATCATGTGGTAGGACAGGTCCATGGGCTGAATGGCCTCTTCCTTCCTTATTCCTGGCATTGTCACCATGACCCAGTAACAAACAGACTCATGACTATCACTGACTGATCTCACTGAATATTTTGAAACTGGTTTTTCCTGGCCTGACAGGAATTTGATGCTGGAGGTGTGTTCATATTGTTAAATAGAATTTCTCCAGCTAGGAATGTCACCATCATATTAAAATGGATACCTACATCAGGTTCCTCCTTCTTTATTACAGTTCTGCCCTTCAATACCATAATTCCAAACAAACTCATCTCCAGACTCCGATCCCTAGGTCTCAGCTACCCTCTCTGTAACTGGATCCTCAACTTCCTGACCCATAGACCACAATCAGTGAGGGTATATGACAACGCCTCCCCCACTGTGCCCCGCACATCTGCGTTCTCAGCCCCCTACTGTACTCCTTACACACTCACAACTGTGGCCAAATTCCACCCCAACACCATTTACAAGTTTGTTGATGACATCACCGTTGTGAGTTGGATCTCAAATAGCAATGAGACAGAATACAGGAAAGAGATTGAGTGCTTACACAACAATCTTCTCCATCAACATCAGCAAAACAAAGGAGCTGGTCATTGACTTCCGGAAGCGGAGTGGAGGGTACATCCCTGTCTGCATCAATGGAGTGGAGATGGAGATGGTGGACACTGTCAAGTTCTTGGGAGTGATGATCATCAACAATCTGTCCTGCTCCACCCATATAGGCCGTGTCCACAATGACTCTAACTAATTTGTATTGATGCACCATAGAAAGCATCTGATCTGGATGCATCACAACACAGTACAGCAACTGGTCTTCCCAAGACCACAAGAAACTACAGAGAGTCATGAACATAGCCCAGTCCATCACGCAAACTAGCCTTCTAACCATTGACTCCATCCATACTTCCCTCTGCTTCAAAGACCCTCAACGATCCCTCCCACTCCAGTTATACATTCTTCCACCCTCTTCCATCTGGCAGAAGATATAAAAATATTAATACATGTATGAACAGATTAAAGAACAGCTTCTTCCCCATTGTTATCAGACTTTTGAACAGACCTCTCAAGTGTTAATTCTGATCTCTCTCTCTCTGCACCTTCTCTACGGCTGTAACACTATATTCTGCACTCTGTCCTGCTACCCTGATGAACTTTGTATGGTACAATTTGCCTGCATAGCACATTAAACAACACTTTTCACTGAATCTCAGCTCCTTCCTCCAATCATCACCCTCATCACAGTGAGGTTACATTGGTATTTGCCCAGATGGGGATGTTGAATTTGTGTTGAATGTCTTTAACCCACATCACAGAGTAAGACTTTAAATGGACTGCCTGCAGTTCAGGAAGGCAGCTCACCATCACCTTGTCAAGGGATGGGTAATAAATGCCAGCAGTACCCACTTGCCATGAATAAACAATAAAAATAAATTTAAGGATGGGCGAATCCTCACTCAGGTTTGGGGTTGAGCTGGTTTGGTTTGCCTATACGTGTGTGACCCATGTGGACACATGAACTTAGAAAGAATATGTATTACAAAAGACCCAATAAATTACTTTTCGACTGCAGCCTGAGTTAAATCTGCCTCCTGTTTCGAATACTTTCCAGTAAAAATGCCAGCAGTACCCATGAGCCATGAATAAACAAAAAATATTGTGACAACAATAAATCAATCAACCGATCATGGATAAAGTGACTTATCAGATTTCAGGTCCACTCACACAGCCACTTACCACTCTCCCACAACACCACGGCCATCCATCCCCAACCTCATATAATTGGGCATTTTCTGAGGAGGAGGCATTGACTGGGGAATATTGCTGTACTAATGAAACCTGAGGGATCTCATAAGGAACAATCTAGAAAATTAACTGTTGAAAATTGGGACTGCAAGATGTTGACTCATTGAGATTAAAACCAAATCATCCGCCAACATTTCTGCCACCTCCAAACAGACCCCACCACCAGGGATATATTTCCCTCCCCACCCCTTTCCACCTTCCGCAAAGACCGTTCCCTCCGTGACTACCTGGTCAGGTCCACGCCCCCCTACAACCCACCCTCCCATCCTGGCACTTTCCCCTGCCACCGCAGGAACTGTAAAACCTGCGCCCACACCTCCTCCCTCACCTCTATCCAAGACCCTAAAGGAGCCTTCCACATCCATCAAAGTTTTACTTGCACATCCACTAATATCATTTATTGTATCCGTTGCTCCCGATGCAGTCTCCTCTACATTGGGCACTTTAGGGAACATCTCCGGGACACCCGCACCAATCAACCACACCGCCCCGTGGCCCAACATTTCAACTCCCCCTCCCACTCTGCTGAGGACATGGAGGTCCTGGGCCTCCTTCACCGCCGCTCCCTCACCACCAGACGCCTGGAGGAAGAACGCCTCATCTTCCGCCTCGGAACACTTCACCCCCAGGGCATCAATGTGGACTTCAACAGTTTCCTCATTTCCCCTTCCCCTACCTCACCCTAGTTCTAAACTTCCAGCTCAGTAACTGTCCTCATGACTTGTCCGGACTTGTCCTACCTGCCTATCTTCTTTTCCACCTATCCACTCCACCCTCTCTTCCCTGACCTATCACCTTCATCCCCTCCCCCACTCACCCATTGTACTCTATGCTACTTTCTCCCCACCCCCACCCTCCTCTAGCTTATCTCTCCACGCTTCAGGCTCACTGCCTTTATTCCTGATGAAGGGCTTTTGCCCGAAACGTCGATTTCGAAACTCCTTGGATGCTGCCTGAACTGCTGTGCTCTTCTAGTACCACTAATCCAGAATCATTGAGATTACCCAATGCACTCACTGAGCTACAGGTACTGCTGACCTCAGCTTTTGTCATTGGTTCTGAAGCCCAGTATTCCTCACTATGAGGCGAGAAAGAATGAATGGAATCATAGAATCATGCAGCACAGCACAGGCCATTCAGCCCATTGAGCCTGTCTCCAAAAGAATCTACTACCTGAATTAACCTCACTTTGCCAGATTAGACCCATACCTTAAATGTTACAACACTTGAAGCGCTCATGTTGAGTACTTTTTAAAGTATGTGAGGTTTCCAGCCTCAACTACTCTCCTCGGTGGTGCATTCCAGACCCCCACCACCCTCTGGGTGAAACGACTTTTCCTCAAATCCCCTCTAAACTTGCTGCCTTTCACTTTAAAACTGTGCCCCCTTGTTCTTGAACCTAGAGAAATGTTGTCAGCTGCTGTGGTGTAAATTTGAACACAGGACCCAATGACAATTCGGTGACACCACCACATCCCATGTAGATCTCAGGAATAAGTAAGGTGCAATCACGATCATGGGGCTATATTACAGGCCATCATGCTAAAATGTAAAAACAACATGGCTCTGGCAGTGGATGATTTTAATTTCCCCAATATTCACTGGGACTCCCTTAGTGCCTGGGCTTTAGATGGAGCAGAATTGTTTGGTGTGTCCAGGAAGGGTTATGGAAACAATATGTAGATAATCTAACGAGGGAAGGGGCCAAACTAGACCTTATATCGGGGAATGAGCCTGGCCAGTTTCATAGGGGGAGTAATTTGGGAACAATGATCATAATTCCATAGGTTTTAAGATAGTTGTGGAAAAGGATAAGGTTGGTCCCTGGGTGAAGGTGTTGAACTGGAGACAGCTGTGATATGTGGGTGGCTAAGGGGTGACCTGATAAATGCATATAATATTATGGGGGGCATGGATAGGATGGTCAGATGGGGTCAATTTCCCAAGGTGGAAATGTCAAATATGAGGGAACATGGCTTTAAGGTGAGAAGGTGAAGGTTTAAAGGAGATGTGCGAGGAAAGTATTTTACACAGAGGATAATAGGTGCGTAACAGCAATGGAACAAACTGCTAGTGGAGATGGTATGAGCAGAAATGATAAGCAAAGCTCAAAAGGCTTTTAGACAGACACATGAACAAGCAGAGAATAGAGGGATAAGACCATGTTCAGGCAGATGGGGTTAGTTTAGAATAACATCATGGTCAGCACAGACATGGTGGGCCGAAGGGCCTGTTCCTGTGCGGTACTGTTCTATGTTCTACATCGCACCTTGCATTACCTCAGGATGTTCCAATGCTCTTTAGTTAAATAGTTTTTCAAGTGTATTAAAAGCAATTAGCAAACTGCACAAACAGCAAAGCAATAATGACAAGATAACCCACATTTATTGTTGAGATATACATTGGTTAGCATACCAGAGGTAACTCCCATGCACTACCTCAAAGTTTCTCGGGATTGTCTAATGTCTGTCTGAGAGTATAGATAGGGCCTTGTTTCATTAAAAAGACAACACAGCATTTCCTCAATCCTGCTGTAGTATATCAGGCCAAAGTATTTGTGATTAAGCCTTTGGAGTGGGCCTTGAATCCACAACCTTCTTAACTCTAAGACAACAAGGTCACCAATGCAACCACAGGTGGTATTCTGGATGAGTTTCTGGATGCTTAGCTGGAGTATCCAGACTAGGTGGAACAACAATTCCACTGGACAGTCATAGTCTTCAGAAATAAATTTCTTTCAAAAGATTGAAGCAAATGCGAGAACAGCATTCTCCAACAGAACACAATCCACTGGGAATGTCACCACGGGAATGTCATTATTACAAGTAATCTTGGGATGTTACCAGATAACCTGGTCAGGCTGAAATCATTTGGGAAATTTGTCTAATTCAGGACATTAAATAATTGCTGGCCCAGAGGGAGGGAAATCCCAAGAGGCAGATTGTTCGGAAACCTGTGCATCAAGAGTAGTTTAATCGATTTATCTTCATCTCTCACATATACTTACTTACTGTAAGTAATCTAATCTAATATTCTTCGAAATCCCCATAACTTCCCCTGAAAGTGCTCCTCCCTTTCAGATACTACTTCCTGGTTAACTTGGCAAACCTCCAGAGTCTCGGCCCGTGTGATATTTTCATTATGAACCAAGCTGCACAGTCAGTACAGGCAGGGTGTTGAGCTGCACGAGGCATCACAGCCAGGCCTGACTTTGTGTCACTAAAGCATTCATACACAGTTTGAGCAGGCCGTGTCAGTGACATTGTTTAGGTGTTTGAGGAGATCTTGCAATGACTTGTACTTGAGCTCAGAATTTACTTGCTCCAAAAGATGTTTTCCACCCCCCCCCACCCCCCGTCTATCTCTTTAATCTTCACCCTCTGAGGTATCAACACTCCCACAATTCTAGTCTCGTCAGCATTCCTAATTTCCATCACTCCGCCATTTGCAACCGTACCTTTGACTGCTTGGATCCTAACATCTGGGATTCCCTCCGTAAACCTATCTACCCTGCTTTTAAGATGTTCCTTGAAATTAACCTCTGACTGTGCTTTTGGTCCTCTTACATCATTCAACACCAGATTTTGTTAAACTTTTGCTCCCTCAAAACACCTGGAGATGCTCAACGTGCAAATGACTGCAAGTTGTTTGTGTTGTTATTGGGGGTTAGCTGGTTTTCCATTGAATTGTTAAACCAGGGTCTGTCCTCCACCTCCTGGCAGACAGTGAGGAAGACCAGGATGGGTCATCCAGGCTAATGTCCCTCCCTCAACAGGAACAGATTCACCCACCTCCTCAGAACAGTGGCAGCTGCTCGAATCTAATTCACTGACTGTGAAGGGTTCCAGGACTCACAGGGACATGACAGTTGCTACGGAAATGCAAGATGGTTTTGTTGATCCTAAATCTTTTCTCAACTATTTCCCAAATCCATCTGGTCCTTGAGCCCCCTTTCACCCAACAAATTCTGCAGTAAATGATCTTCCTGGCCTCAAACTCCAAAGTCCAACTTCCATTCATGTGGCCAACTGATCCGGCAATGACTACTCCCACCCCCACTAGCTGCAGGTTTCACCATGCCCTCACCTCCTTGAATTTATAAGATGACGAACTGAAGATTGGACAACTTACATAGATCCCAGCCCTAACAACAGCTTGAACTTAATTAGCACCTTTAACATATGAACCATCCCAATGTGCCTCACAGGGGCATTATCGAAGAGAGTATGGCACTAAATCACATGTGGATATGTGACGCAAGGTGCAGAAGGGAAGAGGGCGCGACCCGGAGATGGGGAGGGAGAATGGTTTATGGAGCTCAGGGCCCAGGTGATGGGAAATGAAGGTGCAGAAGGCAGCAGAATTAGTGAAGCGCAGACATTCGAATCACAGAATTACAGAAGTGTTGTGGAGTAGAATGAGGCCATTTGGCCCATTGGTTCTGCACCAGTTATATTACCTAGTGCCAATCTCCTGCCTTTTCCCTTTTGCACTACTATTTCGACCCAAATAATCTTCTGATACCTTCTTGAATGCCTCAGTTGAACCTGTCTCCATCACATTTCCAGACAGTGTATGGTAGACTCTAACTACTTGCTGTGTGAAAATGGTTTTTCTCACATTACCCAAACTCTTGGAAAGCAACTGGACCTCAAACAACGACAAGAGAGAATATTGGGAAGTGATTGAGTAGTAGGGGCATGGTGTAAAGACAATAGTCTCTCCCTCAACATCAGCAACACGAAGGAGCTGGCCATTGACATGAAGAAGCAGAGTGGAGAGTACACCCATCTCTGCACCAACGGAGCTCAGGTGGAGCTGGCTGAGAACATCATGTTCCTGGGAGTGATGATCATCAACAATCTGTCCTGGTCCACCCACGTCGATGCAATGGTCAAAAAAGCACAGCAACATCTCTAATTCCTCAGGAGACTAAGGAAATTCAGCATGTCCACAATGACTAACCAATTTGTATTGATGCACCATAGAAAGCATCCGATTTGGATGCATCAAAACACAGTACAGCAACTACTCTTCCCAAGACCGCAAGAAACTACAGAGAGTTGTGAATATAGCCCAGTCCATTGCAAACCAGCTTTCCATCCATACTTCCCATTGCCTCAGGAAAGCAACCAACATAATCAGATCCCCCACCCCAGTTATAGTGTCTTCCACCTTCAGGCAGAAGATATGAACAATTTAATGCAGTTTTAATACGAACAGATTCAAGGACAGCTTCTTCCTCGCTGCTATTAGACTTTTGAACAGACCTCGCAAATGTCAATTCTGATCTCTCTCTCTCTGCACCTTCTCTGTGGCTGTAACACTGTATTCTGCACTCTGTCCTGCTATCCTGATGCACTTTGTATGGTATAACCTGCCCAAATAGCAAACAAAACAATACTGTTCACTGTACCTCGGTACAAGTGACAACAATAAATCAAACTCAAAGTAAACTACGTTATGTTTTTGCCTTTTTGTTTTTTTTTTGTTCATGAACAGAAACAGCTTCCTCCCAATTACTCTGTCCTGCCTGCTCATGATTTTTCAAACCTCCTCTCAGCCTTCTTCTCTTCAAGCAGAACAGTCCCAATATCTTCAATCTCTCCTCATTGGTAAAGATTCTTGTCTCTGAAACCATTCTAGAAACCATCTCTCTACTCTCTCCAATTCATTCATATCTTTCCATAATGTGGCACCCCACCTCTGCACACGATACTCCAGCTGAGGCCTAACAAGTGTCTTGTGCAAGCTCAACATCACCTCCTTGCTATTGTATTGTTAATATGCCCCTATTAATAAAGCAGAGGACACTGTATGAACTTCTCTCTCCACCTGCCCCACCACCTTCAATGGTCTGTGCACTTACACACCCAGGCCTCTCCCCTGCAGCCCCTGTTGCAGGGCTGCAAGGGCTGACAGACATTAAGCACTGGATTTTCACTGGGTGACAGGTGAATGGAGGTAATGGTATCAGGATTGTTTTCTGTCCCCAAATCTGTCAACAAGGGGTTAACGGCCACCTTTTGGACTTTGAAAAGGGTTAACCCAAACAACCCCCCACCCCCCGCCCTTATTGAAAAGGAGGCAAAAGCTCCCTATCTCGGGGTTGGGCTCTATCCTGGGACGGGGGCTCTCTCGTAAGACAGGGGGCTCTATCCTGGAACAAGGGGAATTATCCTCGAACAGAGTGATCTATCCCGGGGACAGGTGGCTCTATCCCGGGACAGGAGCTGCTATCCTGGGACGGGAGCTCTACACCAGGGACAGTGAGCTCCATCCTGGGTCAGGGGGCTCTACCCTGGGGCATTGGCTCTATCCTGGAGACAGGGGCCTCTATACCAGGACAGGGGGCTCTAGCCTGAGACAGGGGGCTCTATCCTGGGATGGGGGCTCTATCCTGGAGACAGAGGCCTCTATACCAGGACAGGGGGCTCTATCCTGAGACAGGGGGCTCTATTCTGGGGATGGGGGCTCTACACTAGGGACAGAGGGCTCTATCCCGGGACAGGAGGCTCTATCCTGGGACAAGGGTATCTAATCCTGGGATGGGGGTCTCTATCCCAGGACAGGAGGCTCTGTCCCGGGACAGGTGTCTCTAATCCGGGGACAGGGGGCTCTATCCCGGGACACGAGGCTCTATCCCGGGATAGGGGACTCTATCACAGGACATGGGGCTCTATCCTGGGACAGGGGACTCTATCTTGGGACAGGGGACTCTATCCCGGGACAGGGGGCTCTATCCCGGGACACAGGGCTCTATCCCAGGACAGGGGGCTCTACACCGAGACAGAAGGACTCTGGAAAATGGTCAAATAATCAGGAGTTAATTTTTCAGACAGTGGGTTTGGATTAAAGTGATCTTTTTAAAAAGATGATGTTATGGTATTTAAAGTCTCCCCCAGAATCCGTTCCTTCAGTAACACCTGTCACTCTGAGTTCACTTGGCTCCAACAACCGAGATTCACATCTTACACTTGACCGAAAAGGTTTTGGAAGGACCTGAAAGGTCGATTCCACGCCGGATTTCAGAGCACAGTCATTTGTATCTGAGTATTGCGGTCTCTGACCCGGGGTCAGAACTGGAGGAAGGACCGGAATTAGAGAGAGAGAGAAAGAGAGAATGCCAGGGAGAGAGAGAAGGGACTGGGATTCAGGAGGTGTGCCTCCCGCCGAGAATTGGACAGGGAGGAGACTGGAGTCTGAACTGGCTATAAGTGAGAGGGAGGGAGTTAGACAGGGTTCAAACAGCAAGCTCGCTCTGTGTGTGTGTGTGTCTGTGGGTGTGTGTGAGAGAGTCACTGGGAGAGGGCGGACGGCAGTCGCTCTGCCTCAGGAGCTGACGATGGGAGACCGGGACAGGAATAAGAAGATTTTACTGGAGTTGCTGAAAGAGGGAGAGAATAGTCGCTGCGCGGACTGTGGGACAGCAGGTCAGTCGCTGGAGCTGCCGGGGCGTTTTGGATTGATTTCATTCACTATCATTCCATGTTTACCCTTTTCCTTCACTACATCCAAGTCTATTAGTGCCTGTGTCCCAACTTGTGCCAAATCCCGGCTCCCTCGCCCTCCCCACCCCCCAATCTCTGGGATCATTCACCCCCCCCCCAGACTTTCTCTGCTGATCCCATTCTGGGTTCTGGCTGATTCCCCCTGCGATTGGGATCACTCCGCTCTTCATTGACCAACCTTTCAGATGTCATTCCCTGTCATCTCCAGATCTCTGCTCTCTCTCTCTCTCTCTCAGTTCTCTCTCTCTCTCTAACTCCCGGAAAGCTTTCTCTACCTCCGTCCCTCACGTCTCAGTGTGTCACCTGGTACCACCACGGTGTTTGTCCATCACTCTTGTCAAGCGCCCTGGGCATTTAACTATGTGAGAGGTATGCTAGAGGAATGCAAGTAGTTGTTGTTGTAGCAGACAGCGTCCAATCCGCAGGCCCGGGATCCGCTCCTTTCGCGGTAGATGGTTTCTGAACGGCTGACTTGTACAGTCTGAGCTCACTCTGTGTCATAAGCTGCTCTCTGTAACTTTCAAATTGAGATCAGTGGAAAAAAAAGGGCATGAAGGAACAGGATTCAAAGGAGAGAATTGGAATAGAACAGGCGAGACTGGCTTCCCCGTGTGATCCGGGAGTCTCCCCAACAGTGATATCAGGAATCCCTACTGTGTGGAACCACGCCATTCGGCCCATCGAGTCCACACTGACCCTCCGAAGAAGACACCATCCCCACCCTGTAACCGTGCATTCCCCATGGCTAACCCACCCCACCTGCACACTATGGGCAATTTCCCTTGGCCAATCCACCCTTACCTGCAGTATGGGGAGAAGCCGGAGCACCCGGAGGAAACCCAGCAGACATAGGGAGAAGGTACAAACTCCACACAGACACCCGAGGCTGGGATCGAACCCAGGTCCCTGGCGCTGAGGCAGCATTTCTATGCAAGTACCAGATATACTGTTATATATGGTGAGGCCTATCGGATGCTCGACAATATATAATACTCCTTGCACAATGTGTGAACAATAAACCCAATCGTAAGGCTGAATCTCCCAGGGTCACCTCTGCAGAATTCTGCTTCACATTAGTAAACAGGATGTCTGATGAGATTACAGTTTCCAAACAATCATCCTTTAAGTACTGTCACTTCAGTAAGTTAGACTCCAGTCTGTAACTCTCTCCTTGGTGTCTGTCATTCTATATATAAACAATCCTGAACCCCTCAATTATATTCCTGGGCATCTATTATTCTGTATCTGATATGTTGTATATATAAATTATCGTGAACCCCTCGATTGGATTACAGTCTGTAATTCACTCCAGGTATCTGATATTTTGTATATGAACCACCCTGAACCCCTCGATTACATTCCAAACTAACTCACTCCCCGGCATCTGTTATTCTGTATATAAACCCCATTGAACCCCTCTTACAGATTACAGTCTGTAACTCACTCCTGTGTATCTGTTATTGGTCATTTAAATGTGTCTTGGGAAAGGTTTTATTGCATGGTGGCTGACTGAGGTGTCATGCACCCGGGTGATTCAGATGAAGCCACAGTCAGTTAAAAACTATCAATAAATAACTTATTTTTCTTTGCAAGCATGCTTTGGTTTGGTAAAAATAGTAAAGAGCAAGTGAAATATCCAGCCGACAGGAAACACGTGTAAAGTGAACAGCAACAGTTTATCAGACGCGAGTAAATACTGAAGCTGTAGGCAGTTGATAAACCTACAAACCACTGGGTCCTGTGTCCAAAAGCCTTACTGTTTTCTGCAGCAGCTACAGCACAGGAGCTAACCTCATACACACAGCTCCAACAAAATACAACAGCGGCTACACTTTCAAAAGCACTTCATTGGCGGTCAGAGCCTTTGGTTTGTCTAGAGACGGTGAAAGCTGCTGTATAAATACAAGACTAGGTGACCACTTCACAGAACACCACAAGAATATAAGACACAGGAGCAGAAATTAGACCATTCAGTCCATTGAGTCTGCTCCACCATTCAATCATGCTGTTAAACTTCTCAACCCCACTCTCACACTTTCTCCCCGTAACCCTTGATCCCCTTGATACTCAAGAACCTATCTATTTCTGTGTTAAATATACTCAATGACCTCCACAGCCTTCTGTGGGAGTGAATTCCATAGATTCCCCACACTCCGGCTGAAGAAGTTTCTCCTTCTCTCTGTTCTAAAAAGTCTTCCCTTTACTCTAAGGCTATGCCCTTGGGTCCTAGTCTCCTCCCAATTGCAAACATCTTCTCTGTCCAGGCCATTCAATTTTCTGTAAGTTCTATTAGATTCCCCCCTCATCCTTCAAAACTCCATCGAGTATAGACCCAGAGTCCTCAAACATTCCTCATATGCTAAGCACCTATATTCTGCCCACAAAAAATGACCCTGAGCTTCCTTCCAGTTGCCTGCCACTTCAACATCCCACCCTGTTTCCTGGCCAACAACTCTGTCTCAGGTTTGCTGCAGTGCTCCTGTGGAGCTCAACACCAGGCTGGAAGAACAGCATCTTGTCTTCTGCTTGGGAACGCTACAGCCTCCTGACTCGATATCAAGTTCGACAATTGTAGGGCTTGAGGCACCTTCTCCCATGTCTTTAATCCACCTCCACACACCTGGCCATGTTATCACATGGTCTGCTATTACACACTATCGATCGTTAGCCACTAATAGTCACCATTAGTAACTATTCATTTGTCCAGGCTTGATGGTTATCCACTCCTTTGTCTGTTCAATTGTCCTTCTCTCTTTTCGCTCTATCTCCACCCATCATTTAGTCTTTACCCTCTCTCATCACCCTTTCTTGCATAAAATAAATTTACTAGCTACCATCAGTTCTGAGGAAGGGTCACTGGAACTGAAATGTTTATTCTGCTTTCTCTCCATAGATGATGCCAGACCTGCTGAGCTTTTCCATTAATTTCTGGTTTTGTTTGTAATATTAAAACAAAGTTCAGCTGAGGAGCTAGCTGACAGCTTTATTTTGATCCTCTCTTCCTTCTGTCCAGAGGAATTTCTGATCGGGGATTTCTCCAGTCACCTTTCAGAAAAACAATGCTCCTGTCTTTCAAAATGTCACTGAGTTTTCTGTTTAAGGAACAATGGCATATAAAAATCAGATTGAACAAATAGTGAGCTGCTTCATCCCCATTAGGGTTACTGCCCCACTCTTGAATTCATCCAGTGCAGTAGGTGTGTGTGTCCCTGTGTGTCTGCGCACTTGTCTGGGTCTGCGTATGTGTGTGTCCATTTATATGTGTGTCTGTGTCCGTTTGTGTGTGTGTGTGTCTGTCTGTATTGAACATTGTTCCTTCACCTGTTTTATTTACTTTTACATTAAAGGTATTGGACAAATACAAATGACTGTTTTGGTTGTGAATCGGTTATAACCACAACCTTCTCCTCTGGCTTCACATAGCACCCAGAGTGAGGACACACTCAAGCCTCTCCCTTTCAGCTCAGTTTTAAACCTGGGTAAAAGTTCCAGTAAAGAACAAATGCAACATGTTAAAATAAAGAATTGCATTTAAATACTGCCTTTCATGGTCACTGGATACTCCAAAGCACTCTGCAGTCTTTATACTGCATTTGAAATAGAGGTAACACAGTAAACATACAGAAAGATCCCACAACTAGCAATGCACGATTTGTTTATGTAATACAAATTGAGAGATAAATATTGGCCTGGCACTAGGAATAATTCCCTGACTCTTCTTCAATATAGACCCCTGTGATCTCTTATAACCAACTGAGGGAGTGTTTATGTAATTTCTCATCTATTAAGAAGCCACCTCTGACAGTGCAGTCTCCTCTCAGCACTGCACTGGAGTTCCAGCTTGGATCTTCCCCTTGAGACTCTGGACTTGAGCCTATAACATCTAGGCTCAGAGATGAGGTTACTCACAGTCCCAGCTGAGACCAAGTGTTTGCTGTTACAGTTTTGACATTGTGCTTGTGTTTCTCAACCACTTGTTCATCAGGTCAAGTGACAACAGCAGTGACCTTGATTGCTGTCATTTCACACCCTTTAAAGTGGGCAGGGTTGGGAAGTTCTAAATTTCACAGACAAGTCCAGAATCACCCTGCCCTCTGGGCACTGTGGCAGCTCCAGGATAGGGAGGGTGAGGAAAACAACACATCAGCCAGGAATCCTGTCTTCCTGCATAATCCATTAGGAATGTGCTCACAGGTATGTGACAGAATCAGAACAGGACTAAAGGCAATCGTTACCGAGATAGTTAAAAATCACATAACACCAGATTATAGTCCAACAGGTTTAATTGGAAGCACTAGCTTTCAGAGTGCTGCTCCTTCATCAGGTGGTTGTGGAGTATAAGATCGTAAGACACAGAATTTATAGCAAAGGTCTACAGTGTGATTTAACTGAAATAATATATTGAAAAAGATCTGGATTGTTTGTTAAGTCTCTCATCTTTTAGAATGACCATGTTGGTTTCAGTTCTTTCATATGTAAATCCCAGAACTTTTTTAAAAGTTACATTCTCAAGTGAACTTTAACAATAGGTGCCATGTCAGCTCAGATTGAAGGCGTGTGCCCCAATATTCAGACTGATTCTATTTCCACAAAAAGGGATTTACTGAATCTTACAGGGATTCATGCAGTTTTTGAGCAAAATAAAATGTAATTCTGCACGTACAAATTCACCCCACAAACTGTATATGTGCATGTGGGTGTGTGTGGGGGGGAGGGATGTGAGTGTCTGTGAAGAGTGTGTGTGAGTGTAAAGGGGTATAAGTCTGTGAGAGGGTGCGCGTGTGGGTGTGTATGTGTGAGCGTATGAGAAAGAGCTTGTATATGAGAGAGGGTCTGTGTGAGTGTATGGATGTGTGGGTGTGCATAGGCGAAAGTGAGGACTGCAGATGCTGGAAACCAGAATTTAGATTAGAATGGTGCTGGAAAAGCACAGCAGGTCAGGAAGCATCTGAGGACCAGGAAAATCGACCAGGAGCCCTTTATCAGGAATGAGGCTGGGAGCCTCCGGGTGGAGAGATAAGTGCAGTGGGGTCACCTATAGTGTGACATGAACCCAAGGTCCCAGTTGAGGCCCTCCCCAAGGGTACCAAACTTGGTTATCAGCCTCTACTCGGCCACTTTGCGTTGTTGCCTGTCCCGAAGTCCACCTTAGAGGATGGTCACCCAAAGGTCTGAGGCTGAATGTCCCAGACCGCGGAAGTGTTCTCTGACTGGGACGGAACACTCCTGGCTGGTGATTGTTGTGCGGTGTCCATTTATCTGTTGCTGTAATCCAGTTGTACATGTCAGTCCATAACAGGCACCTCCAAATCGTTACTAAGATAGGGCAAGGACTACGCCATTGTTCATGCAGAGTCAAAAAGTGTGGTGCTGGAAAAGCACAGCTGGTCAGGCAGCATTTCAGGAGCAGCAGAGTCGATGGTTTGAGCATAAACTCTTCATTAGGAAAGTGGGGGAGGCCCAAGGAGGGTGAAAGATAAGTGGGGGGAGGGTGGGGCTGGTGGGGGAAGGTAGCAAGGAATACAATAGGTAGATGGAGGTGGGGGGGGGGTGATGGTGATAGGTCGGAGCTGTTGCAGTATGGATTAAAGCAGGGAGCTAATTGAGGTGTTGATAAAGAGAAACCATTTCCTTTGGTGGAGGTGTTGGGGCGGGTGAGGGTCAAGATCATCTTAAATTTTGAGCTGGGTCATTCAGTGGCGATGCGAGGAAGTACCTTCTACACACAAAGCAGAATGGAATTAGAACATAGAACATAGAACAATACAGCGCAGTACAGGCCCTTCGGCCCTCGATGTTGCGCCGATCAAAGCCCACCTAACCTACACTAACCCACTATCCTCCATATACCTATCCAATGCCCGCTTAAATACCCATAAAGAGGGAGAGTCCACTACTGCTACTGGCAGGGCATTCCATGATCTTACGACTCGCTGAGTGAAGAACCTACCCCTAACATCAGTCCTATATCTACCCCCCCTTAATTTAAAGCTATGCCCCCTTGTAATAGCTGACTCCATACGCGGAAAAAGGTTCTCACTGTCAACCCTATCTAACCCCCTAATCATCTTGTACACCTCTATCAAATCACCCCTAAACCTTCTTTTCTCCAAAGAAAACAACCCCAAGTGCCTCAGCCTTTCCTCATAGGATCTTCCTACCATACCAGGCAACATCCTGGTAAACCTCCTCTGCACCCGTTCCAGTGCCTCCACATCCTTCCTATAGTATGGCGACCAAAACTGCACACAATATTCCAGAAGCGGCCGCACCAGAGTCTTATACAACTGCAGCATGACCTCAGGACTCCGGAACTCAATTCCTCTACCAATAAAAGCCAGTACGCCATATGCCTTCTTCACTGCACTATTTACCTGGGTGGCAACTTTCAGAGATCTGTGTACATGGACACCAAGATCCCTCTGCTCTTCCACACTACCAAGTAGTCTACCATTAGCCCAGTAATCCATCTTTTTATTACTCTTACCAAAGTGAATCACTTCACACTTAGCTACATTGAACTCCATTTGCCACCTTTCTGCCCAGCTCTGCAGCTTCTCTATATCCCGCTGTAACCTGCCATATCCTTCCTCACTGTCTACAACTCCTCCGACTTTCGTATCATCCGCAAACTTGCTCACCCAACCTTCTAACCCTTCCTCCAGGTCATTTATAAAAATGACAAACAGCAATGGTCCCAAAACAGATCCTTGCGGAACACCACTAGTGACGGCACTCCAAGATGAATCTTTGCCATCAACTACTACCCTCTGTCTTCTTCCAGAGAGCCAATTCCTAATCCAAACCTCCAACTCACCCTCAATGCCATATCTCTGTATTTTCTGCAGTAGCCTACCATGGGGGACCTTATCAAACGCCTTACTAAAATCCATATATACTACATCTACCGCTTTCCCCTCATCTACCTCCTTCGTCACCTTCTCAAAGAATTCAATAAGGTTTGTGAGGCACGACCTGCCCTTCACAAAACCATGCTGACTATCCTTGATCACATCATTCTTATCCAGATGTGCATAAATCCTATCCCTTATAATTCTCTCTAAGACTTTGCCCACAACAGAAGTGAGACTCACTGGCCTATAGTTACTAGGATTATCCCTACTCCCCTTCTTGAACAAGGGAACCACGTTTGCTAGCCTCCAGTCCTCTGGCACTACTCCTGTAGACAAAGAGGACACAAAAATCAAGGCCAATGGCTCTGCAATCTCCTCCCTTGCTTCCCAGAGAATCCTAGGATAAATGCAATCAGGCCCAGGGGACTTATCTATTTTCACCCTTGCCAGAATTTCCAACACCTCTTCTCTACATATCTCAAAGCCATCCATTCTACTTATTCGTGCCTCAGTATTCATATCGACAACAATGTCCTGTTCCTGAGTGAATACTGACGAAAAGTATTCATTCAGCGCCTCCCCAATCTCTTCAGCCTCCACACGCAACTTCCCATTACTATCCTTGATTGGACCTATTCCTTCCCTAGTCATTCTTTTATTCCTAACATACCTATAGAAAGCCTTAGGGTTTTCCCTAATCCTACCAACTAAGGACCTTTCATGTCCCCTCCTTGCTGCTCTTAGCTCTCTCTTCAGGTCCTTCCGGGCTACCTTATAACTCTCAATCGTCCCTATTGAACCTTCACGCCTCATCTTTACAAAGGCCGCCCTCTTCCATTTAACAAGGGATTCCAACTCCTTATTAAACCACGGCTCCTTCACACGACCCTTTCCTCCCTGCCTGATAGGTACGTACTTATCAAGGACACTCAATAGTTGCTCCTTGAACAAGTTCCACATATCAATTACGCTCTTGCCTTGGAATCTACTTTTCCAATCCACACATCCTAAGTCATGCCTCAACGCATCATAATTTCCCTGCCCCCAGCTATAACTCTTGCCCTGTAGTACACACTTATCCCTCTCCATCACTAGAGTAAAAATCACCGAATTGTGGTCACTGTCCCCAAAGTGCTCACCTACCTCTAGTTCTAATACCTGGCCTGGTTCGTTACCCAGAACCAAATCCAGTATGGCCTCACCTCTTGTTGGCTTATCTACATATTGTGTCAGGAAACTCTCCTGCACACATTGCACAAACACTGACCCATCTAACGAACTTGAGCTATAGCTTTCCCAATCAATATCAGGAAAGTTAAAGTCTCCCATAACAATCACCCTATTACTGTCACTCTTCTCCTGAATCATCTTCGCAATCCTTTCTTCAACGATTCTAGGACTATTAGGAGGCCTGTAAAAGACTCCTAACAGGGTGACCTCACCTCTCCTATTCCTAACCTCAACCCAAACTACCTCAGATGGCAAATCTTCATCCATCTTCCTTTCCACCGCTGTAATACTATCTTTGACAAGCAAAGCCACACCCCCCCCTCTTTTACCCCCACCTCTGACCCTACTAAAACATTTAAACCCTGGAACCTGCAACAGCCAATCCTGTCCCTGATCTAGCCATGTTCTGGAACCTTCTCCCTAAAACGGCTCAGACTGTTAAGATGATAATTTCTGTAGCCCGCAATGTCCTACTCCTATGCTTCCACTGCAGTTGATTAGATTAGATTAGATTCTCCACAGTGTGGAAACAGGCCCTTTGGCCCAACAAGTCCACACTGACCCTCTGAAGAGCAACCCACCCAGACCTATTCTCCTACATTTACCCCTGACTAATGCACCCAACACTTCGGGCAACTTAGCCTGGCCAATTCACCTAACCTGCACATCTTTTGGATTGTGGGAGGAAACTGGAGCACCCGGAGGAAACCCACGCAGACACGGGGAGAATGTGCAAACTCCACACCTACAGTCGTGAATAGCTGCTCATATCACCACCCAGTTTCAGGGGCACATGTGACTTCACATCCTCAGCAAGAGTCAAACACTGGGAGAAAGGCGATACACTGGCAATCAGTTTAGAGAGATTGGTTACTGTATCAGAATCAGGTAGACCTTGCTCTAGCTAAACAAGCCACTCCCATATTTCCGAGAAATTAAAGTAACTCAGCAACATTGGTGCAAACCCTCTGGGAGCTAAGGGGAAGTGAAATTTCAAATTTTCTGCTTTCAAAGGTGCACAGCTTCTAAAAATACATCATGTAATCACAAACTGATATTTACAATTCAAAATGTTTGGGGTGAATCCAAAACAACAGCTCTTTCCACAGATGTAGTTACTTACTAAAGATCAAGAAAAGCCACGCCTTTCATGATCACAGGTCATCTCCAACACTTTACAGCTAATAAGGTACTTTTTAAGTGTAGTTGCAAATGTTAAAAATGAAACAGCTAACTTGCACACAGCAAAATCCCACCCTGTAACAATGTCCAGATCATCTTTCCTTTTCAATAATGCTGTTTGAATGATAAATATTAACACAGTGCTCTTTGTGCCTGGAATCTGTTTTGTGCAGCACTGTCCCTCTGACAGTGCGGCACTCCCTCAGCACTGACCCTCCGACAGTGCGGCACTCCCTCAGCACTGGCCCTCCGACAGTGCGGCACTCCCTCAGCACTGGCCCTCCGACAGTGCGGCACACCCTCAGCACTGACCCTCCGACAGTGCGGCACTCCCTCAGCACTGACCCTCCGACAGTGCGGCACTCCCTCAGCACTGACCCTCCGACAGTGCGGCACTCCCTCAGCGCTGACCCTCCGACAGTGCGGCACTCCCTCAGCGCTGACCCTCCGACAGTGCGGCACTCCCTCAGCGCTGACCCTCCGACAGTGCGGCACTCCCTCAGCACTGACCCTCCGACAGTGCGGCACTGTCTCAGCACTGATCCTCCGACAGTGCGGCACTCCCTTAGTACTGACCTTCCGACAGTGTGGCAGTGTCTCAGCACTGACCCTCCGACAGTATGGTAGTGTCTCAGCACTGACCCTCCCACAGTGCAGCACTCCCTCAGTACCGATCCCCCAACAGTGCAGATCTCCCTAAGTACTGACCCCCCCGACAGTGTGGCACTCCCTCAGCACTATGGCAGCAGTGTCTGCACCAGCTTCATTTACTGTGAATGACTCCCGTCCTTAACCTCTCCCCTTATCCTGAGGTGTGGTGACCCTCCTGTTAAACCAGACGTCTCTCTCTCCAGGGGCAGAACAGCCTACTGTTCTCTGGTCCTATGGTCACTTCACTTCCCATCAAAAGATGCACTGCAGCAATTCAACAAAACCTCTTCAGCAGCACCTTCCACGCTTGCAACCTTTACCATGCAGAAGGACAAGGACAGAAGATACCTGAGAACAGCACCCCCTGCGAGTTCTCCTCCAAACCACTCACCATCTGGGCTTAGAAATATCACAGAATCCCTACAGTACGATAGAGACTATTTGTCCCATCAAGTCTGCACTGACCCTCTGAAGAGCATCCCATCTGATCCAGCCCCCACCCCATCTCCGTAACCCCCTCAGCACACGGGATCAATGTAGATTTCACCAGTTTCCTCATTTCCCCTCCCCCAACCTTATCCCAGATCCAATCTTCCAATTCAACACCACCCTCTTGACCTGTCCTACCTGTCCATCTTCCCTCCTACCTATCCACTCCATCTTCTTCTCCGACCTATCACCTTCTCCCCCTACTTCATCTACTTATCACATTCTTTGCTTCCTTCCCCCATCCCACCCCCTCCCATTTATCTCTCAGCCCTCTTGGGCCGTTCCCTCATTCCTGATTTTCCTGCTCCACGGATTGTGCCTGACCGGCTGTGCTTTCCTAGAATCGCACTCTTCGACCCCCATCCCCGTAACTCCGCATTTCCCATGGCTAATCCTCACAGCCTGCACATCCCTGGACACTAAAGGGCAATTTACCATGGCCACTCTACCTGACCTGCCCATCTTTGGACTGGAATGTATTGCCATTCCTTCAGTGTTAGTGGGTCAAAGCCCGATGCCCTTTCGTTGACAATACCCAGATCCCAAGGGCTGCTGTGGTTGAAGAAGGGGCAATTAGGGACAGGCATTGAATGCTGGCCCAGGCAGAAATGCCCACAGCCCATTAATGAACAAAAATAGCCAACTGGGCTTCCTATTCTTTGTCATTAGACAATCCTTTCTTTCTAGTTATTAATCAAATGAACCTCAGCTGGAATAGTGGGACCTATTTTCTCTGGTGTTAGTGTAGAAATTCAAACATGATTTTATTGAAGGTATAGCAGGCTTGAGCGGCCACTTTTGTCTTTTCCTGCTCTTAGTTCATTTATTTTCAAGAAATTCTTTTGTGGATCAGTGTCCCCCTACCTTCAGAATAAATGCCACCTTTTTCTGGGTAATATCAGTTCTGAAGAAGGGTCACTGGATTTGAAATGTTAACTCTGATTTCTCTGCACAAGACCTGCTGAGTTTCTCCAGCAATTTCCGTTTTTGTTTCAGATGTCCAGTACCTGCACTTTGTTTTATTTTAGATTTGTCTGATACTTGTGTCTGGGAAATGCTCTGTGACCTTGTACTAAATTATGGGCGTTAGATAAACATAGTTGTTGTTAAATATTGTTCTTGTGCTAACAGGGCAGTGAAACAGTGATTAATGAGCAGTTTTCAATTTCTCTTCCCTTCAGATCCTGACTGGGCATCTTACACAATTGGAGTGTTCATCTGCTTGAACTGTTCAGGGATACATCGAAACCTCTCAGGAATCAGCAGAGTCAAATCTATCTGGCTGGATTTCTGGGATGATGATTTAGTTGAGGTACAGGGAATGTTTGCATTACAATATTATAAGGGCTTTCTTGAGTGAAGTTTGACTGCAGCTTGTGCTGGGTTTGCTTAGATCAGCAAAGTCGTAGTTTGTTCACAGTCAGAGTATTTTACCAAACTTTACAAAATTTAAATCCACTGAATGTGGGTGTCATAGCTGGCAATTGCTATCCTATCTGTGCCGATAATGAACCTTCCTGAACTGCTACAGTTCGTGTGGTTATTCTTTGTAGCAATTTAAAACGTTTGAGGGAGCTAGTCAGACCACTTCACAGGGCTGCACAGTCAACGATGGTGGGCCTGGGATGAGATTCACATACATCAGTCAGACTGGGCAAGATCAGTCAAGTTTTCTGTCCTAAAGGCAAGTGCTTTCAGGCCAAGGATTGTTCATGTGTATAGTTAATGAGTAACTATGGGAACTTCTGTGACCCATGGACCTGGGAAAGATGTGAATCTGATGTTTGATCTGTGCTGAGTAAATCTGAACTCAGCTGGAGCAACAGCTTGGAGCTGTGAAGGACATTATGTCACAGAGAGAGGTGGATAGAGTGACCCTGAGCTCCTGATTGTGATCCAACAATACCTCCTGATGACCCACCTTCTCCTGTACATTGGGAGAGGACACCATTAGATTATCTTTAGAATTCATTCATGGGAAGTGGATATTACTGGCTGGGCCAGCATATACTGCCTATTTGTAATTGCCTAGAGGGCAGTTAAGAGTTAACCACATTGTTGTGGGTCTGGACTCACACGTACACTAGACTAGAGAAGTTTCATTAGTGAATTAGATGGATTTTTCCAACAATCAACAATGGTTTTGAGATCATCATTAGACTCTTAATTCCAAACTTCTTATTAAAAAATGGAATTCAAGTTCCACCACTTGCAATGGCAGGATGTGAACCCAGGTTCCAAGAACATTACTCAGCTTCGGAATTAATAGTCTAGTAATGGTAGGCTAGGCCATCACTTCCCCTAACTGTGGGTTATGTTATCTCACCACAGGGAGACTGAACATTGGGACACATTATTCACCAATCTGTATGTCACCATTGAGTCAAAGCCTCTGGGAATGTGGAGCATCTAATATATAATGACTAATAATTAATAAAACAACACGTGAACATTTTGTTCAGTGAACAAAATTATTGAGTGATAACCAGAGGGCATAGGTTTAGGGTGAGAGGGGAAAGATATAAAAGGGACTTAAAGCACAACTTTTTCAGAGGGTAGTGTTTTTGGAATGAGCTGCCAGAGGAAGTGGTGGAGGCTAGTACAATTGCAACATTTAAAAGGCATCTGGATGGGTGTTTGAATAGGAAGGGTTTAAACGGATATGGGTCAGGTACTGGCAAATGGGACTAGATTAGGTTGGGATATCTGGTCGACATGGATGAGTTGAACCGAAGGGTCTGTTTCCGTGCTGTACATCTCTATGACTCTATGACTAATAGGCACACGTTTAAGGCTTTGAATGAGGTTTGCATTGTAGATCAGCTGCAGCACAATAAAAAGAAGTCCCTTTTAATCTGATACTAATAAAAACATCTCTTCTTGTTGTTTTTTGTGTATAGCAAATGAGAACCCATGGTAACTGGATGGCGAGGAAACACTATGAAGCAAATGTTCCTCCTTTCTACTACAAGCCTCAGGCTTCAGATTGTGTGTAAGCAGCAATTTCTTTTACTGAGAACAGCACTGCTGTTCACAGAGATATCTTTGGTCCTGCCCACCTTACAGTTAGCCATGTGGAAGGTCATTCAGCTTCACAAGCCTGTCCCACCATCCAGTTATGGCTGATCCATAATCTTTAATTCATTTAGCTAGTCTTGCTGCAACAGAATATGACTTTAATGGAAAAAAAGCTGCAGAAGGCTGCAACATAAAGGGGCTTGGGGTACTTGTGCGTGAAAGACAGAAGGCTAGCACACAGGTGCAGCAGGTAATCGGGAAGGCTAATGGAACGTCAGCCCATATTTCAAGAAGGTTGAAATATCAGAGTAGGGAAATTTTACTGCAACTATTAAGGTGGTGGTAAGACCACATTTGGCATACCATGAGCAGTTTTGATCTGCTTATTTAAGGAAAGATATCATTTCATTGGAGGCCGTTCAGAGAATGTTCCCCAAGCTGATCCCTGGTATGGAGGGATTTTCTCATAAGCAAGGGTTAAAGAACTCAGATCTATGAATGTGGGAGTTGGGACGTCATGTTGAGGTTGTATAGGACATTGGTGAGGCCTCTTCTGAAATACATTCTGCAGTTCTGGTCGCCCTGCTATAGGATGGATATTGTTAAATTGAACAGGGTTCAGAGATGATTTATCAAGATATTGCTGGGGATGGAAGGTTTGAGAAATTAAAACAGATTGGAAAGGCTGGGACTTTTTTTCATTGGAGCATAGGAGGTTGAGGGATGATCTTATTGAGGTCTATAATATCATGAGAAACTTAGATAATGTGAATGACAAAGGTCGTTTCCTTAGGGTCGGCAAGTTCAAAAACTATGGGGCATAGTTTTAAGGTGAGAAGAGAAAGCTTTGAAAGGGACATGAGGGACAACTTTTTCACACAGAGAGTGTTTTGTCTGTGGAATGAACTACAAGAGGAAGCGTTAGATGCAGATACAGTTACAACATCTAAAAGACATTTGGATAGGTACATAAATAGGAAATATTTGGAGGTATATGAACCAAGTGCAGGCAGGTGGGACTAGTTTAGTTTGAGATCATGGTTGGTGTGGACTGGTTGGACCAAAGGGTCTATTTCCATGCTATATGATTCTATGACTATATGCACTTGAGTTTAACAAAATGGGAGGTGATCTCATTGAATGATATACGATTCCTAAGGGGATTAACAGGAGATGTTGTTTCCTTCATGGGAGGGTCAAGGACCAGAGGGCACAGTTTCAGAATAAAGGGGCTCCAGTTTAAGACTGAGATGAGGAGGAATTTCTTCTCTCAGACAGTTGAGAGTCTTTGGAACTCCTTGCCACAGAGAGCTGTGGAGGCAGAGTCCTTGTGTATATTTAAGGCCGAGATTGATAGATTCTTGATCAGGACGGGAATTGAGGGTCATAGGGAAAGGACAGGCAAGTGGGCATGAGGAATGTCAAATCAGCCATGGCACAGCAGGCTTGAGGGGCTGAATGGCCTACTCCTGTTCCTCTTTCTTATGGTTTTATGGCAATATTAATATACTCTGCTTGGCAAAGAACCATCTGTTTTGTGGAAGCACAGTTTGAGATTTCTGCTCCCCATTCTGTGAGACCATATTATGTACTCAATGGCCTGATTCTACATTCAAGGTTCTGCACCATTTGCCTCAACTACTCACCCTGCTCCCTCCCAAAGAAAATGGCTTCCTTCCACCAACAACTTAGCTCCTCTGAAAGGTGGCTCCTCTTGCCTTGGCTCACAGATTTTTCTGGGTGTTTGTCGGGTTTGTAACATGAAGTTACTGCAAGTTCTCTGTCATATTTGCATTTTTCAGAAAGCATGTTGAAGAATTACAGTTTCAATAATTAGCCTTTCTCACGAGATATCTTCACCAGTTGGGGTCTCAGCTGAATGGTCCATGACTATTCAACAGCTCATTAAATGTTCAACCCTATTGCTGTGGATCTGGAGTCACATGGAATCCAGACCATATAAAGATGGCAGATTTCCTTCCCTAAAGATATTGAGGGATGAGCTCTGTTGTTGCAGCAAACTAACAGCTTGAGGCTCAATCCTACTGAGACCAGCTTTTTTCAGATTTATGTTGAAATGAGTAAATTGCTCATGCTGAGATCTGAACTCACCTTTACTAGATGGCGAGTCTGGGTCTCTGGATGATTCACTCTGATTGTTTGAGGAAAGGGTGTGGCTGGGAAACACTGCTACATATGGGCATTCATACAAACATATAAATTAGGAGCAGAATCAGCCTCTTAAGCCTGCTCTGCCATTCAATAAGGTCAAATCTGATCTGATTTCTCCACATTCTAATAACCTTTCATTCCCTAACTTACCAAGAATTTGTCCACTTCAGACCCTTTGGTCAAATTTGTTCATGCTGACCAGACATCTGAAATTAATCCAGTCCCATTTGCCAACATTTGGTCCATATCCCTCTAAACCATTCCCATTCCCATTCCAGATGCCTTTTAAATATTGTCATTGTACCAGCCTCTAAACTTCCTCTGGTGGCTCATTCCATACACGCACTATCCTCTGCGTGAAAACTTTACCCCTCAGGTCCCTTTTAAATTTTGACTCCATACTCACTGCAGACTGAGGATGGAGCCATTTTGGACAAAATATCAGCCTGGTTTCCTCATGGCTGCAGCTCCAGTTGTCTTGAGTTGTTGGGGGAAGGGACTGTGCTGGTACACTGTTGTCAAGTGGAAACATAGATATGTCCTTTAACCAAACTGGCTTGGCAGTAATTGTTTACCTGGCACTCAAAACTCTGATGTTCCTCTCTGTCCCCGATCCAGAGTTCTGAAGGAGCAGTGGATTCGAGCCAAATATGAGCGAGAGGAGTTCACTGACATTGTCACTGAGCAACGGGAATCCCCCATATCAGGTACAGGGTTGGGGGGGATTGACCCTCCCCTTCATATACAACAACTTGTATTTGTCTAGCACCTTCTCATGCAGTAAAACATTCCAAGAAGCTCTGCAGAAGCAGAAATCAGGCAAAAAAATTGACAAGGAGCCGCAGGGGGAGGGACAGGTAACTTAAAGTGTGGTCAAAGATGAAGCTTTTAAGGCGTGCTTTAAAGGACGAGAGAGAGAGAGACAGAGAGAGTCCAATCTAAGGGCTTAGGGCCCAAGTGACAGAAGGCAATGGGCACCAATGGTGGAGTGATTAAAACCAGAAATACCCCATCACATTATTGGGATTGTATTATAGACCCCTTAACTGTCAGAGAGAAATTGAGAAACGAATTTGTAAGGAAATCTCAGTTATCTGTAAGAATAATAAGGTGGTTATGGTAGGGGATTTTAACTTTCCAAACATAGACTGGGACTGCCATACTGTTAAGGGTTTATGTAGAGAGGACTTTGTTAAGTGTGTACAAGAAAGTTTTCTGAGTCAGGTTGCGGATGTACCTACTAGAGAAGATGCAAAACTTGACCTACTCTTGGGAAATAAGGCAGGACAGGTGACTGAGGTGTCAGTGGGGGAGCACTTTGGGGAAAAGGGTAGACCAGATCTAAAAGTTGAAACTCTAAATGGGAGAAAGGCCATTATTGACAGAATTAGGCAAGAACTTTCAAAAGCTGATGGGGGCAAATGTTCACAGGTAAAGGGACGGCTGGAAAATGGGAAGCCTTCAGAAATGAGATAACGAAGGTCCAGAGACAGTATATTCCTGTCAGGGTGAAAGGAAAGGCTGGTAGATATAGGGAATGCTGGATGACTAAAGAAATTGAGAGCTTGGTTAAGAAAAAGAAGGAAGCATATGTCAGGGATAGACAAGATAGAGTGAATCCTTAGAGGAGTATCAAGGCAGTCAGAGTATACTTAATAGAGAAATCAGTAGGCCAAAAAGGGGGCATGAGATAGCTTTGGCAAATAGAGTTAAGGAGAATCCAAAGGGTTTTTACAAATAAATTAAGGACAAAAGGGTAACTACAGAGAAAATAAGGCCCCTCAAAGATCAATAAGGCAGCCTTTGTGTGGAGCCGCAGGAGATGGGGCAGATACTAAATGAGTATTTTGCATCCGTATTTACTGTGGAAAAGGATATGGAAGAGAGAGTGTAGCGAATAGATGGTGACATCTTGAAAAATGTTCATATTACAGAGGAGGAAGTGCTGATGTTGTGAAACGCATACAAGTGGATAAGTCCCCAGGACCTGATCAGGTATACCCTAGAATTCTGTGGGAAGCTAGAGAAGTGATTGCTGGGCCTCTTAATGAGATATTTGTATCATTGATAGTCACAGGTGAGGTGCCGGAAGACTGGAGGTTGGCTAACGTGGTGCCACTGTTTAAGAAAGGTGGTAAGGACAAGCCAGGGAACTATAGACCAGTGAGCCTGACGTTGGTGGTGGGCACATTGTTGGAGGGAATCCTGAGGGACAGGATGTACATGTATTTGGAAAGACAAGGACTGATTTGGGATAGTCAACAGGGCTTTATGAGTGGGAAATCATGTCTCACAAACTTTGTTCCTTCTTCAAAAAGACTCAACCAAGAAGATTGATGACAGCAGAGTGGTAGATGTGATCTATATGGACTTTAGTAAGGCTTTCGACAAGGTTCCCCATGGAAGACTGATTAGCAAGGTTAGATCTCATGGAATACAGGGAGAACTAGCCATTTGGATACAGAACTGGCTCAAAGGTAGAAGACAGAGGGTGGTGGGAGAGGGTTGTTTTTCACACTGGAGGCCTGTGACCAGTGGAGTGCCACAAGGATTGGTGCTGGTTCCACTACTTCATTTTTCGCAACGATTTGGATGTGAGCATAAGAGATATAGTTAGTAAGTTTGCAGATGACACCAAAATTGGAGGTGTAGTGGACAGCGAAGGTTACCTCAAATTACAATGGGATCTTGATCAGATGGGCCAATGGGCTGAGAAGTGGCAGATGGAGTTTAATTTAGATAAATTGAGGTGCTGTATTTTGGGAAAGCAAATCTTAGCAGGACTTAATATATTTAATGGTAAGTCCTAGGGAGTGTTGCTGAACAAAGAGACCTTGGAGTGCAGGTTCATAGCTCCTTGAAAGTGGAGTCGCAGGTAGATAGGATAGTGAAGAAGGTGTTTAGTATGCTTTCCTTTATTGGTCAGAGTATTGAGTACAGGAGTTGGGAGATCATATTGCGGGTGTACAGGACATTGGTTAGGCCACTGTTGGAATATTGCGTGCAATTCTGGTCTCCTTCCTTTCGGAAAGATGTTGTGAAACTTGAAAAGTTCCAAAAAGATTTACAAGGATGTTACCAGTGTTGGAGGATTTGAGCTAAAGGGAGAGGCTGAACAGGCTGGGGCTGTTTTCTCTGAAGTGTCGGAAGCTGAGGGGGGACCTTATAGAGGTTTATAGAATCATGAGGGGCACGGATAGGATAAATAGACAAAGTCTTTTCCCTGGGGTGGGGGAGTCCAGAACTAGAAGGCATAGGTTTGGGTGAGAGGGGAAAGATATAAAAGAGACCTAAGAGGCAACTTTTTCACTCAGAGGATAGTACGTGTACGGAATGAGCTGCCAGAGAAAGTGGTGGAGGCTGATACAATTGCAACATTTAAGAGGCAATTGGATGGGTATATGAATAGGAAGGGTTTGGAGGGATATGGGCCGGGTGCTGGCAGGTGGGACTAGATTGGGTTGGGATATCTGGTCAGCATGGACAGGTTGGACCAAAGGGTGTGTTTCCATGCTGTACATCTCTATGACTCTATGACTCAAAAGATCAGAATTAGAGGAGGGTTGTGGATTACAGAGAGAGGTCAAGGCTATGGAGAGATGTGGAAACATGAGTTTTAAAATTGAGTCATTGAGCACCAAGAGAACAGGACTAGTCATGAATTGGAACTGGCACCCTTCAAGGTTCATAGATGTTTCCTTGCTCATTATAAAGGTGACCGTGTCGGTTATCTCTGGAAACGGGGAAAGGACAAAGGAAATTTTCAGAAGCGGAGTTTCCGGCTTTTGGAGAAAGAGGGTGTTATCCAATACTACGCTAAGGAGGAGGTATGGCTCTTGTATCTGTCCCAGTTGTAAAGATTTCTCCCTCTGCCTCAATACATACCATGTTTACTGCTAGAGGTTGACCTGAACCTGAGCCGAGCTCCACTGACATCAGTAAGACTGGATATTGACAGTGTCTATAACAGATGGGTTACCAATCTTCTGAAGTCTTCAAGAATTTGAGTATGGTTTTCTGAACGTGACTGCATACAAATCCAGCAGAAAAATTTAGTTATCAATGGTGTTTCTTCATTGAAAACTTTTGTTTATTAATTCTAAAATATTGGAAATGGGAGAAATGCTTCTAGTCTGGAATTGGGGTGCTTAGGGGTCATGTGATAAATAAAGAAATTGGCAAATCCTGAAACTGAGCCTAACAACCACAATATTTTCTTTAGGACAGATTTAACTCCAACCAGTGGGGAGATTTACCACACACCCCCCCCCCCCCCCTCCCCCAACACCCCCATTTCTTCCCTCTGCCTGATTCGTACTAATTTCAGTTTCACTCAAGCTCTTCAACGCCACACTCTATCAAATGCTGTGTTGGTGTCATGGACAGTCACACTCATGTCATGGAGGTCAGTTCCTTTGTCCATGTTTAGGCTGAGGTTGCAATTAGAACAACAGCTGAATGGTTCTGGTGGAACCCAAACTGAGCAACAGCACTCAGGCTATTGGTCTGTAGGTACTACTTGGTTGCACTGTTGATGATACCTTCCATCACTTTGCCAATGATTGACAGTAGCCTGATGGAGGGTGATTGTCTATGCTGGTGTTTTTATTTTGCTATTTGTGGACAGGATGTACCTGGGCAAGGTTCCATATTTCACATTACCTTACTGAATGCATGCTACACAATCCCACAAACATTACAAATCATGCTTTTTAATTTCCAACAGTTAGCCTTTATGTGCCCTTTCTTAAGGCAAGTATGTCATAGAGTCATAGAGATGGACAGCATGGAAACAGACCCTTCGGTCCAACCCATCCATGCCGACCAGATATCCCAACCCAATCTAGTCTCACCTGCCAGCACCCGGTCCATATCCCTCCAAACCCTTCCTATTCATATACCCATCCAAATGCCTCTTAAATGTTGCAATTGTACCAGCCTCCACCACTTCCTCTGGCAGCTCATTCCATACACGTACCACCCTCCGCGTGGAAATGTTGCCCCGTAGGTCTCTTTTATATCTTTCCCCTCTCACCCTAAACCTATGCCCTCTAGTTCTGGACTCCCCAACGCCAGGGAAAAGACTTTGGTCTATTTATCCTATCCATGCCCCTCATAATTTTGTAAACTTCTATAAGATCACCCCTCAGCCTCCGATGCTCCAGGGAAAACAGCCCCAGCCTGTTCAGCCTCTCCCTGTAGCTCAGATCCTCCAACCCTGGCAATATCCTTGTAAATCTTTTCTGAACCCTTTCAAGTTTCACAACATCTTTCCGATAGGAAGACCAGAATTGCACGCAATATTCCAACAGTGGCCTAACCAATGTCCTGTACAGCTGCAACATGACCTCCCAATTCCCGTACTCAATACTCTGACCAATAAAGGAAAGCATACCAAACGCCTTCTTCACTATCCTATCTACCTGCGACTCCACTTTCAAGCAGCTATGAACCTGCACTCCAAGGTCTCTTTGTTCACCAACACTCCCTAGGACCTTACCATTAAGTGTATAAGTCCTGCTAAGATTTGCTTTCCCAAAATGCAGCACCTCGCAATTATCTGTATTAAACTCCATCTGCCACTTCTCAGCCCATTGGCCCATCTGGTCTAGATACTGTTGTAATCTGAGGTAACCCTCTTTGCTGTCCACTACACCTCCAATTTTGGTGTCATCTGCAAACTTACTAACTGTACCTCTAATGCTCGCATCCAAATCATTTATGTAAATGACAAAAAGTAGAGGACCCAGCACCGATCCTTGTGGCACTCCACTGGTCACAGGCCTCTAGTCTGAAAAACAACTCTCCACCACCACCCTCTGTCTTCTACCTTTTGAGCCAGTTCTGTATCCAAATGGCTAGTTCTCCCTTTATTCCATGAGATCTAACCCTACTCAGACCCCCGATCTCTCTATGCAGGTGTGTGCAAATGACAGCTTACATTCTTGTTTTCTTTTCCTTTATTCTTTTATGGAATGTGGCTACCACTAATTGCTCTTGAATTCAGTAAATTGCTAGGCTATTACAAAGGGCAGTTAAAGGTCAATCAAATTGCTGTGGGTCAGGATTCAGATGTCTGTCAGATCGGGCAAGGATAGCAGACCTCCCTCCCTGAAGAAAATTAGTCTAGTTTTTTAATTACAGATTTTATGGAATCTGAATTTCATTATCTGCTGTGGTCAGATTCAATTTCATGTTGCCAAGATTGCTCTGGATGACTACCTCAGTGATATCACTATGATGTCACCACCTCCCACAATTAGGACAAAATGTCAAATTGAAACCATTTTTAATGAGCAGCTCAACAGCAGCTGCTCTTATCTTCCAAGTCCCATCTTATTCCCAAAAGGTTACTATTTTTAAATTCACTCATTAGTGAGATAAACTAAGATCTTAGTGTTGTTCAATCTTTTTTTTGACCCATATCATCTCTCAAATACAATGCCCTTTTCTCTCTCGAATTTCACAGAAATCTGATCCTGTTATTTCCTCAAATTTGTAAACTTTTCCCTGACTAGTTTCCTTAGTGTCATGGTCATCGCACATGAAAGAGATGAGTACACTTCCAAAATTAAACAAAGAACAGCAGATGCTGGAGATTTGAAATAAATAAAAGCAGAAATTGCGAGAAAAACTCAATAGGTCTGACAGTCTGTGGAGAAACAGAATTAATGTCTTCAACTCATGTTCGTTCTTCAGAACTCGGAACAGCTTCGCTGGTTTACCATCCGTAGTCTCTTTGCCTACCTTTCATTTTCATTCTCTCCCTCTCTGCCTCCACCTACTTGCTCACTCCTACCCCTTCACTCCACCTAGCATCAGCATAAATATCACCTTTTTCTAGCTGCTTTTAGTTCTGAAGGGCCACTGGACTCTAAACATTAACTTTGTTCTTCTCTCCACAGATGCTACTTGACCTGCTGGGTTTCTCCAGCATTGTCTGTGTTTATGTCAGAGTACACATCTGAAGCAGTCTCCACAAAAACGCTTTGCAATCAAGTTGTCCATTTGTAATTTTGTCACAATTTTGTAGTGACATGAAACACATTTCAACCTCTTTTGCACTTAATTTAGGGAACAAGTGAATCAAAACCAGAAGTTAAATTTGAAACATCAGCAAGTAGCCCCTATTCATTGAATCAAAGCTTTTCTCAGTTCAAATCTTGTTTCGAATTTGTCTTGGAGGAATTTCTCTTTTCCCTCCCTGTTTTTGTCTTTAAATCACAAGGTTTTTACTGTCTTCTTGTTCTTTGAAATTCAAAGTTCACATTTTTGCATTTTTCTTTCTCCTCCCTTTAAATCAGGTTTTATTTTATTAATTCCTGGCAATGTGAGCCTCATTGTAATATTCCCAGTGGTTCCAGTGTGGTCACAACCTCACACTATCCTTCCTTCCTTCTTGCAACATTGGTTCCAGCTTCAACTAAAAACCATCCTTTTTGTCTGTTTGGCAGCATCTAATGTGGGGCTACTTCTGCACAAATCCTTTGGTCTCACTGACTCAGTCTGTCAATCTGTAGCAGAGGTCAGCTACTTGATATTAAAGCTTCAATAAATTTTAACTCCCCTCTTCCCCCCCATCTCCATGACCACACTGACACATTGTTCGTCAATGAGCAGAGTTCAGCTTCACATCATCTCACCCACCTCCTACATCACCATCCTTACTACCACATTGTTTAATTTATATTAAGAAACAGGTTCATCATAGCTACTTTATGAAGTCTAGTGGCCATAATAACATATATATATACATGCTTAAATGCAGAGAAAATTACAAAACATAAAAGAGCAAATTACAAATTTATTTTGTTTACTTGGAATCTGTTAAAAAAAACAAATGACATGAAAAGAGCAGATGTCATTCTATAGTTGCACATCTCTCCATCTCTTCCCACGCTCGACTCCATTTCATCCCAGGCTGTCTCCTTCAGGATAATTCCAATATTCCAGCTGTTCAGGATCTGATATCCCATGGAGAAACCACACAAGTACAGTGTGAGAAGAGGAAAGCAGGCAGAGATGTTACAAATGAAACAACACAATCTGTTTTAACAGGATAAAGAGCCAAAAGGAGTCATTCACGTGTCAGAGCTTAATGCCACATTCCAGCCAGAAAAAATTGGCAATCCAAATGGGCTGCAAATCACCTACCTGAAAGATGGGCGTACCAGGTGTATGTTTGTCTACCACAAAAACGGCAAGGTAAGGGAGGGTCTAACAGCCTCAAAAGCTCACAGCAAACAGAAGCTACACATTCCTCAGTGTCTCTCTGTCCCAATACTGATCCACTCTCAATACTGACACCCCCCCCCCCCCCCCACCACCATCTGTCTGTCCCAATACTGACCTTCTCTCACTCTCTGTTCAAGTACTAATCTACTCTCAATACTGACCCTCTGTCGACATGACCCTCCCTCTCCCAGTCTGTCTGTCTCAATACTGACCCTCTCTCTATATTGACTCTCTCTCTGCCCCAAAACTGACTTTCACTCAATGCTGACTCTCCCTTTTTTTCCCTGTCTGCCTGTCTCAGTCCTAATGACTGACTCTCCTGTTTTGTTCCTAGGACATTGTGGATTGGTTCAATGCAATCAGGGCAGCCCGTTTCAGATATCTGAAAATTGCTTTCCCTACAACCAGTGACACAGAGGTGAGCTCACATATGTGTGAATCATATATTGACAAAGAGCTGCAAAGATACAGAGAAACACATAACGTAAATGAACACATGAAATGTAGAGTAGGCTGTTTGGACTTGCTTGGTCATTCAACAACAACACTGTTGATCTTCTTAATCACCTGCACATTCACACCCTGTACTCCGAGTGCCCACCATCCTATCAGAGTTTATCTGGCTCCATCTATGCAACCCTGTTCAATAACATGCACATGAACATGCACATAGACACCACCAGGCCATGCACACGGACGGATACATCTACGGTCATAGCCCTGGACACACACTGTGATGCACATACACACACACGATCACATGTATACGTACAGACATGCACACAAAGATACAAACATATGGACATACATAAACACTTCCAGATGAAGACACTATGAATAAACACAAACAATTGCATAAACACAGGCTTTCAAATGTACATATGCAGAAAATACACTATGCAAATACCAGTATATACAGATATATGCATAGACACTTTCACAAATTTATACATACATTAACAGAGCCACATACTTCACATTATACTGGAGGCTGCTTTACAAATGGTTTAGAAAATGTTTGATTGAGGGGGGAATTACCCCAGAACTAACGAGAATAGTTGAATTCTTACAATACACTTTTTAAAATGATTACACTATCCAGTAGAGGTAGCATGAGGATACCTCTGGGAACCGGGAAGTCAATTCAGCAACAGGATTCAGATTTCCCTAGACGGAAGAACTAAAATGAGCTCATGGTAGCTGTGAGAAAGGACCACGACTGGACCACTGTTTCATGTGTCTGTGTAGTGTGTCTACTGAACTGATGGATTTTTATATTGTTATTTTCTCAGCTCATACCAAAATTAACGAGAAATTATTTAAAGGAGGGATATATGGAGAAAACTGGCCCCACGGTATGTACATTGTGCATTACAGAATAAATATGATGCGCTTATTGTAGGAATTGTAAATCTTTCGTGGAATTGCTGTGTTCTTCCAGCCTCCTGCTTTTCTAAAATGGGGCGACACGGTGGCACAGTGGTTAGCACGGCTGCCTCACAGCGCCAGAGACCAGGGTTCAATTCCCACCTCAGGCGACTGTGTGGAGTTTGCACATTCTCCCCGTGTCTGCGTGGGTTTCCTCCATGTGCTCCGGTTTCCTCCCACAGTCCAAAAATGTGCAGGTTAGGTGAATTTGCCGTGTTAAATTGCCCGTAGTGTTAGGTGAAGGGGTAAGCGTAGGGGAATGGGTGTAGGTGGGTTGCGCTTTGGCAGGTCAGTGTGGAATTGTTGGGCCGAAGGGCCTGTTTCCACACTGTAAGTAATCTAATAAAATACATGACACTCTCAAAATTTGAGGAACTTTATATCTCACACTATACAATGTATTCTTTAAGACTACAAAATCTAATTGCGTACAGAAGGGTGAGATTAGTTGGTGTTTAAGTAGTCTTTCCAGGATGGCTTTCTCAGGAATTTGAAATTAATTTTTAATACTTTTTAAACTATGATCCAGAAATTTGGATATAGTCAACAACTCTTGCAATAAAACTAGAATCATCAATTAACTATATCGCCATCAACACTGACAGTGAGTGAAGGAGTGAATATGCTCAGGAGGTTATTGGTGACCTGCCAATGTCCTGTTCTAAGGGAGATTCCCAGAACAGTAGACACAGAATAACAAACATTCAAGCTGCTCTGGTCAGCAGTGTCATTGCTTTTATGTCAGATGTTCCAGAGCATTCTCTCTGGGTAGTGCACTCAGTATACGAGGAGAATTTGGAGGATCACCTTACCATACTAGCTCTGATCAGGAATCCCTCTCTATCTCTGGAGGTAGGGATTTATGAAAGGACTAATGCAGAACACTAAAGCTATATATAAAACAAATAAAGCACTGAGATTCATTTTGAGAAGGATGGAATTGAAAAGCAGAGAAGTTGTATTAAACAAAAAAAACCAAATTACTGCAGATGCTGGAAATCAGAAACAAAAACAGAAATTGCTGGAAAAGCTCAGCAGGTCTGGCAGCACCTGTGGAGAGAAAGCAGAGTTAAGGTTTCAGGTCCAATGACCCTCCTTCAGAACTGACTGCAGCTTGGGAAAGGTTGGTATGTATTCTGAAGATGGAGTGTGGCAAGGGGATGGAGTAAACTTATATAAATCTTGGTTACATCACATTCAGAATAGAATTCTAACTCCATATTTTAAGTAGTACATAGAGGCAAATGCAAGGACATTAATCATAGCTAGAACATTTTTAAATTTTGGTAAAGGATGAACAGGCTGAAGATCTTATCTCCAAGGTTTGATAGGGAAGATGTTTCTAATTGCTGGTGACCAAACCAAGCAGACAGTTACTAAAGAAATTTAGCAAAATCATCTTAAGGAATGTGGAACAAAAAAAAAGGGAAATGCATTCAAGGGAAAACTCAATAACTATCTGAGGGGAAAAGGAAAAGAATGAAGCAGAGCTGTGGTCAGATGAAGTAAGATGAAGGAGGCTTGTGGACGAGAAACATCAGCATGGGTCAAGTGTTGAATGACTCACTTCTATAATGTAATTCTATGTAAATTGAACCTTATTTCGTCTGATATATATTAAAATGTTAAGAAAGCTAAATATACATGTAAAGCATTCAAGTGTCAAAAAAACAAAAATTTCATCATATACCATAGAAATAAACTGAAGTATGGCCCTTTCCTTCAGCAAAAAGAACCTTTTAAGAGAAGATGGTTCACGTTGGATATTCAGGATCGTAAACTGCTGTACTTTAAGGAACCGCTGGTAAGTGCTCAGAAAGGCAGTAGTTGTCGAAGCATGCCAGGGACAGCAAAACACCCAAGGGCTGATACAATGAAGTACACAATTGTTGGTGTCAGATTGATCTAAGATTCATACAATGGCAACAAGAACAAGATTCCTCTCAACCTTTGACATGATTGTTTCTCAGATGAGGTGAGAAGAGTTTCTGAGATGCTAAATGAATCATAGGCTATTTTAAGGAATTGGCTCAATGGGATCTTTAAATATCTTGCTGTTAATATAAATTAACATTAAAAGTATAACAGGAGCAGTGGGCTACTCTACCCCTTGTGCCTGCTATACCATTCAAAGAGGTCAAGACTGATGTGTGAAATAACTCCACAGAGTATCCCAACACAAAGTCACCCTTTATCTACACGTGCAAAGTCCTTGACACTGGTCCAGCTCCTTCAGAGTCAGCTCAGTGAACAGAAGCCCTGACACTCCTGTTATGTCTGTCAGCCAGGGCTCCTTAATTGTCCCACATTAACGCCATCTGGCATTATAACTACTGCAATCTGATTACTCCACATCTTTAGCTTCTTCCCTAACTTTTTATCCACTTTTACTGTAAAACAGTCAAGGATTCTGTTGCCACCATCTTCTGAGGAATACAGTTCAAAAAACTCACACACCAAGACTTTTTTTTTTCAATTCCGGATTAATTAATTGAATTCCAATTCCAAGTGCTGTTGTGGTGAAATTGGAATCAGTGTCCCTAGATCATTTACCTGGGTCTCCGGCTGACTAATCCAGTGATAACACATTATCCCTAACACAACCTGAGCAGCTGCTCTGTGTTTGTTATCAATTGACAGATAATCTGATAGCATCAATCTCCCACCAGGGGCAAGTTTGAAATTGAAATTCCTATTGGTTGGTGAGGCTCATTGTCATGTGTTTTCACTGTGGGATCATCGGGATTAGCTATTGCCCCATCTTCCTCCTTGTCATATTGGACTTGCCGAAGGCTGGCATGCTGTCTTGACCAAGAGGGAAGTTGTGGGTTTAAGCTCCACTCCAGGGCAGTACTGAGGGAGTGCTACACTGTTGGAGATGCTGTCTTTCGAGGAGATGTTAAACAGAAGCCCCGACTGTCCCTGCAGGGGGTCATACAAGAACCCATGACACGACGTCAAAGAAGAACAGTGAGCCTTTCCCTGTATCCTGATTCAACCAATTTATCCGTGAACCTACCACAAGTAGTAATAGACATGAAAAAACACAACAGACACCAGAAATCTGAAATAATGACAAATGCTGGAAATAAATCCTCAGCAAACCTGGGAATTTGCATGAAGAGTGATATGGAATTCACATTTTTGATCAAAGATCCTTTGTCAGAACTCACTATCAACAAATGATGTGGTCATGATCACATTGCTGTGTGGGAGGAGCCAGGCTTGGCACAAATTGGGTTTCCCGCAGTCACTTCAGTTTTACTGATGGCAAAAACCTTTGGGACATTGAGTTTAACTGCGCTTTTCACAATGTTCTTCCTTTCAGGATGCCTATGCACAAGGCGAGGTGTTCATTGGGCATTCAGAGTATGGGTATAATATTCTGGAGGGCCTCCCACCCGGTGTGAAAGGCAATAAATGGAACTTGGGGATAACGATTGAGACGCCAGAGCGGAAGTTTGTATTTACCTGCAAAGATACTCAGGATCTCAAGGAATGGATTGTAGCTTTCAAAGAAGTGATATTCAAGCCAATGTGCTTGCAAGATTACACAGGTAAGAACCACAATTTTAAATTTCTGATTTGAACATGCCTTTTTGTGTTCCTCATGCTAATCCAACACAGCTCAGATACTTGAGGGAGTTGGGTGTTACACTGATAGGACCACAGTACCACACAGCCAATAGGCTGACAGGGCTAGTTCTGCGTGAAATTGATATATGATTCCACGTTGCTGTTTTTCAGCTATAATTGCAGCCAGATAGCATCAGGAGCTATTCACCATTCGGGTCATCGTGTCTGTATGATACGTTTGCCTTGTCCGGTGGACAGTATGCCAGACCAGCCCCCTGCCCGGTCTGTTGTTCAATTCTGTGGTTTGGGGTGCAGACTCTAATGCCTCCAACTGGTGCATCTGAGACAATCGCCTCAGCACAGAAATGGGAGCAAACCTGAACCTAGAACCCCACTTCCCATGGACCAGAGGGCAGCGCACATTCTCACAAAGTCTTCATGATTGTTCAATCCAGACATATTCCTGGCTCAGAAAATCCTCAGCTCTTCTGACTTTTGAAAACAAGAACACAGTAGGGTGAAAACACAGCATCATCAAAATAAGATGTAGTAAAGGAGTAAATAACCAAGCTGGTTCTCGTGTTCTGTATGACCAACTAACACTTTTATTTTTCAGTTGAGGCCTCTTTAAGACGGAAGCAGAGGTGATGATAACTCAAAAAAAGTGGCGGCGAGACTCCAAACAGGGCATTCCATTCAGAAGATAGTCTGTGAATAGTAATGGGGAGGCACTCTTCATTTGGATAATCCCAATTTGCTCTGAACAGACATTGAAAAAACATGAACGCTGGTTAACACACAATGTCTGTTACATTCTGGGCTTTGAACACAGATACTCAAGCCGACGAAAAGCTATGATTCCTGTATCAGTGTTCCAACTTGTCCATCGGGCACTCTGCCAACATCTGGTCCTACTGAAAGCACCCATTACAATTCAGTTACTTAAGTATCAACAGTTCATGAAGTGTTCTAACTATAGCTGTACATCTTGCAGACCAGGAACAGAATCAGCAAGATTTCTGGGAGGCATTCTTCTGAACCAAAAAATTTGGAGTACAAGAAAACCAGAAGTGAAACCCCAATGCCATTATTTCAGAGTCTGCTGACACTCCTGGTTTCGGACAATACGGATGTTTGCTGCATCATAAACCCATGTGCCAGAATCCATAGAGGAGGAGACTGGGGAATGAGAACAATTCTTCACCACCTTCTGTTTTACTGGGTGGGGATCTTAGTGTGCTGCCTCTGAATAGATACATGTTGGAATTATAAAACACTACAGTCAGGAGTTTCCATGTGCAGTGTTTGTTTCTGATGAAAAATGGGCTACAGTGTACATCAGTAAAATGATTCCTTCAGGAGCTTTCCCCGATAATTGTGGTTCCCCACAGACAGACTAGGGGCCATACTGCTATTTGAAATGAAATTGGGGACCCACAGTCTGTAGGGCTCCATTTCTGTAAAATGTGAAACATTTTTAAAACAGAATAATTTGGTTACTCTTTGTTCTTTATGAATGTAATAAAGAGAATTCCAAACAAAAAAGTTGGAAATATCTTGAAGGAGCATGGTATTTACTTTAATTCCATGTTTTATTTGGTTTTTGATAAAATCAGCAGTCTGGTACCGGTGTACAACAGGTCTGAGACTCTCATTCAGCACCTGTTCTCATCTCATAAAGGAAAGATCTTCTGAAACCTGGTTAGATATCTTACAAAGCATGGCCTTCACTCTTCCTGCTCTCTTTTAAGGGGGGGGGGGGGGGGGCGGTGGTGGTTCAACAGTTTATACTCAGGTGGGGTTTTTCTTTCAGCAGCAAGTAAAATGCAGGAAAAAAAACTTGTCTTTTCTCACACTAGTTGCCTTTAAAAAGACCTTGTGGTATACACTGTGCCTGCCACAAAAACCTGGAGAGAAGGGATTGAAAATCCAAAGTCCTGGTAAGCAAAAGGAACCCTGTGGAGTGATGTGAGTGAGCTGTGAAGTCCAGTATTTCCTCAACTCACATCCATTTTTTTTTCTTTTTTAGTTTGCATATGTGTGCGCGCATGGGAATTTTAAAACGGGATTAGACTTTAACAAGTAAAGGCATAGATTGATAGCTTTATTGCAAAGAGTTTGAAGCTAAAATTATTTGCCTAGCTACTTACTGAACCAAAGTGTTTTGTGATTCTTATACATGCTTTTCATCCAAATAATTATCTAATGTCCTCTTGACTGCTTCTTTTGCAAATTACTCTAAATCCATGCCCTCTCATTCCTTTCACAAACATGGACAACTTCTCCCTATTTATCCAACTCTGTCAGCTCACGATTTTGAAAATGTTAACGACCTTCTCTCCAAGGGGAACAGTTCCAACTTTTCTAATCTTTCCTCATAACTGATTTTTCTCATTCCTGGGACCATTCCTGTAAACCACTTCGGCATTCTCTCCAATGTGTTCATTTCCTTCTTATAATGTAACACCCACAACTGTATACAACACTCCAAATGAAGTCTATTAAGTTTCTTATATTAGTTCAACATCACCTTCTTACTCTCAAATTCCATTCCTCTATTAATACAAAGTTGAGGACACTATATAGACTAACTGCTCTTGCTAGCTGTCTTACCACCTTCAGTAATGTGTACATAAACATCCAGGGCCCTCTGATCCTGGATCCCTTTAGAAATGTACCCCTACTTCATACTGCCCTTCATACCAGAATGCATCATCTCTCATTTCTCTGCATTGAATCATATCTACCACATATCTGCCCATTCACCCAAATTGTCCATGGCTTTTGGGAGTTCTACACAGTGCTCCTCAGTTTACAATTCTTCCAAGTTTTATGTCATCTGCAAACTTTGAAATTATCCCCTGCACACAAAGATCTAGATCACTGAATAAATGCCAGAAAAAAACAAGTGTCTCAATACCAACCTTTGTTTTAGTTCACTACAAACCTTCACCCAGCCCCAAACATATCCACAATTAAAGCTTCATATCAATCAGCCAATCTTGTATCCACATCTCTCCTGACCCTTTTAGTCTATGACCTACAACTTTTCTCAAGTCTATTGTATGGCATGATATCAAATGTCTTCTGGAAGTCCACATACACATCAACGCCATCACCTTCATCGAGCTTGTTACCTCTTAAAAAAACACCAGCCACCTTTTTCATGCAACCACTAACTCTAGCCCAAATAACTGGCTCAAGAAGCTTTCCCACTTCAGACATTAAGTTAATTGTTCAGCTTATCCTTTCAACCTTTCTTGAACAAGGCTGTAACACTTGCAATTTTCTAGTCTTTTTGCGCCTCTTCTTTGGAAGACTGAAAGGGTATGGCCAGTGTCCCTGCAATTTCCACACACACTTCCTTCAAAATACTTGGATGCATCTCATGATCCCAGCGCCAACAGTCTATTCAAGACTTCTTCCTTAAGTTTTGAATTCTTCCAGCTACAGTTCCCTCATCACTATGGCCTGAATATCATCCCTCTGTTAAAATCAGACACAAAGTTTTCATTTAATGTTTTGGTGCCAATCCCTTCATTTCTCCTGAATCAACCCATCTCCTTTTACCAAGTTTTGTATATCTATTTGGATATCTATAGAAAACATTTGGACATCCTTTTATGTCTGCTGCCAGTCTTTTCAAATCATTCTTCTTTGGTCCTCTTGCCTATTTACCTCCCCTCTGAACCTTCAACAACCATCGAGATTCGCAATTTTATTTTCTCCCTGACATCAGCTGACTTTTCCTTCTTTGTCCTAATTTCTACCTTCTTTGTCATTCAGAGTGCTCTGGATTTGTTTATCCTACCTTTCCTATTGCAGAAATGTACCTTGACTATACCCAGCTGAAAATGTGTTGCTGGAAAAGCGCAGCAGGTCAGGCAGCATCCAAGGAGCAGGAGAATCGATGTTTTGGGCATGAGCCCTTCTTCAGGAATGAGGAAAGTGTGTCCAGCAGGCTAAGATAAAAGGTAGCGATGAGTGACTTGGGGGAGGGGTGATGGAAATGTGATAGGTGGAAGGAGGTCAAGGTAAGGGGGATAGGCCAGAGTGGGGGTGGAGGCGGAGAGGTCAGGAAGAAGATTGCAGGTTAGGAAGACGGTGCTGAGTTTGAGGGTTGGGACTGAGACAAAGTGGGGGGAGGGGAAATGAGGAAACTGGAGAAATCTGAGTTCATCCCTTGTGGTTGGAGGGTTCCTAGGCGGAAGATGAGGTACTCTTCCTCCAGCCGTCAAGTTGCTATGGTCTGGCGATGGAGTCGACCAAAGACCTGCATGTCCTTGGTGGAGTGGGAGGGGGAGTTGAAGTGTTGAGCCACGGGATGGTTGCGTTGGTTGGTCCGGGTGTCCCAGAGGTGTTCTCTGAAACGTTCCGCAAGTAGGCGGCCTCATCTCCTCTTTGAAGGTAATCCAGGGGGATCCAAGATGGCGGCGACGCAGCAAGTCTGAGTCTACAGTGCTCCTCCCAAAACTTGGGCAAAGTGGGTCACCCGCCCCCACCACACTCACCAAATCATTTAATATAGCTGATTAATTTAATTAGTTGCTCAGTATTAAATTTAAACAATCTAATCTTTAGTAAAAATGACCAAAGGGAAGGGTGCCCGCAGCTCTCAGCAAGCAGGAACCCCTCCCCCACCCTCTCCAGCTGCAGCAGAGGTGTCCGCAGCCGCCCCGGGGGACTTGCCTACAGTGGCGAGCCTCGTGGAAATCATCTTTAAACTGGATGCAAAGATCAATGCTTTCATTGAAGAATCCCGAAGTCGATGGGACTCGCTCTCGGCTGCGCTGCAAAAGCACGACCGAGACATTAAAGAAATCGAGCGCCGAGTCGGAGGGGCGGAGCTAAAGGCCGCGACCTCCGAAACTACAGCGCAATCGGCCGTGGATCAGCTCCGGACTCTTGAACAGCAAGTCCGGACCTTAGAGAATCACATTGATGACCTCGATAATTAGGGTCGTCGAAAAAATATTCGTTTGTTGGGCCTTCCCGAACGGGAAGAGGAAGGCCAGTTTACAGCATTCCTCGAGCAGTGGCTGCCACAGCTTTTAAATCTGGAAGCTGGATCAGGCCAGGTAAGGGTAGAATGGGCCTACTGGGTTGCAATACGCGGGCCCGGCTCGAACCAGCGTCCCCGCCCGGTCCTGTTCCGGCTGCAGAGCTACAAGGAGAGGCAGATACTCCTAGAAGCCTCTAGAAATCTTGGAAAAGATTCCCAAGCCATGATCTATAAAGGATCCAAGATCATGTTATTCCAGGACTTTTCCCCAGCTCTGGTCCGAAAGAGGAAGGCATTCGATGAGGCGAAGAAGTGTTTAAGGGACTTAAATACTCAGTACTCCATACGCTACCCAGCGATGCTACGCTTTAACCATGAAGAGTCAGTGTATAACTTCAGATCGCCGGAAAAGGCCAAGGAATTTTTGGACTCTCTTAGATAAATTGTAAGAGTTAATTGATGTTAGTTTGCCTTTCTCCCACTCCGGTTTATATCCCCCCCCCCCCCCCCCCCCCCTTTTTCTTACTTTACTGTTTAATATTATCTTGGGGGGGTGGGGAGAGGGATTTATTTATTTGTTCTCTATTTAATGATTTTCTCCCTCCCTTGGGGTTGTTTTTTTATTCTTCTTCTATGTATGTAAGTATGTATATATATGTGTGTGTGTATATATGTATTATATATATACACACACACACGTGTATGTATGTGCACATATAAGCCGGGGGATTTAGTTAATGTTGGTGGGGGGAGGTGGTTACCTTATTCTATTTTACCTCGGTCTCTAGGAGCGGGGTTGTTTTCCCTTGTTATTTTGTATTATTATATTTAATTATTATTTGTTGAGGTTGTAATTTTATAGTTATATATGTTCATACATGGTATTAACATTACCAAATATATCCAGGTGCTGGGGTGGGGGTAGGGTGTTCACTGTTAATTTTAGTTTTGTATTATATCTGAATTCTCCTCAACCTATTGAGGAGTGCCTGGGTCAAGGGGAGGGCATTGGTTGGGAGAGGATACGATGGATCTTTGGAAAGGAAGTGACACCCCCTGGGAACAAGGGGGAAAATCTCCATTTAAATACTTTTTTTTATTATTTAGAAATAGTTTTTTATTATACTGTTGTGAGTGTATTAGAGAGCCTTTATTTTTGTGAATTTTAAATGCTCTATGCTCGGGATGTTCTGGATAGGGTTTCCCCTCCTGAGGGGTCTCGGATTTGCCCGGACGATTATGGTTAATCAGTCGGTTAAGTGGTGCACCTGGAATGTCAAGGGGAGTAATTCACCAGCCAAAAGGAAGAAAATATTGTCAAATCTTAAGAAAGAAAGAGTTGATATAGCTCTCCTACAGGAGACACAGCTGTTGGATAAAGAACACTTGAAATTACGACAGGGTGGATTTGATCAGGCCTTTTTTTCTTCTTTTAGCTGAAAAAGTAGGGGAGTTGTTATTCTTGTTCGGAAGAATTTCCCTTTCGCAATCCTAAATCAGATAAAAGACAAATCTAGCCGATATATTCTGATTAAAGCCCTTATAAACGGAGAGGATATGGGATTTTAAATTTGTATTGTGCCCCAACACATCCTTTTAAATTTATAATGGAAGCCTTCTCAAAATTGATGGCTCTTGCTGCCTGTCATACAATTATAGGGGGAGACTTTAATTGCAGTATAGATCCGGAAATAGATAGGATTCCTAAGAGTACTGCAGGAGTATCTCCCAGATCTAGACAATTGGTGGATTTTAACAAAGAATTAGGATTAGTAGATGTATGGAGATGTCTTCATCCACAGGGCAGAGATTTTTCTTTTTACTCTAATCCACATAAATATCATACGAGAATTGATATGTTTTTTGCCCCCACGATTTTTTAAAATTCCATATCATCCTGTAAAATAGGTAGTATAGCAATTTCTGATCACACTGCTGTATATATGGAAACCAAGGCAAGGAACAACGGGACATCCCCTCGGCATTGGCGTATGGACCCCTTCCTGATGAAAGATAGTAAATTTGTAAAGTACTTCTCTCAAGAATTTAAAACTTTTTTAAGAAGTTAATTTAGGTACGGCTAGCAACCCATCAGGGATGTGGGAGACCATCAAAGCTTATGCATGAGGTTTGATCATCTCCTACTCAGGGACCCAGAAAAAAATTAAAGGGAGAACAACAGCGTCTGCTCGAAGCTCACTTAAAAGCGGCTGAAACAGCATACGCTGACAGACCTTCTATTATCAAATTACAAAGGATTACGGCCCTTAGGACAGCTCTAAACACTACACTTACCCAAACTGCTAAGAGGGAAATATTATTTACAAAACAAAGGTTATATGAATTCGGCGACAAACCGGGTAGATACTTAGCATTTCTTGCAAAGAAAAGAAAGACCCCTCAAATTATCACGTCTATCAAGGAAAGCATGGGTATTTTGACTCATGATCATAAAAAGATTAACACAATCTTTAGAAAATTTTATTCTAATTTATATAAATCGCAGGATTGTGAAGACAGGACTAGGAGGATGCAATCATTTTTTAAAAAATTTGACCTTTCCGGGCCTAACTCCAGAACAGATATCGGTCTTAAATAGTCCAAGAAATACTTGACGCAATCAGGCAACTTCAGAGCGGTAAGGCACCTGGCCCAGATGGTTTTCAAGCTCAATTCTATAAAGAATTTACAGAAATATTGGCTGGTCCACTTATGGACATGAATAACTCCGCATACAGTCAGGGCTATCTCCCGCCTTCACTGAAAGAGGCAAATATCTCTCTTATCCTTAAAAAAGCAAAGGATCCAGAAGATTGTACGTCATACAGACCAATATCCTTGCTAAATGTAGATTTTAAAATCCTTTCTAAAACGTTAGTATCGAGACTAGAAATCTACTGCCACATATCATAAAGGAGGATCAGACGGGGTTTATTAAGGGCTGTAGGTCATCCAATAACAGTAGAAGGGTTTCGAATATGATTCAAGCCTGCCATCAGGGAAAGATACCAGGAGTAGTAGTTTCATTAGACGCGGAAAAGGCATTCGATAGGGTTGAATGGTCATATTTGTTTTACACATTGGAAAGGGTTGGCGTTGGAAAGGTGTTTACCAAATGGGTCTCAACATTGTATAGTGATCCCAAAGCAGTTGTGGTTACCAATGGATTAGGTTCGGATAGCTTCAGTGTGGGTAGGGGCTGCCGTCAGGGATGTCCTCTCTCGCCATTGTTATTTACGCTAATAATTGAACCACTAGCAGAAGCTATATGGGCTGACCCTAATACAACGGCCCCAAGGATTGGTACAGGTAAACATAAAATTACCCTTTATGCAGATGATGTTCTTCTATTCCTCAGTAATCCTCTGTTGTCTGTACCTCGCTTAATCCAAGTTATTGATAGATTTAGCGCATTCGCAGGCTATAAAATTAATTTCTTAAAATCGGAGGCTATGCCAATAGGTGGCTTTGCTATGATACCCACTTTAGCGGACGGATCCCATTTTCCCTGTCGTTGGTCCCCGGAGGGTTTCTTATATTTAGGCATTTTTATTACCCCATTATTTGGTCAGTTATACAAGGCTAAGTTTGTGCATTTACTGGAAAGGATAAGGCAGGATCTCCAGCGATGGGGAGACCTTCCAATTTCCTGGCTGGGTAGAATAGCACTAATTACAATGAATGTCCTGCCCCGTCTCCTATACCCTATGAGAATGCTTCCGGTGATGCTGCCGAGGCTGGCACTACGTAAATTATATGGCTGGGTGGGCTCCTTTATCTGGAATCATAGACGGCCCCTCATTAAGCTGAAGAAGCTACAGCTTCCACAGGCAAGGGGAGGATTGGACTTCCCAGATTTTAGGAAATATCAGTTAAGTTCCCTATTAAGTTACAGAGCTGATTGGGTCTTGTCTGATCCACAATCAATCTGGCTAGACATAGAGGCTTCTCAAGTAAAATGCCCACTTCTTAACCTTTTATTTTCAGACAAGAGGAAAATCATTACGGATCACTAAAAACCCTATTATACTAAACACAATTAAAGCTTGGAATATAGTGCGACAAAATGAGGGCAACTCACATAAAACATCTCCCTATGCGCTGACAGTGGGAGCATGGGGATTCCAACCGGGGTTTACAGACGCCACTTTTAAACTCTGGAGATCCAGGGGTATCTTATGTCTAGGGGACCTATTTAAAGAAGGGGTCCTGATGTCTTTTGAACAGCTGCGTCAGAAATTCAGATTACCTAATGGAGACCTCTATCCATACTTCCAAATTCGAGACTATATACAGAAGAAGACTACGTTATTAGACAGTCTTTATAAATCAGATAGAGAATGTAGAGTGCTACGGCCAATGGGGGTATCCTCCACTAGTACTATTTATCATTTACTACATGAAGTATCGGAAGATATGGACAATCTGCTTAAAACATGGGATCAGGATTTGGGACTAGAAATCTCTATGGAAATGTAGAATGACATTTGGGAAAATGCCAGAAGAATCACCATCTGTAACAGAACTCAGACTATCCAGCTGAAGATACTTCGTAGGGCCCATATAGTATCAGATTGATTGGCAAAATTTAAGGCAGGAGCATCTCCAATGTGTCCCAAATGTAAAATAGAGGTGGGCACCCTTGTACATTCTTATGAATGCAAAGTAGCAAGTACCCTGACAGAAATTTTAGGAACGGAAATTAAAGTGGACCCTGTGTCTCTCCTTTTGGGCTTTTCGAACTTTCCCTCCCTGGACATGCACAGGAAAAGACTATTTTCTATTCTCTCTTTCTGTGCAAGGAAAAATATTTTGGCTGAGGGCCCCCGGACTTTCAAATTGGCACAGATTAATTATGGAATGTATTCCCCTTTACTTCCTTACAAATATGGTGCACCGAAAGACCGAATTATTTCATAAAATATGGCAGCCCTTCTTGAATTATATAAATACAGATATCTCGGTCATCCTAACAAGGGCTTTTATTTAATTGAGATTGCGGATCTGGCTGGCCCGGGGCCCCTTAGGAGAGGAATCCCGCACGAATACGGGTTTTGTTACATTTGATGTTAACACATTCTGAGTATGTATCTCACTATCCAATTTCTGTGTTATCCGTTGGGTTTTTGTTTTTTTTTCCCCTCTTTCTCTTATTTGAATAATGTAAGAGACTTAAATATAGACTCTGGTTAATTGTAGGTTAGATTAGTAGTTAGTTGAGTTTTGTTTTTTTCTTTCACAGTATTTTTCTTTTGTTAAATTTTGGCTATTATATATTTAAGATTTAATTGTATATCAATGTTTGTACTTGAGAGTTTTGTTTATTTTTGTAAACTTGTAAAAATGTTAAATTTCTAATAAAAATATCTATTAGAAAAAAGTAATCCATTGTTCAGTTACTGTTTGCCTCCACCACCCCTCATTCCAGTCAGTCATTCCCTAAAAGATTCTCAGTCTTTGTTTGCGTAATTAATGTCTCCCACTAAAATTATTCTATAATGTTCACAGCTCTAATTTACCTGCTTGTGTTTCCCCTGCCTCCTTTCCAGTAATTGGTCATCTTTAGACCACAAATAGAATTCAATTGAATCTTATGTTCCTTAGTTCTCACCAAACTGATTCCATTCTTCGACCGTCAGAATTCTTTGTCCTTAACTAATACTATACTGTTAACCTTCCTAGTTTCTTGAACATCTTGAACTCAGGAATATCTAATACCCAGTCTTGCCGTTCCTGAGCCAGATCACATCAGTCAGTCACGGTGTATATCAAGAGTCATACAGCACGGAAACAGTCCCTTTGGTCCAACAAGTCCATGCTGACCACAATCCCAAACTACACTAACCCCACCTGCCTGCATTTGGCCGATATACCTCCAAAACATTTCTTATTCATGTACTTATCCAATTGCCTTTAAACATTTAACTGTACCCACATCCACCATTTCCTCTGCAAGTTTGTTTTACAAACCACTAAAAGATTGTCCCTATGTCTTTAAAATCCTCCTCTGACCTTAAAAAACATGCCATCCAGTCTCGAAATATCCCAGAGTAAAAGATACCTGCCAATGACCTTATCTGTACCCATGATTTTATAAATCTCTACACAGTCATCTGTATCATCTGGAGAATTTCATACTTGCACCATCTACCACCTCTGTGTCCTTTGTCCTCCCCAAAGTTTATTTTTTAAACTTCACTTCATATCATCAGAAACTTGAATATACTACCTTGGTTCCCTTGTCAAGATCAGTGTTGCAAACTGCAAACATCAAAGGCCCAAGTCTAAATCCTTGTGCCACTCCACAATTTACAATATAAAGTCTGAAATGGGCCATTTCTATTGTTTAATTAACCAAGTATCAAGCTCATCCACAGCAACCACAATCCCATGAGCCCAGATTGCTGTGTACCACTTGGTTGAAGCCTACTGAAAAATTAACTTCATAAAATGCCGCCCTTCAAGCCTTCTCCACTATTCAATATGATTATGGCTGACCATCCCACTCAGTACCCCATTCCCATATCCTTTGATCTCATTAGCTCCAAAGACTATATTTACAACCTTCTTGAAAGTCTTCAATGTTTCAGCCTCAACAGTTTCCTGTGGCATATCATTCACAGGCTCACACCTCTCTGGGTGAAGAATTTTCTCACCTTTATCCTAAAACACCTACCCCGTTTCCTAAGACAGTGACTCCTGTTTCTGGACTCTCCAGGAATCAAGATATCCCTCCAACATCTACCTTGTCTAATTAGATTAGAATTTCATAAGTTTGCAGTCTACCACTCAAAGCCTTTTCAAAAGCCTGAGTGAAGTCCACATGGATCACATGTACTGCTGTCTTCAATCCTCTCATTACTACTTCAAAAGAAAACATGATTTCCAACGCACAAAGTCATGCTGACTATCCTTAATTAGTCCCTGCCTTTCCAAATATATGTAAGTCCTTCTCAAAAATCGCTAATATGTAAATCCTGTCACTCAGGATCCCTCCACTACTTGCCCACCACTTATATCAGGCTCACTGATCTATAGCTCCCTGGCTTTTCCTTATCACATTTCTTAAATAGTGGCACCTCCAGGTCTTCCATCACCTCACCTGTGACTACCGATGATACAAATATCTCAGCGAGGAGCCCAGCCATCACTTTTCTCAGTTTTAGGAAAGTCACTGTCCATCTTAATGAAGAACCGACATCACACTCCACCTTAATCAAGAATTTGATACGTTCAACATGGTCTTCTTCCCCAAGGAGAAAACTTACGAACATTTCAGCAGACTGCTGAGATGGTAAATTTGTTCTACAAGGAGAAATTGAAGAGTTTGGGCCTGCACGTGAGTTTGGCACAGCGAAGGGTAACCACAATAGAGGAGATATAGAAAGGAGACAGTGAGGACTGCAGATGCTGGAGATCATAGTGAAAAAGTGCTACATTTCTGAAGAAGAGCTTATGCTCAAGACGTCGACTCTCCTGCTCCTCGGATGCTGCCTGACCATGCTTTTCCAGCACCACACTTTTTGACTATAAACACAAAGGATGCTGCCCTGGCTTGGCTCACATGCACCGAGAACCATAGCTTACAATAAGAGATTGAGATGAAGAATTCAATCAATCTGGAATGGTAAATCTTTGAAATTCTCTGAGAGAGAGGGTCAATTATTGAGCACACTCAAGTTGGAGATAGATAGATTTCTACATACTTAAAGATATCAAGCAACACAAGGTAGCACAGGAAAAATGGCAGAGATGAAAGATCTAGTTGAACTGTGGAACAGGCTCAAAAGGCCAAATGGCCTATTCTTATCTCCTTAACTCGGCATGTAAAATTAAATACAACTATTCCACTCAGGACATAGGACAGTACAGCACAGGTACATGTTCTTCAGTCCACCATGAAGCTATTTTAATTCCATCTTCTAGAACATGGCCCACATCCCCCTCTCTGCCTGGTTTATATCTATAATCTGAGCACTTCAAACTTTGCTAAGGTTTCTGCTTCCACCACCACCACCTCTGCAGTGCATTATGAACACCTACTACGCTCTTAAAAAACTTCCCTTGCACATCTCCTTTAAACAGGGAAAGTGAAAGCGACAGGGAGTATGGAGTTAAATGGAAAGATAAGCGGCAAGATAGCATATGTGCAGGCAGATTTAAACTTGAGACAGACTGGGAATGCAGCAAAAAAAGGATAACTTAGGACATCTTATGACCACCAATACCTCTAATGACAAGAAAGTTAGCATTAAGGCACTTTACCTGAATGCTCGTAGCATTCGTAACAAAGCAGACAAACTAATGGCACAGATCATTGTGAATGATTATGATGTGGTAGGCATCACAGAGACGTGGTTACGGGTGGGTGGGGGGACATCTAAGGGTTTTCAACTTATCGAAAAGACAGGGAGGTGGGCAGAGTTGCCTTGTTAGTTAGAATAAAATTAAATCTATGGCACTGAATGACAGCGTCGAATGATGTGGAGTCTGTGTGGGTGGAATTGAGGAACCACAAAGGCAAAAAAACCATAGTGGGAGATATGTACAGATCTAATAGTGGTCAGGACCAGGGGTGCAACATGTACCAGGAAATAGAAAAGGCATGGTCACGGTGATCATGGGAGACTTCAATATGCAGGTGGACTGGGTAAATAATGTTGCCAGTGAATCCAAAGAAAGGGAATTCATGGAATGCTTACAGGATGGCTTTTTGGAACAGCTTGTCATGGAGCCCACAAGGGAGCAGGCTATTCTGGACCTAGTGCTATGTAATGAACCAGACTTTATAAAAAATCTTAAAGTAAGGGAACACTTAGGAAGCAGCGATCATAATATGGTAGAGTTCAGTCTGCAGTTTGAAAGAGAGAAGGCAAAATCGGATGTAATGGTGTTACAGTTAAACAAAGGTAATTATGAGGACATGAGAGAGGAACTGACGAAAATAGACTGGAAGCAGAGCCTAGCAGGGAAGACAGTAGAGCAAAAATGGCAGGAGTTTGCGGGTAAAATTGAGGACACTGTACAAGGTTCATCCCCAAGAGAAAGATTATCCGGGGAGGGATTAGACAGCCATGGCTGACAAAGGAAGTCAGGAAATCTATCAAAGAAAAAAAGAGAGATCCTATAAAGTGGCCAAGAGCATTGAGAAATCAGAAGACTGGGAAGGCTACAAAAACAAACAGAGGATAACAAAGAAAGAAATAAGGAAGGAGAGGATCAAATATAAAGGTAGGCTAGCCAGTAATATTAGAAATGATAGTAAAAGTTTCTTTCAATACATAAGAAACAAATGACAGGCAAGAGTAGACACTGGGCCACTTCAAACTGATGCTGGACGCCTAGTGATGGGAGATAAGGAAATAGCTGGAGAACTTAATAAGTACTTTGCATCAGTCTTCACAGTGGAAGACATGAGTAATATCCCAACAATTAAAGGGAGTCAGGGGGCTGAGTTGAATATGGTTGCCATTACAAAAGAGAAAGTGCTAGAAAAGCTAAAAAGGTCTTAAAATTGATAAATCTCCTGGCCCTGATGGGCTACATCCTAGAGTTCTGAGGGAGGTGGCTGAGGAAATAGCAGATGCGTTGGTTGAGATCTTTCAAAAGTCACTGGAGTCAGGGAAAGTCCCGGATGATTGGAAGATCGCTGTTGTAACCCCCTTGTTCAAGAAAGGATCAAGGCAAAAGATGGAAAATTATAGGCCAATTAGCCTAACCTCCGTTGTTGGTAAAATTCTAGAATCCATCATTAAGGATGAGGTTTCTAAATTCTTGGAAGAGCAGGGTCAGATTAGAACAAGTCAACATGGATTTAGTAAGGGGAGGTCGTGCCTGACAGACCTGTTGGAGTTCTTTGAAGAGGTGACAAGCAGGTTAGATCAGGGAAACCCAGTGGATGTTATCTACCTAGACTTCCAAAAGACCTTTGATAAGGTGCCACACGGGAGGCTGCTGAGCAAGGGGAGGGCCCATGGTGTTCGAGGTGAACTACTGGTACGGATCGAGGATTGGCTGTCTGACAGAAGGCAGAGAGTTAGGATAAAAGGTTCTTTTTCGGAATGGCAGCCGGTGACAAACGGTGTCACGCAGGGTTCAGTGTTGGGGCCGCAGCTGTTCACATTATATATTAATGATCTGGATGAAGGGACTGGGGGCATTCTAGCGAAGTTTGTCAATGATACGAAGTTAGGTGGACAGGCAGGTAGTACTGAGAAAGTGGGAAGGCTGCAGAAGGATGTAGACAGTTTGGAAGAGTGGTCCAGGAAATGGCTGATGGAATTCAATGTGAGCAAATGTGAGGTCTTGCGCTTTGGAAAAAAGAATACAAGCTTGGACTACTTTCTAAACGGTGAGAAAATTTGTAAAGCCAAAGTACAGAGGGATCTGGGAGTGCTAGTCGAGGATTCTCTAAAGGTCAACATGCAGGTTGAGTCCGTGATTAAGAAAGCAAATGCAATGTTGTCAATTATCTCAACAGGGTTGGAATATAAAAGCACCATTGTGCTACTGAGACTTTATAAAGCTCTGGTTAGGCCCCATTTGGAGTACTGTGTCCAGTTTTGGTCCCCACACCTCAGGAAGGACATACTGGCACTGGAGCGTGTCCAGCGGAGATTCACACAGATGATCCCTGGAATGGTAGGTCTAACATATGAGGAACGGCTGAGGATCCCGGGATTGTATTCATTGGAGTTTAAAAGATTAAGGGGAATTCTAATAGAAACTTACAAGATAATACATGGCTTGGAGAGGGTGGACGCTAGGAAATTGTTTCCATTAGGCGAGGAGACTAGGACCCGTGGACACAGCCTTGGAATTAGAGGGAGTAAATTCAGAACAGAAATGCGGAGACATTTCTTCAGCCAGAGAGTGGTGGGCCTGTGGAATTCATTGCCACAGAGTGCAGTGGAGGCTAGGACACTAAATGTCTTCAAGGCAGAGATTGATAAATTCTTGATGTCACAAGGAATTAAGGGCTACGGGGAGAATGCGGGTAAGTGGAGTTGAAATGCCCATTAGCCATGATTGAATGGCGGAGTGGACTCGATGGGCCGAATGGCCTTACTTCCGCTCCTGTGTCTTATGGTCTACCATTCCCTTTCTCATTTTAAGCCTATCCTCATACATTTCCACCCTACATCAAATTTCATCAACACCAAGTAGGAAATGAGCAACTTCTTATGCTTGATTTGCATCAATTCCATGGACAAAGTGTACAGGGAGATGGCTCTCACTTTTCAAAGATTTAACACCTTGAGTGGAAAAGGAAAACAAATGGATAATGGGTTGTCAAATTACTATGAACCGAAGGGACTGGGTAAATCCATAAAACTGGGAGCAACTTTATAGCTGAGGAAACAAGCCTAAAGTGACAAATGCTACTGCGGATTTATCACTGCAGTAATTATTTTGACTGTGATAATGTACATGTAATATAATGAACTCAATAACCACTGTCAACCTCAACTGAAAGCTTTTATTAAACTTCTCCTAAACTTTTTCTTACGTCATCATGTGTACTGCGCTTTTTCATACTAAATTCTATTCACTTGTATCAAAATTACTTTGGACATTTTCCTACAACTTGGGCAAGTGGTTAACTGCTCTGGATGCAAACTTAATTATGCCCCTGGATTACAGTTTAAATCATTGATGACACCACAAAAAGTAAATGATTTGGACTGAACATTATTATATTTTTAGAGGATAATTAGTAATGAAAAGGAAACACTTTCTATCACAATGTTCATAATAGACAAAATACAAAGCACAACTCAGACAATGATCTGACATTGAGGCATTGGTCATGAATAGCCTCCAGTCAGGCAAAAAACAAAAAAGCTGTGCTGGTTCAACTGTCAAAGCACAAGCCAGCTGAGGAATTAAATGGGATTGACAACAGAATCAGGCTAGCAAGTCTGCACAATTAAATTCTTGATTTCTCAGGCTTTTCCACCCCTTGTCTTGCCCTTGAACCATACCTTAGGGTTTTCTCAATTTTACTTACCAATATTTACTCAAACTCTCATTGTTTTTATAATTTCCTTTTAAAATCTGATCCCTGAACTCAGAACTTAGTGTTTTATGTATCATTTTTACCTTCTCCTTTCCATCCAATTATATGAAAACTAACCTTTTTTCCTTGAGGGAATGCATCGACAGATCTATTGCAATCTCAAAAGCCTCCTTGCTGATTTATATATTTTTTAAAATCAACCTGTTCAAAACAGGTTTATTACACACACCTCTGGAGCAGATGGAGCTTGAACTCCAGTCTTTTGGCTCTGAGGAAGGGACACTACCAGGATATCATAAGAGCCTCACCCTGATTTAAAGTAGCTGATCCAGTATTTTAAATTGCATATTAGCTTACAGTACTTAATAAAGTTGGATTTGCTCAAATGATCATGACTACCCAATTATTCTAACAGATAATTTTTGGTTATGAAAGCTTCAGTTCAGAATTGTCCTCACTTTTGTTTGATGATTCTCCTGCACAGTCTTCATCCCTGAACTCAGTTCTGTACTTTGTCCACCCATCATCCTTTTATGTAATATTTTGTAATTATGTAATTTTTAAAAATCTAAACCAGTGCCAGATACTGGCACTGATTATTCTTTGCTTACTTTACTTTTCTGCTACTCTTCAATCTTGGGAGGTCTTGAGGTCTTCATGGTAGTTGTTTCATTTTTAAAAGTCCTGCACAACTATTTTAGACATCAAGGCTCAGAGATGCAATTAGATGTATTTTAATGAAACAGATTTAAAGTTTGCCAAATTCTGTCATTAATTGTAATTAATCAAATTTCAATTGAGTCAGACAATATTCACGCAGGTTTGTTTTAATTATCCTGAATGCTGAATTTAGATCACATTGAGATGGTTGGACTCACTGTCTCAATTTTCCAGTCAGTCCAAATGAATTATTACAAGAAATAGATCATTACAACATTCAGTTACTTACTTGCCTCAAAATCCTCTTTTTGGCAAAACCAAGTTGTAACTGAAAAGGTGCATGGATCAAGATTTTAAAAAAAACCCCAGAAGTTGGTTTTACATAGGCAATGAAGATACCAAAGGACGGCTGCCTCGACACAAAAAAGCTTATTCAACCTACATGGAAAGTGACTTTGCTTCACATCGGCCTCAAAACGACATGTAAGAGAATGCCAATAGCTCCTGAAATCATTGCTCTTCAAGAAATTTAGGTTTTTAAAAATCCAATGCATTGAGTGCAAATATTGTATGTAAAAATATTACATTTAACATGTATTTTCTACAACTATACCAGGGATTTCAGGTTATATAGACCGGAGAAGCTTGGATTTTAAAAAATTGCAGATGCTGGTGAAAGAGGCATACCATCATCTTTAGAGACAGACAGTATTTAGCAATATTCCAAATAGTCATACTGGACTCAAAATATTCCACAGATATTCCTAAACCAGCTTTGTTTTCAATATGAAAGAGAAGCTGGGCTGTTTTGCTCAACAACAAAAATACAGGAGAATCAATGTGTTCAAAAGTCAGTTAAAAAAAAAGGCAAAATAGTCTTCTAGAAAAGTCAGTAACTAGACAATAGAAATTTAAAGGTGATTGGTGAAAACAGCCAGAAACAACAAAGATTTTTTAAAAAAATGAAAATTGACCTCAAATGAAACACCAAAGATGTGGAAGCAAATGCATCAACTTTAACAAAAGGATATTAAATTCTTGCAAAGAGGAAAAAAACTAAGCTATAAGCAAAAACCATGTGCAAAGGACTAATGCTGAAGTATTATTTCATAACTTTGGCACAGGCAAAATGGGATGAATAACTTGAGCTGTATCTATGATACATATAATTCTTGTCAATATTGTACAATGTCCCATTAACATCAATAACACCTGAATAACTATGAGTATAACATTCTCAATTCAGTTACAGGACAGCAATATTTTCAGTTGTTCCCAAACCGTGGCTATTAAACATTTAATCCACTCAGCCTAAAACAGCCCCCACCTAATACTTCTGGAGAATAGTGCTATTGATTTTGTATGACATCACATATGCACATTGATGCCACTTATAGTCAGTACTCACATTAGGAAAGGGCAATGTTAGTGAGAATACGGAGATATTTGCTACTAGATTAGATGGGATTGCGGAGAAAGTGAGGACTGCAGATGCTGGAGATCAGAGCTGAAAATGTGTTGCTGGAAAAGCGCAGGTCAGGCAGCATCCAAGGAACAGGAGAATCGACGTTTCGGGCATAAGCCCTTAACGTCGATTCTCCTGTTCCTAGATGGGATTGTGGTTGACAAAGGGGAGGTTTTAACAATTTTGAAAGATCTGAAAATAGGCAAGACCCTTGGGCCGAATGGGATTTATCCTCGGATTCTCTGGGAAGCCAGGAATGAGTCTGCAGAGCCTCTGGCTTTGATATTTGCGTATTCATTGTCAACATTAGTGCCAAAAGACTGCAAGATAGCAAATGCTGTTCCCTTGTTTAAGAAGGGGAGTAGGGACAACCCTGGTAATTATAGGCCAGTGAGCCTTACTTCGGTTGTGGACAAGATGTTGGAAAAGGTTATGAAGAGATAGGATTTAAAATCATCTGGAAAGGAATAGTTTGATTAGGGATAGTCACTGTTTTGAGAATGTGAAGTTGTGCCTAACTAACCTTAGACTTCTTAAAGCAAGTGACAAACAGGTCAATGAAGGCTAAATGGTTAATAGCATGTATATGGATATCAATAAGGCATTTGATAAGGTTCCACACGATAGGCCATTGCACAAAATAGAGTTTCTAGTTTGAAGGTGATTTAACGGTTTGGATCAGAAATTGGATAGCTGTAAGACAGAGGGTAGTGGTTGATGGGAAATGTTCACCTGGAGCTCGGTTACCAGTGGTGAGCCGCAAGGATCTGTTTTAGGGCTAATGCTGTTTGTCATTTTTATAAATGATGTGGATGAGAGTGTAAAGGATAGGTTAGTAAATTTGTGGATAACAGTAAGGTATACAGAGGTGTGGATAGTGCTGAAGGATACAACCGAAGGATTGTGGGTTACAGAGGGACAAAGCTAAGATACAGAGCTAGGCTGAGAAGTGGCAATTGAAGTTTAATGCAGAGAAGTGGCAGGTGATTCACTTTTGAATTAGTAACAGGAATGCAGAGTACTGGACTAATGGTAAAACTCTTGGCAGTGTAGATAAACAGAGACCTGTGTCCAGGTGCATTAATCCCTGAAAGTTGCCACCCAGGTTGATAGGGTTGTTAAGGCAGCATACGGTGTTGGCGTTTATTGGTAGGGAGATTTGAGTTGAGTTGCGGAGCCACAAAGTCATGCTTCAGCTGTACAAGACACTGGTAAGGCTACACCTGGAGTATTGCGTACGGTCTGGTCACCGCATTATAGGAAGGATGTGGAAGCTTTGGAAAGGGTTCAAAGGAGATTTATTAGGGTGTTACCTGGTACGGAAGGAAGGTCTTCAGGGGAAAGACTGAGGGAACAGAGGCTATTCTCATTGGAGAGAAGGTTGAGAGGTGACTTAATCGAGACATATAAGAAAATCAGAGGGACAGTGAGAGCCTCTCTCCTCGGATGAAGGCTAACACAAAGGGACGTAGCTTTAAATTGAGGGTTGATAGATTTAGGACAGATATCAGGGGTAGTTTCTTTACTCAAAGTAGTAGGGGTGTGGAATGGCCTGCCTGCAGCAGCAGTAGACTCGCTGACGTTAAGGGTATTTAAATGGGCATTGGACATTCATATGGATAATAATGGAATGGTCGGTGCAACAGAGGGCCAAAGGGCACATACTGCGTTGTAACATTCTATAGATTAAGATCGTCCACAGCAATGTGATTAAACAGTGAAAGAAAGTGACAACTGTAAAACAAACTGAACAAAATTAGGATGGTTAATACAATAAAGATACCGATGGTTGCAAAGATTGTTAAAAACAAATATAGAGCACAGTATTCAAAGTAACTGGACACGACTGTTTGTGTATAAGGCGGAGGCCTTAGAATATATACTCTGAATCAGCCCCTGAAATTTGAATTCAAAGTTTGAGAAACAACCCAATCTCAAGAAAAGAAACGTTGGGACAAGAAACACCAGACAAAGATCAACTTTATTTAAAATATGCAACATTTTCCAAACCTTAAGTTTGAACAATTAACTGATAGAGAAAAACTAACTTTTCTTGTAAATCTGATATTTGCAACAAACTATGTCTAGCTGATTTGTCTATTTCTCCTATTTACCTACAGTCAACAAATGTAAACCCAAAATCTGAGGAATTAATGCAAATGCAGACATCAAGATAAGCCGAGGTCCTTAACAGGGGTATTCAAACTGAGGTTTATGGGTGACCAGAAGTTTCAGAGCCCAGACATCTGGCCCTTGTTTAAGTAAACTTGGGTCATACTGGTACTTTGTTTAGATATTGAGTTGTCCTGTTTCTGTCTGGAGGTTTAAAAAGGAATTATTTTTTAAACCAAGTGAGATGCCAGAGTTATAAATTCAAAACCAGAATACTCCTTTTCCACTTCGTCAACTGAGGCAAATGCCCAATAATGGTAATATTGTTTTAAATTTTATATGTAGAGTCTGAGACTCCATAGTGTACAGCTAATTTTCCCTTAAAGGTAGGGACCTTGCATATGCTACATCAATTTGAAATTCTTAGGTCAGATACTTAATTGGGTCCCAGACATCAAAACAAACCTTTGTGTATAGCTAAGTAAAAGCTACACTCATGGTATCAGTGTTCTCAAAAGGGGATCTTCAGATGCTTGTTGCAAGTCATAAAAATATCTATAAACAAAATTTATTTGGCTCTAATGTGATTACAACCAACAGTCTGTTGCAGTGCTACTTACCACCTTGAATCGAGGTAGTCTCAATACTTCAATACACTGCAGTGACAGACATAGGTTTGCACTTATGACTCCCAATGAACATCAGATTTTGATCAAGTCACAATGAGCACCTGCTGTGCAAAGACCTACGATGTCCCCATAGTAGACAGGACAGATCCAAGCAACCAGCTTCTAAAGTCTTATCTGTGCTATGCTCTGATCAGAACTCTACTACCCTACACACTTAATGCAGAGCTAGGGCAGAAGAAGAAATGGTACCTAACTTCAGTTCCAAGTGGGCAAAGTGCCAATTGAGACGGAGTCAAATAATCACTAATTAAAGGTTCTGCTATTTTGTTACATATTATGGCAAACTAAGAGGAAGTGATTTATAAACTTATCATCATCAATTAAGGCATCCAGACTAAGTCAATAAATTAAAATTAGCATCAAAATTCAGTTAAGAGTTATCACGTACATAATGTTGATTGGTTTTGATTACATTTTAGTGTTCTGGAGAAGTTTGGTAAACGAACTGAGCAGACCAGTACAACAGAAAAAACAACTAGACAGTATCATGATTGAACAGCCTAGATTCCTGTTTAACACTGGATGTAATTAATGTTATCTATTTTCTGAAAATTACTCGAGTATGTACCTATATTAATTAGGGCCTGGATATAGGCAAACATTGATGTGGTCTTTGAAGGAATTCATTGCTTGAAGAGATCTTGTTCAAAACACCTCGTAAATGGTCACGAAGGCATGGGTTCTTCATTTCGAAGAACTTTTCTTCTGGGTTATGTCAATTCAATTGTGTTTGCATTCTTCTCCCTCACACACCCCCTTCCCCCAACCACTTGTCGCAATAATTGAGATATCAATAAAAGAGGTACATTGATCAGACAAAAAGGACTTCCCAGCAAGCTTAGAGGAAAGAAAATAAATTTGCACGTGTTATACCCAAATAATGAATTGGTTGCTTACAGATTTGTTATTGTGACATGGTGGTATTGTATTAGTAAATCCAATTCAACTTTGGATATACTGAGACCTTTAATCCAAAGAATTCCTAGAATTTATCAAAATTGACAAATCAGTACATTGCTTGATAAAATTAAAGTCAGTTATAAAAAATGCAGATTTGTGTCAACTGGATGCAATTGGTACAGTTCTATTTTGCCGACAGTAAAACCTATATTAAATGTTACACTTTAAAAAGGCTGTACAAATATAGCCTAAATTTTCATTTACATGGATCACCTCTGCCATTTTCTGGGAGTACACCACACTTTGATAAAACGAACAAAGGAAAGCTTTTAAAGTCAAAAGGAAATATAGGATATAAACTTGTTCATTAGGAAAAGGATACTGCCTCCAGTTTCTCACACTTCATATCCTGATGACTTAGTAGACTGCTAAAATAAAAATGCATTTTATGTAGCATATCATAATTCTACAACATTTTGCCCTTGGAAGTTAACACAATGTTTGTGCAACAAAAAAAAAGGGTGATAGAAGTTTGAAAACTTATAAGTAGCCAACAAGTTTGAGTCACTAATTTAATGCATATTGCCAAGACACCATTCTCAAAACACTTCTTGGGTAATCACCAGAATTGCTGCTCGGTTTAGATACAGCTAGTGACCATACATGATGATAAGGGTTAGAATTTTTGCAACTTGAGTTGTACCATTTCCAGGAATATGCTGAGACAGTAGTGCTCCAGTCAGTTTTATTATGATATTGCAACATAGGTGCCCTACTTAAGGATTTCTTGTCACCAGCTTCATTAATTGAATAAAGGCCCGCACAAAACCATTTGCACATTTCCAACAACTGAACAAAAACCGTAAAGAAATGCAGTAGATGGGTGCGTTGCCGAGACATAAAAGCGGATTGGTCTTCCCGATGCTGCATGTGGGCTGGGGGTGGGTTGGATAAAAAGTAATATATTCATCAATTATAGTTTATCTTAATCTTTGTCATTTGCTCCCTTCTTCCAGGAAGGTACCAACTCTTAGAGTACAGTTTCTTGAGCACTAGTATTCATTCCTCCTATGAGGTTAGACAATGGCCATTAATTGACTATTGAGTGTGGAAATCATTGCAATTCAGACAGATCTGAAGACCAAAGACTTCCTGGAAAAATCTGCTTAATAAACTCAGTAGATGAACAAGTAAGTTTGGGACTTCTATATTCAGTGCCCTGCCTGAGTATTTACCCAACAAGACTTCAAATTTTAGCTAATGTCTGATGCGATCCTTTATTATATTTGGTAGAATATATTTAGAAATCAACCAAAATTCAGATAAATGGCCATAAAAATAAGCATTCAGCACAAAGGTCTGTTCTTTTCAGATTCTTACAGAACCACTTATAGCAGAAAGTGTTGTATTGCAGCCGTATACATGACCACTCAATAAAGGTTTTACTGTCGATCACTAATTTTTTTTATAAAAAAAGTGATTAGACATTAGTTCTGAATGTGCTTTTCGAAGGAAACTTCCACCACTAATATTCACACTGTTTAGAGACAACGGATACTTACAGATTAAACTAACCTGTACTGCCAGAGCTCTTGGCATTTCCTTTCCTACACGTTAAAAAGCAAGTGACGGAACGCTGCTGTTATAGTTAACTGAAACAAAAATTATGTTGAAGAAAATCTCAGTTTCGGGTGCAGGGAACTTCCATATTAATATAAGCTGAACATTTGAGAACCCATTCATCTGAATGGAAATCACTGATAACTTAAAAAAAGTTTGCAACATTGCAAATTAGAGGGTGACATTTTCCATTCAGTGCTGACTTAGCACTGAACACCAACATTAGCATTAATATTAACATGGCCAAACCAAATTCTTGGTACCATTTTACCACTGGCTTTCACCATGGTTAAGTGCCAAATGGAATATAAGGAAAATGAAATAAATATACTTAGACATAAACTACACTAATCAAATGAAATTAAATATACTCAACTGTCCAAAACTTAATGCAGAAAACACTAGCATAAGGGCACTAAATGAATTAATGGATCCTGCAAATTCCAGTTTGTGGCATACTTCAGAAATTAGGCAGGTAATTTTTTATTAAGGAGAGGAACATATTTCAATCTTGATATTTTATGCCTTGAAGCCATGCAATAAAGGAATTTCTCCCTTTAATATACTTGTTCTAATGCTAGACAGATAACTGCATCAAAACTGAAACCTTGCACTTAAATAACGATAGAAACCATTACGTTTATTCATTTGTCCTGTGCTGCATAGGAACATTATGCTGCAAGATAAAACATTCACACAACTTAAGGCTGCAAAACAAATAAAGCAGAATTCGTTATTGCATCTCAGTCCCAACTAATAATTCTAACCCACTCGTAGCCACTCAAATTACAAGTTCCAATCCCCTTCCCCAACTTAGCAATATTGTGTAGCCCATCTCTGCTTCACAGCTTCTTTAACAACATGAAATCAGTTGACTTTTTGGAAAGGATTAGAAGAAATGCAGTTCTGAAATCTAAATAGAAATTAAGTTAGTCAGAAGCTTGAAGTTTGCCATTACAATAAAGGTTTCAAACTTTTGGGGTCACTATTTCAATCTACAAAGACATGTGGGTGGCTGGCACTGTTGCCTCACGGTACCAGGATCCCGAGTTCAATTCCAGCCTGGGATGACTGTGTGTGGAGCTTGCATATTCTCCCTGTGCCTGCGTGGGTTTCCTGCCACAGTCCAAAGATGTGCAGGTTAGTGGACTGGCTATACTAAAATTGCCCATAGTTCCCCAGAGATGAGCAGGCTGGTGGATTACTTATGGGAAATATGGGGGGTTGGGTGGCATGCTCTTCAGAGGGTCAGTATGGACCGGATATGCCAAATGCTGCCACACTGTTGGGACTCTATGACCTGGTCCTTTTGAAATCATTAGTCTCAAATTCTGAGAGAAACATTTTGCGTGTTCATCGGAAATTAATACAATCAAACTTGCACATACAAAACATGATCATACATTACAAGTTTAGCAGTCTTTAAAAATCATGTGAATCTTCTCTCTGGATGGTGCTTGCCATGCTGGGCTAGTTTCAAGACCAGATGACTTCCAGTATTTAGCACAAGCTTTTCTTCAGAGAAACGGATAGCAAACATTAAGGTGACATCACATTACCCTTCATAAGTAGGGCAGGCCATGTATAAAAAAAATTCCTTTCAGACCCAACTGACATTAACTTGCTATTAATGAAACATGTTGAGTCTGCAGTCTTTGCTTCAGTTCTGTTTGAGCGAAGTTAACTTTTAAAAGCAATATACTTTACCCCAGCCAGTGAGCTGACTTGTTCGGATAATATCACCCCAATCAATCTTTAACAGTAATGATGTTCATTTTGGATAGAATGTTTGGGACACAACAGAAGGCAATGAGAGATTGTTTATTCACAGAGTGTCCCAATTATTAACCCACCACGCTAGCAGTTAGGTTAGAAGACAGACTGGAGTCCGGAGTGTTTAGCCAGCTTAAATTAAGATTGATGGAAAGGAAAAAGGGAGATGATGATTAACAGGTACCCATAAGAAAACGTAAAATTATTTAATTAATATAAAACATAAAATGATAGCTGAGGAATGGCTGAGTTATTAAGACAAAAATCCAAGTCATTCCCCTCTACTTTGTGGAGAAGGGAATCGATGGACTGATGGCGCTGAGGGGAAAAAAAAATCTTAAAAGGAAGACTTCTTAATCTTAAACTGTCTCCTCCAAATTTGGAAATATGCATCCCAGGTCTCCTCAGGACCTTAAGCTTTAGTAAGATCAATTCCATTCTCCCAAAATTCAATGATTAAAAGGTTTAACCTGCTCACCATTTCTTAATAAGGTGAAGCCTTCATCTCAGACATGAGCCAAGGGATCCATCTCTGAACTGCTTCTAATTCAGTTATATCTCTGTTCAAATGAGGTGCAAAAAGACAAGCAGAGAAGACTACACTCGTGAGAGATGCAGATAGCTACAGTACCTCAAAATGTGTTTCATGTAATTGTTAAGTTTGTTCTCAAGCTAAATTTAAGACAAAGACTCAGCGCTGACATAGAACTTTTAGTTAATTAAATAGCCTTGTTAAACAAGCTAAATTGGGTGTGGCTGGAACAGACAGAACATATTAATGTAAAACTGCAATGTAGATGAGGCCAGAATTTGCAAAAAAAAAGGTAAAGTGCATATTGATGACTATATCTGAACAGACAACATTCTTAAAATAGATTAATTACAAATTAAAAAACAATAACCATTATGGAGATGTGGTGAGACGGTGACCAATGTTTAAACCTTCACACTTAAGTATCTGATATTTCAGAATAAGGAGCAAGAAAAGTTTTTACTCCCATTATCAAATTTCAGCCCACATAACCTATCTGCATCCACCTGCAGACTTAGGTTCCTCTTATGTCCTCTGTCCTCATTTTTAGATATTAGTATCATAAGCAAATTTAGCTAACATATTTTTCTTAATTCAAACCAGATACAGACTGCAAATAATTCAGGTCCCACTGATCCCAGAGACACAATTACAGCATGCAAACCCAAGAAAAAGACTTATTTATCCATTTTTTTTCAAGTTAGCGAAATAATCCATGCTGCTATGTTGACTCCTCTACAGAGCTCTTAATTTGTGCAACATTTTTCTGGAAATCCAAGTACATAACGGACAGGTTTGCTTAATCCACCTCATCTGTTATTACTTTCTCAAAGTACGAATAAATTACTTAAACATAATTTCCTTTTCAAAAAACCATTTTAACTCTGCCCGATTCCACAGAAAATTCCTCAGTATTGTTTTAACCTCATGAATAATGTATTCTAGCAATTTCCCCAATATAGATGCTAGACTAACCAGCCTATACTTCACTGTTTTCTGTTTCCCTCTTTTTGAATAAAAGGTATCATATTTGCTATTTCCTAAATTGTTGGGACTTTTCCCAGAATTCAGGAAGTCATAACCAGTATATCTATTACCTTCAGAGCTATTTTTTTTAAAAGACCCTAGTATTTAGATCAAATTCTGTGAACTAGTCCACCTTTAGGTCTAACAGCTTTCCAAGTACCTGTTCCCTGGTGTTGGTGATTGTTTTAAGTTCCTCTCTACCTTTCACATTGATTTTCAAGAGTCTTTGGAAAGTTTTCCCAACTATTCTGCAATAAAGACACAAAATACTTGTTCACCCTTCCACCACTTTTCTTGTTAGCCATTAATAGTTCCCCAGATTTTGTCAAGATTTTCCTGCTTACATCCTGTAGAACAATATATTGCATATACTTTCCAGGGATCTGAGTAAGGATGTGTATTTTTATATGTTTATAATAAAATGAAAACAATGATCTCTCTTTAGCAAGACAGAACAAATTTGAAATTTGCACAAGAGCAGTCACAGACCTCTGGAGGGCAGAGATACGTGAAATACGCACTGATATCAAATATAATTTGAACCATACAAGCGATATACTTTGGAAAAATCCAAGAAGCACTATGTTCTAAACAACACTTTTGCTGGGGGTCTTACAAATCTTTAAAAGGCAGCTGGGCAAGCTGGAAGATATTTTAAAAATCTAACCAGACAACTAGCCTTGCAAATAAGAGTTCTAAATATAAGAACAAAAGATACACACTTTATAAATCACTAATTTTCCCTTTATTGAGTATTTGATAGAATTCTGGGAAGCACTTGAAAGTGAGAGATTTACTAGGAACACAAATGTATGAGATTAGAGAAACTGGAATTGGTCAGAGCAAACGAGGTTAAAGAGACCCAACACAGGTACTCAAAATTGAGGCATTTTGACAGAATACAAAGCAATAAACTTTCCTTTGGCAAGTCGGATGGCAATCAGTGTCACAGATTTAAAACAAAGAATTAAAGGAGAAATAAGAAATGATTTGAAGGTTTAATGGCCTGGAATGCATTACAGGATAATGGAATCAGATTTCATAAAAATTTTCAAAAGGAAACTGGACATATACTTCAAGAACCAGTGTGCAGGGCTTTTTTTAGAAAGAGAAAATAGTTGAGGATGAAACTAGACAGCTATCTAAGAGCTAGCGTGGGAATTGCAGGTCAAACATACCCCTTCTGTACTACAAAACTGAGCCAAGAGTCTCGATATGCTCATCTAAAAGTTGACTGGTGCAATTTGTTTGCAAGTGCACTTGAAAAAGTGGAATAAAGATTCTTCTGGATACTGATGAGAAGCAGCATGTCAAATGCCACAGCAAAGAAATCACAGTCAGTTTGATCAAGTGTACACTGAAAGGGAGGGGTCATTAGTCAGTCATGTGATTTTTGTCAGACAATGCTAGTTTCAAATGCAAATTCCTACCTTTATTCTGCAATTCCCTCAGTGTCCAAATATCTCTGTTTTAAACAATTGAATTGTCTCTGGATTAACTTTTGGGGTGGGATGGAAGAGGTGCCCTCATCTCTACACGTGACGTCTTTCTTTCACCATAGATTTTTAACCAGCTTGGTCATAATTTTAATTAGCTTGCTCTAGGAGTAAATGCTAATTGTTAAAATACTCCAAAACCTCAGGATTACAAGTGATCATCTGAACATGTCCATGATGCCACATAGATAAGCATCACAATGTTTTTAAAAATGCTCATGCTGACCCATTTCCCACGATCTGGGGTCTACGAGTAAGGTGCCCATTATATTGCCTATCCTTAGGGCTTTATGATCAGCTGTGAAATTCAAGATAGAGGAGCAGCAATAATGGTAATTGCCCATAATCTACTGAGCAAAAGAAACATCGGTGATCAGAACAGAAGCTCATAGGGTCACCTATCGGCTATTTTTGAAACACCTTTGGCAATAAAATTGCAGCTAATAACAAAAGGAGTTTCAATTTCAGTTCTACTATATTGGATGCGCTAGATATTCGATTTATGTAACAAGTTCTTTGTTGTACTATGTATAAATACTTAGAGACAGAGTTCAAGTTATGACATGTAACATCACTCTGACCTCAGAGTTCAATGATCAGTGCAGCCCAAGCAACGTCCCACTTGCCAGATACAAGGAAATGAAAAGATTTTTAAAAACTGGACAAATTTGAAAGTGTAATCTCTCTTGATATGCCATTGACCCCACCAGCTTCTCAGTCTGTGCATTCTGGAAAACTGTTTAAAATGGGAAAGAAGTTATAATTTAGATATATGGGAACAATAAATTGTAATTTCTCCAAGCATTTGGCTCCCATATCCAGCAAATAGCACTTTGCTTTAAAAGTCAAATACAACCACAATACAACATGATACGTTACTAAAAATAGATTTTTAAAAAAGGGCCTTCACCAAACTTGCTACAAGTTTGGGGACAGAGAAATCCAACAGCCATAAAAAGCTGTGAAAGCCCCTGGAAAGGAATAAAATGAAATCTGACTTGCCTCAGACTGAGAGGACAATAAGATTCAGCCTCAGCCTGTCCCATGGCAGGGCTACAGGAAGGAAGAAATAAATTCCAATTTTAGAAAAACGTTAGGGTGGTCAATTCTACATCCATAAACCATGCATTCACTCCACAATCTTTTCAGAAAGGTTTTTATATATATATTGTTTTTCAGTTTCTTATTGACCTAGTTTGCCACAAATATGAACGATTTAATGCATACTGGGCTAAATTAAAGCATGCAGAGAGATAAACAGATTTAAATATTGGTTCATTCAAAAGCATAAACAATAAATTCCCCCTCCAATGCTCTTACTTTTATTTTTGCACTAAATTGCAGTATCATGCAGTGGTACAAACCTTGAAGCAGTGATCCATAGCTGGTCATGAATAAAGCAACATTAATGTTTCCATCAAGTTTTATTACAATGAGCTTTACAACAGTACAGAAATTAAGAAATCAGGTACGACCTATTCAGGTTCTAAATGGTCTCTTTGAACCCTGGATATGAGGTACGTCGAACAGTTACATAATCAAAACTCAACTGAACACAAATTTGGTGCTGCAACAAGCAATTACACCAGAAGCCCTCACCAAACAATGTTGGGGACAGTAAAGTCCAACAGCACTTAGAGTGCTGCGAAGGCCTCACTTTTGTTTTTAATACAAAAGCAAATTTTAATTTACAGAACTTGCCTTTAAAGGTGGTACTGTATGTTCATGTAACTCCAGCGCCTTCAATTTTTTTTATTATATAAATGGACCATATTTATTATACTTCACTTCTAAAAACCTAGATGAAACATGAGAGAAGAAGCTATACAACATGAATTGCAATTACATGGGGACTCAGGTGGGAAGGGTTGGGGGGGGGGGGTGTAGAAGAGGGGTAAAGAGGGAGGGGAAGAAGTTTAGAGGGATGGGGAATTGGGGAGGGCAATCAAGATTTTGCTTTCAAGAATATTCTTTTGTTTCCCCGCTACTGAGATCAAACAACAGCACGTCCCAGGGTTTTGCACATTTTTGTGGTCATCATTAGCAGACAGAAGAGGTTTACCAGGTTTTTCTTTAAAAAAAAGTTAAAGTCACTTATATTCACTGAAGCTTGTCTAGTTAACAGCAAGTTGAGAAAAGGTTGAATCTCCAAACCTATTAACGTAGGTACACCAGCTTCAGTAGCGACCCCCTTGTGACATTACAGGGGGCCTCATTCCTGACATTCCCATTGGTGGCCGAGGGGGTCCGCCTTGGTAAGGGGGCACCATTGGAGGTCCCTGTCCATATGGAGGCATGCCACCTGGGAGGTAGCCTGGCATGCCCTGTGGCGGACCACCATACTGACCTGAGAACAGAAGAGAATATTAATATAAACACCTATCACGCTTCTAAACTTGATTTTTTTCAAATTCTGCTTGAACTCCACACCTTTTAGCCAATTGGCAATGCTAATGCACTGCAGTTTCATATTCTCACTATAGATAACCCAGAGTATTTTCTAGTTCAGACAGACAAGGCAGGAAACATAGTCTGGGGCTGTCTATTGGCCCTCCAAAAGTAGTGAAAATATAAGGGAAGGCAGCACACAATAAGGATAAAACGGTAATCATGGGTGACTTCAATCTCTCTTGACTGAACAAACCAAACTAGCAGTGATTTTATGAATGACAATTCTCTGCAGTGAGAACATGATTCTTTAGACCAATACATTAAGGAACCAAACCTATCTAGAGCGTGGTACTGCGCAAACAAGAAAGGATTAACTTATTTTAGTCCCTTGAGGAATAGTGACTACATATGATAGAATTCCTAATTAAGACGGAGATAGATGTAGGCAAATTGAAATAACTGAATCTAAACAAAGGGAAGCTATAAAGGTATGAAGTGCAAGTTGGCAGGAAGGGATTAGGGAACCTAATGAAAAAGGACTGGCAGTGGATAGGCAATGGTCAATAAGTAAATAACATGCCTGAATTACAACTGTTATTCATTCCTGTCTGACAAAAAAAGGAAAAAGGTGGCTGAAAACTTAGAAAAATAGATTAGGAACAGTATTAGATCCAATAGAGAAGGCATACAAAATTGCAAGAAAAGCAGCAGCATGCTTGAGGATTGGAAGCATTTTAGAATTCAACAAAAGACAAAAGCTTGATCAAGAAGGGAACGTAAGAGGAATGTATGATTGAAGCAAGCATAAAAAGGACTACATAAGCTTTCATAAATGTGAAAAATAAATAATTAAAAGTCAAATGTTACAATCAGAAACAAGAGAAATTATGAGAAACAAAAAAAAAAGGGCAGAAAATTGGAACACTTAAGGAACTAAGGATGCAGTGAGAGGGAGGGATTAAAGAAAATCAGTTTTAGTACAAAAATATGCTAGGGACGTTAATGAGGTAAAAGACTGAAATCATATGCCCTGAAAATCTAACTCCCAGAGGAAATTACCGTAGAAATAAGAGAAGCACTGGTAGTCAACATGGCTTTGTGCGTGGGAAATCATGTCTCACAAACTTAAAGATTGAGTTTTTTTGAAGAAGTAACAAAAGAAGATTGATGAGGGCAGATCAGAGATGTGATTTATATGGACTTCAGGAAGGCGTTCGACAAGGTTCCCCATGGGAGACAGATTAGCAAGGTTAGATCTCACGGACTACAGGGAGAACTAGCCATTTGGATACAGAACTGGCTCAAAGGTAGAAGACAGAGGGTGATGGCGGAGGGTTGTTTTTCAGACTGGAGGCCTGTGACCAGTGGAGTGCCACAAGGATCGGTGCTGGGCCCTCCACTTTTCGTCATTTACATAAATGATTTGGATGCGAGCAGAAGAGGTACAGTTAGTAAGTTTGCAGAGGACACCAAAATTGGAGGTGTAGTGGACAGCGAAGAGGGTTACCTCAGATTACAACAGGATCTGGACCAGATGGGCCAATGGGCTGAGAAGTGGCAAATGGAGTTTAATTCAGACAAATGCAAATCTTAGCAGGACCTTAATGGTAAGGTCCTAGGGAGTGCTGCTGAACAAAGAGACCTTGGAGTGCAAGTTCATAGATCCTTGAAAGTGGAGTCACAGGTAGATATGATAGTGAAGGCAGCGTTTGGTATGCTTTATTGGTCAGAGTATTGAGTACAGGAGTTGGGAGGATGTGTTGCGGCTGTACAGGACATTGGTTTGGCCACTGTTGGAATATTGCATGCAATTCTGGTCTCCTTCCTATCAGAAAGATGTTGTGAAACTTGAAAGGGTTCAGAAAGGATTTACAAGGATGTTGCCAGGGTTGGAAGATTTGAGCTACAGGGAGAGGCTGAACAGGCTGAGGCTGTTTTCCCTGGAGCGTCAGAGGCTGAGGGGATAGAGGTTTACAAAATTATGAGGGGCATGGATAGGATAAATAGAGAAAGTAGTTTCTCTGGGGTCGTGGAGTCCAGAACTAGAGGGCATAGGTTTAGGGTGAGAGGGGAAAGATATGAAAGAGACCGAAAGGGCAACTGTTCACGCAGAGAGTGGTAAGTGTATGGAATGAGCTGCCAAAGGATGTGGTGGAGGCTGGTACAATTGCAAGATTTAAGAGGCATTTGGATGGGTATATGAATAGGAAGGGTTTGGAGGGATATGGACCGGTTGCTGGCAGGTGGGACTAGATTGGGTTGGGATGGCTGGTTGGCATGGACAGGTTGGACCGTAGGCTCTGTTTCCATGCTGTACATCTCTATGACTCTATTGTAGTAAGGGAAAGCGCTAGTGTCAACTAGAAAAGATTTAACAGCAGAGCACTTGGAAACCAATGAGGGGATCGGGCTGAATCATCCTAGATGTATAAAAGGGAAATCATGCTTGACAAATCCACTGTTTGAGAATGCCAGGGTGGCGGTTGCTCTCGCTACGGAGGAAGTGCAACAGAAGTTTACCAGCTTGCTGTGCTGAATGGTAGCATCGGCCTACTGAGAGAGACTGGATCAGTTGGAACTACATCTACTGGAATTTAGAAACACTTTGGTTGTGTGGAAGGGGAGAAGAGATCTCGAAAACAAAAATTCTAAGACCACGAGACAGGGTAAATGCAGGAAGGGAATCTAGAACAATGGGTTACAGTCTTAGGATGCAAGGTAGTTCTTATAGGACCAAGACACCAAGCAATTTCCCAGAATATGGGAAACCTGTGGGATGCTCTGCCATTGAAAGCATTAAGTTCACAAGGCGATAGATATAACTAGAGCTGATAAGAGCAAGTCAAGCAGCAGAGGAGCAGGAAGGTCAACATTTCAGGATCGGACTCTTCATCAATTCTGATGAAGGGTCCCAACCTGAAACAAACTTTCCTGCTCTTCTGATGCTGCTTTTTCCTGCTCTGCACTTTATCGACTGACTTTCCAGTATCTGCAGTCCTCACCACCGCCAGATAGACACAACTAGAACAATGGGACCTGGAGCCAACTAAGGGAGCAGGCTTTCTTGGATCTGGTAATGGATAATGAGACAGGTTATTAAATGACCAGAGTTAAAAAACCCACTTAGAATTAGTAATTATAATACTGTAGTACAGAATTTATTTTTCACATACAGTATGAGAAACTTGATATGGAAACAAGTGCATTTCACTTAAATAAAGGAATTACAATGAATTGAAGAAAGAGTTAGCAAAAGTGAACTGGGAAAATAAGATTAGCAGGAATAACAGTAAGCAAGCAGTACCAGACATTGAAGGAGGTAATTCATAACTCTCAGCAAAATACACTCCAGTAAGGAGGAAAGATTCCAACAGAGGGATAAACTAGCCTAGGCTAACCAAGGAAGTGAAGGAGAGTTTAAAGTTGAAAGACATATAAAGGAAGTAAAAAGTCAGTGGTAGCCCCAAAGACTGAGGCAAATTCAGAAACCAACAAAGTACTACCAAAAAAAGACAAATTAAACTGAGAGGAAGCTAGCGATAAATTTTAAAAAAAAGTTTCTTTTAATAATATAAAAAGCAACAGTGAGGTCAAAGTGATCACAGGCCTCTTAGAAAATGAATTGGTGGTGGTGGCAAAGAGAAACAAGGAAATAACAGAGGGGAGTTAAACAGACATTTCGCATTTGCCTTTATGGCAGAAGATACTTCAAACATTCTATTAATACAAAGTGGAGGAAGGTAGTTACAAACTAGTATTAGACAAGCTAATGGTGCTAAAGGCAGGTAAGCACCCTGGCTTTGATGGCTTTCATTCTAGGATCCTAAAAGAGGCAGCAACAGAGATAGTGGATGCATCGGTTGTACTCTGACAGAATCCAATGATTTTTGGAAAGTACCAGGGGATTGAAAAACTTTTAATATGACACCCCTATTCAAAATGGCAAGGAGGCCAAAAAATGGATAGCTCTAGGCTAATTAGCCTAAAATATATTGTTGGAAAAGTGATTGAATCAATTAGTAAGGACATAATAGCTGAACATTTGGAAATTCATAATCTAAATCAAGTACAGTCAACATGGCTTTCTGAAAGGGAAATGGTGAACAACTGATTTAACAATTTTGAGGAAGTCTCAACCAAAGCAGAGAGAGGGGAAATCAGTGGATGTGTTGGATTTGGACTTCCAGAAGGCATTTGATAAGACACCTTTTAAAAGATTAAGACATAAGAGTCCATGGTGTCCAGGGTAGGATATTGGCATGAACAGAGAATTGACTAATGGTCAGGAAACTGCCAGTCGAACAAGGGGTTATTTTTCAGATTGGCAACCATAATCAGTAGCGTTCCATAGGGACAATGCATGAACCACAACTATTTACAATATATGTTGATGACTTGGAGGAAAGAAGTGAAAATACTGTAGCCAAATTCGCAGATAACATCAGTGAAAAGGCAGTTTGACAGAGGAATATTTACACCATACAAAGAAATATTGATAGGTTAAGAGGGCAAACAGTTGGCAAACGGAGTATAACTTAGGAAAATGTGTTGTTAACTTGGAAGGGAGAACTAGAGAGCAAAATATTACGCCAATGGAGAAAAACTGCAGAAAGTTGCAACACAAAAGGACAGAGATACCTCCACATGAAGTACAAAGCTAGCACACAGGTGCAGCAGGTATTCAAAGTTTAACGGAATTTTGGCCCTTATTTTAAGGGGGTTGGAGCAGAAGAGTAAAGAAATCTTACTGCAACTGTGCAAGGTACTGATGAGAGCAAATCTGGAGTATTAAGTGCAGTTTTGGTCCCCTGATTTAAAGGAATAACATCATTTCTTTGGAGGAAGTTCAGAGAACGTTCACTCAGATGATCCTTGGGATGGAGGGATTGTCATATGAGCAAAGGCTAAATAGGTTGAGATTAAATTCGCTAAGTGCGAGGGTGATCGCATTGAAACACAATTCTTAAGGGGTAAGACAAAGCAAATAGTTAGTGAATGTTTCATGAGAATGTCTTTGGAGCCACAGAGCTGTGGAGACAGAGTCCTTGAGTATATTTGAGGCGGAGTTAGATTTCTGATCAGTAGGGGGAATTGAGGGTTATGGGGATAGGGCAATAAATTGGATATGAGGAGTGCCAGAACAGCCATGATCCTATATAGCAGGGGAGCAGATTCAAAGCACCAAACGGCCTATTCCTGTTTGTAATTTCTATGTCCCAAGTTTCCACTGGTGGTGGTCATCCTCTAAAAGTCTACAGACTTGATTTTGGCAACTCTTCTACAAAGTGGAAAATGGTAATTTGTATTTTAAAAGGGAGGAATAGTTTTACAAATAGAATTGCAGATCAGTTACCATAAAATCATTCGTGGAGAAAATACTGGAGTTTATTATAAAATACATAACAACAGAACACTTGGAAAGTATTAACAGGATTGGACAAAGCCAGCATGGGTTTAGGAAAGGCAAGTCAAGCGTAACAAATCTATTGCGGTCTTTTGAGGATGTAATTAGATTAATAGATAAGGGAGAATCAATGGACGTGATGCATCTTGATTTTCAGGCAGGTTTTGATACAGTATAAGTGAAATATATTGGTATGGATTGAGAATTCTGACATGAAAAAGTGGATCATTTTCCTGGTGGCAGGCAGTAACTAATAGACTATCACAAGGATCAGCGTTTGGGTCCCAGCCATTCACAATATAAATGAACTAGAGGAGGGCACAAAAAGCAACATTCTCAAGTTTGCTGGATGTCAAAACTAGGTGGGTTGAGTGTTGAGGAGAGAGAAAGGAGGCTTCAAGATGATTTTGACTAGTTGAATGAGCAACAATTAGTAGATTAACAATCATGGCTAAACATGAAGTTATAAACTTTAGTGTGAAAACAGAAAGGCAGAAAATCATTTAAAATGGTGACACACTAGGAAATGTGGATGCACAAAAGGATCTGGGTCTCCTTGTACACCAAAACATTCAGCCATGTAGATCAAGCAATTAGAAAGGTAAATGGTATAATGACCTTCATTTCAAGAGGTTTTGCGTTCAGAAATAGTCTAGTTTAATGCAGTTACACAAGGCCTTGATGAGACCACACCTGGAATATCGTGCGCAGATTTGGTCTCCTCGCCCAATAAAGATAATACTTGCCATAGAGGGAGTGCAGCGGACGTTCACGAGGCTGAAACCGGGGGTGGCAGGACTGTCCTATGAGGAGAGATTGGTTTAGAAGGATGAGAGATCTGATTGAAACGTATAAAATTCTAACAGGGCTTGACAAACTGGATGCAGGGAGGATTTTTCCCTGGCTGGGGAGTCTAGCACCGAGGACACAGTCTCATATTAAGTAGGCCATTTAGGATCAAGATGAGGAAAAATGCCTTCACGCAAAGGGTTGTTCCCGTTGGGGAATTCTCTACTACAGAAGGTTGTGGAGGCCAAATCACTGATTATTATCAAACAAGATACAGACATATGCTTAGATTTTAAAGCTTCGAGGAATAGGGAGAGCAAGTAGGAACATGGCATTGAGTCAAGAGGATTAGCCATGATTCTACCGAATGGTGCAGCAGACTCAGAGGGCTAAATAGCTATTCTTGTGCCTAATTTCTAGGTTTCACTTTAGGCCACTTCACCCCACAGCCTGATCTGCCATTTAATCAAAAGTAATCTAATTATGGCCTCAACTGACTGATCCTTAAAGAATGTTTACATCAAACATCTGTCTAACACAGGCTCAAATACAATCATCCAGCCTCCACTGAAGTTGCTGCTATCCTCTCTCAAATGGGAGGAAATTCTAGCCAAACGTGATTCAATATTGACATTCAAAAGATTATGGTAAACACTTGCTTGACCGAGAAAACATTTAGGGATACGTGGAATGAGCATGCAAGGGATTTAATGGATAGCTCTACCAACAAATCACAAACAAAAAAAAAAACAGGAGCAATAGTCAATTCTTTCCTTTAAACTTACTCCACCATTCAGTATGATCATGGGTGATCATCCAACTCAACAGCCTGGTCTCACTTTCCCCCATATCCATTGATCCCTTAACCCAAATGGTTAACTCCTTTATCAAATCATGCAATCTTTGGCCTCAATTGTTTTCCATGGTATCAAATTCTACAGGCTCACTACTTCCTGGGTGAAGAAATTTCTTATTTCAGTCCTGAACAGTTTATTCGTATCTTTGGACTGTCACCCCAGCTCTGGACTCCCTTGCCATCCCGAATATCCTTCTTGCATCCACCCTGTCTAGCCCTATTAGAATTCTATAGGTTTCTGAGATTCCTCCACCCACCCACCAATTCATCTGAACCCAAGTGAATATATTCTAACCGATGCAAATTCTCCTCATTCATCAGTTCTGCCACCCCAGAAATCTGAGAGGAAATTGCCCACAACAGTATTCAAAGCTGTATATCTGTTTTGCAGGGGAAATAGTCACAGGAGATTCTCTCATTCATTGATCTCTATACTCTTATTTAGGTTTTCACACTAAACATCAAATCAATGCCATTTAAATAATTACATCACCACCTTGTACAAGGTGCATATACTCATGGCACACAATGAACCCCATCATAATTAAAAAGGTTCACAAAAGAGTGACCAGATATTGGAGGTCATATATATGGGTGCAAAATTAACAAAGGCCCCAGAACCACTGAGTAATTTTATGCTTATTTGTAACAAATATAACTAAACCACAATTACTAGAACCTACAAAAAAGCAGAAAGCTTTTTAACCTGGAGGTGGCATTGGAGGTCTCATTGCTGGTTGCTGAGGTGGTATTCCTTGCTGTGGTGGTATCATGCCACCCATTGGCCCAACTGGTGGTGGCCCCAGAGGTGTCTGGCCTTGCCGAGGGATGTTACGCTGGTACTTTGGAAACTGAGCTCGCCTTTCCTCCTAAGCAGCAGATAAAAGAAAATTGCACAGGTGCATTAGTTTTCTTTAAAGCGATACAAGTTTAAAACCCATTACTTTTTTTTAAATATCAGTCTGGCACACAAGTTAAATCCAGTTAAGACAAAAGGATTTTGTTTGAATGTTTGAAGAATGACTTACACACTTACCAGTGATATATCCTCATCTGGATGGATCAACTTACTAGTTGCACTAGTTGTGGTTAGAGTGGCAGGCTTACTAGTTACAGGGATGGTTGGTTTAGCTGTAGAACTGCTTGACGTGCTGGTAGCAGTAGCTGTTGACTGCGTGTATGCTGGGAATGTGGGCTTTGGAGGTTCTGCAGTCGTAGCAGGTGTACTGTTGAGGGGTTTAAAATCCGTACCCACAGGTCCAGAAACAGATTGCTGGCTCTGTTGAATTAACACCACAAGATGTTAGACTAATTGCATATCCCAAATTAAAATTCAAAACCAAGCCACAAGCAAAGCAGTTTAATTTTCCAAAAAACATGCTATTCTAAAAATGCAGGTTTACAAGTTTCAATTGTACTGACAATTCAGATTAAGTATCCTCAGAAGCATTAGAGGATCAAAAAAAAAGTGAAATTTAGAACAAATAGCTCAATTTAAACTGGCAAACCTTCAGCAGTATCTGCAGATATAAAGCTGCCGGATGTGTATTTGTGATTGCTTTTTATATAGAAATGCTAACTCTACAAAGTAGTACAGCACACTACACCAGATTAGCATTGCACAGCCCATACACACTCCAAAAGCCTCTAAAGCTAGTTTATAGCATGCTCAAGAATTATTCTGGCAAGTGAAGCACTGTGAATTAGTCTAACACCAGAATTGATGGAATCTGCCTGCGTACTTGTGCTGCACTAGGAAACAGAGGTTTAGAGGAAGTTGAGAGATTTGCCGAATTTGATGAAGCGGTTGTGGAGGCTGTAGTTGTGCTCGAAACACGAGTCCCCATCTGAAGCATAAAAAGAGCAGACAATGAAAATCCTCATCAGCTGCCAGTACTCTACACTATAAGGGTGACTGTCAGAAATTAAATGCATTAAAACCTAGAGGCACTTAAACTTCCTATGAAACAGTTTACAGAGAACCCTGAATACTTGTAGACCTCATCTAGACCAGATAGAGACTAAAGTTATACACACATCAGGAAACAGTCGTGGTGCACTGATATTTCACAGGTAAACAAGATACTCCAACACCGATAATGCCCATTAACACGTGCTTACTTGGCCGGCACTGGGGAAGAGCGGTTTTGCAATGGGAGGCTGTGGACTAGGTCCAGGTAATGGTGCTCGACTGGGTAAACCAGGTGGAACCACCGGCTGTGACTGGGTCATTGATGGTCCACCTGGACGTGGAACAGGCGGTGGCATACCTGGAATGATACAAGAAAACTATTAGAAAGAAATCAAACAAGACCTAAAGCCTTGCAAAACAGTTAAGGTGCAATCTGGAACTTCAATTAATTGTTGCAAAATACTTATTTAATACAAAGAATATTGTTCAGAAATCCAAGTTCATTTGACTCAATTTACTTACTTACCAACAACATCCACTGATTTATTTGGAGACTGTAAATGGTCATCAGATTAATCTATAAAGTAGTCTTAGTTTTACATGCTTTCTTTAAAAAAAGACATTAAATATTCTGCATCAGTAGTGTCTTCAAATATTTACCTGGATAGATAAAGCTCAGAATTTATCATTACCAGTTTATAGTGGAAGAAATTAGATGAACTGAGGAACAGAAATCTTAAAATTTAGATTTAGTGATCCTTTAAGCCTGTTCTGTCATTCAATGTCATCATGGCTGATTTTCCTATTTAGTACCCTGTTCCCACTTTCGCTTCATACTCTTTGACTCCCTTACCTCTAAGAAACTCTTCCTGAAAACACTAATATTCAAATGTAGATAATAGGTGCAAAAGTATAAAAACATAAGGTAAAGAGTTTAGAGTTTAATTTACAGGGGCAAATAAAAGAAAGGCTAAATTGACAGAGAATGTTGGCAAAGCTGCATGTGTTGTATCAGTAGAGTGCAGTATTTGACTCGTTAATGTAGAAATATCAAGTAGAGCTTTGAAAACTCAATTATAGGATAAATGCCATATTAATTGCGGGGGGGCAATAAATAGTAGAATTATGAAGAAAGTTGAAAATTAAAATTCGTTCAAGAGAGATGTTGCTGCGAAGACCAGCATTTATTGCCCATTTCCAATTATCCTAGAAAAAATGGTGAGCTACCTTTTTGAATTAATGCATACCATATGGTCTAGGTCCAGCCAGTGTTGTACATGAGAGAGTTCCATGATTTTAGCACAATTACAGAGGTAATGGTGATACAGTTTCAAGCCAGGATGATATGTGACTTGAAGGGAAACTTGCAGACTGTGATGTTCCCATATACCTGGGTATCCTCCCTTGTCCTTTCAGACAGCAATGACTGAAAATTGAAAGGTGCTGTCAAAGTACACTGAATTCCTGCAATGTATTTAAGATAACCACTGAGCACTGGTGGGAAGTGAGTGAATTATTAATGCGATGAATGTGGTGCCAATCAAGTACTGCTTTATCCTGGATGAAAGGCTTCCCAAACCACATACAAACTGACAAAAGACTAAACAATTAATCTATCAACTTCTTGCTAGTGCCAGGAATGCCTGCGAATTTAATAGGAAACATACCCACTGAAAAATTCCCAGTGCCTGACCTGCTCTTACAGCCACACTATTTAAAATGCTGGTTACACAAGAATTTGATTAATGACAACCCCTCAGGATTTTCATATGGGGGCAATCCTGTTGTATGTTGTGCATTGATTGTCAGCATTTGGTACTTAACTGGCAAGCAAAATCTGCAACAGACTAGTCCAAGCTTGAATGTTGGCCGGGTCTTCTTGTATGCTGGCATTGGCATGCAGTGCATCACTACTTGAGGAGTTGGAAATAGTAGTGAAAACAATTTATCTCCACTTCTGACCTTATGGATGAGGGAAGGTCATTGATGAAACAAGTGAAGACAGTTACAGTTAAGACCTCTGCAAGGATTTGTGGTACAGTGAGAATGCCCATACCTCTGGACTAGGAGGCTGGGGTTCAAGTCCCACTTGTTATTACACCTGTTATTATCAGACTTCATCTGATGGATTGCACAACATTTTTTATTGGTGCTTTCTCCAGGTAGGGAACAATCATTTGGACTTGTTAATTACTCACACTCAATTCTCTGTCAAACTGGTTTACAAGTTTGAGATTTTTTTTCTGACATAAGGTGCTTTCTTTTAAAAATAAAAATACCATTGAATCTCCTGTGGCATCACCCAAGTCTAGACAAACTGTATTTTCCTTAAAGTGGATTAGTGCTGCTACAGTAGTGGATACAGGGATCTGAATGTACATCAAATGGTAGAAGACAGAAGCCACAGGTTCAACTGTCACTGAATAGTGCCCCCATTAAAGATTACCAGACACCTAGAAAATGTATTATGTGGATTTTATGTCTAATTCTATGATTTCACATTAATTAGTATAAAGACTGGATTATTTTTTTAAAATTGTTTTTCAAAATGATTTTACATAGTTTACTGGTCACAAGAAGTTATTCAAGGCAGATATGAGACATTTAGGTGAGCATATGCAAATAGAGATGCAGCATGTACAAAAAGCATCTCTCTTGCTACCAAAGCTAAATTTGACTAATCACATCAATATGGAAATAAGTGCTTTGGGACATAACAGTACATTTATGTATTGCTCTAAATAACTTGATGCCAAGATTCTCTGCATACAGACCTAAATTGCCGCCAACTGTTTTCAAATACCCACCAGGATGCATGCCTGGCATCATGGGTGGCATTCCAGGTCCTGGAGGCATCATTCCACCCATGGGCATCATCCTGTTATAACAAGAGTGAACATAAATCACATTTCAAAATCAAGCTTGAATATAAAGATAAGGACTCAGTGATGCATAGGTAGTACAGACATCAACAATGCAATTTAGATTTTGGGGGCTAAAACTGCTTTTGCATACCAAGTTAAGGTGAATGACAGTGGGAAGCCAGCCAGAGTTACTATGTCTGATTTCTATCAGACACTCCAGGGAAAACAGCCCCAGCCTATTCGTCCATTCCCTACAGCTCAAATCCTCCAACTCTGGCAAAATTCTTGTAAGTCTTTTCTGAACATATCTTTCCGATAGGAAGAACAGAACTGAACACGATATTCTAAAAGTGGCCTAACCAATGTCTTGTACAGCCACAACATGACCTCCCAACTCCTATACTCAATGCTCTAACCAATAAAGGATAGAAATTCTATAAACTGCATCTATTTCACACAACTTTGGTCAAAACCCACTGGTAAATAATGGGCAATTTGGAAAGACATCAAAGTAACTCACATGGAACCATAAAGTTAAAGCAGAAAACAGATCAGAACTTCTTTAAATGGAAATTCATTTCTCACAATTCACAAATTTTAATCATTCTGAGCAAACATCAGGCAGTTAGAAACCTGGATTTGAGGAAGCAGCATTTCCCACCTTAATGCTGGGAAGCAAAGGTAATTAGAGCCTAGCGAGCTCATCTTATAATCACACAAATAATATACACAGACAAGACCAGGACATAAAAGCAAACTCGTGCCATTAAATAAATTGAGAATACTAACCCTGGAGGCATTCCTGGCATTACTGGTGGCATTCCTGGCATCATGGGAGGAACACCTGGGACCACTGGTGGCATCCCTGAAAAAATAAATGCAGCCGTATAAAGACTAAATTCACAAATAATCCTGGAACACTCCGATCAAGGAATGAGCCTGATGTCAAAGAAAATGCTGTCCCTTAGGTCCCTTTTATATCTTTCCCCTCTCACCCTAAACCTATACCTTCTAGATCGGGACTTATCAACCCCAGGGAAAGGACTTTGTCTATCCATGCCTCTCGCGATTTTATAAACCTCTATAAAGTCACCCCACAGCCTCAGACACTCCAGGGAAAACAGCCCCAGCCTATTCGTCCACTCCCTACAGCTCAAATCCTCCAACTCTGGCAAAAATTCTTGTAAGTCTTTTCTGAACATATCTTTCCGATAGGAAGAACAGAACTGAACACGATATTCTAAAAGTGGCCTAACCAATGTCTTGTACAGCCGCAACATGACCTCCCAACCCCTATACTCAATGCTCTAACCAATAAAGGAAAGCATACCAAACACCTTCTTCACTATCCTATCTACCTGCGACCCCACTTTCAAGGAGCTATGAACCTGCACTCTTTGTCCAGCAACACTCCCTAGGACCTAACCATTAAGTGTATAAGTCCTGTTAAGATTTTCTTAAAGCACCTCACATTTATCTAAATTAAACTTCTTCTGCTGCCACTGGGCCATCTGATCAAGATCCTGTGGTAATCTGAGGTAACCTTCTTCGCTGTCTACTACACATCTAATTTTGGTGTCATCTGCAAACCTACTAACTATACCTATGTTCACATCCAAATTATTTACATAAATGATGAACAGTAGTGGACCCAGTACCGATCGTTATGACACAGCACTGGTCACCGGCCTCCAGTGTGAAAATCAACCCTCAGACTTCCAATTTTGAACCAGTTCTGTATGCAAATGGATAGTTCTCCCGACATTCCATGAGATCTAACCTTGCTAACTAGTCTCCCATGAGGGCATCCTGATGAAGGACTTTTGCCCGAAACGTCGATTTCGCTGCTTGTTGGATGCTGCCTGAACTGCTGTGCTCTTCCAGCACCACTAATCCAGTATTTGCTTTCCAGCATCTGCAGTCATTGTTTTTACCTCATTGTTTTTACCCTCCCATGAGGAACCTAGTCAAACGCCTAACCGAAGTCCATATAGATCACATCAACTGCTCTGCCATCAATCTTTGTTACTTCTTCAAAAAACTCAAATCAAGTTTGAGAGAAATGATTTCCCACGCACAGTCATGCTGACTATCCCTAATCAGTCCTTCACCTTACAAATACATGTAAATCGTGTCTATCAGGATTCCTGCCAACAATCTGCCCACCACCGATATAAGGCTCACCGGTCTATAGTTCCCTGGCTTCTCCTTACCACCCTTTTAAATAGTGGCACCATGTTAGCCAAACTCCAGACTTTCAGCACATCACCAATGACTACCAATGATAGAAATATCCAAGCAAGGAGCCCAGCAATCACTTCCCTAGCTTCCCACAGAGTTCTAGGGTACACTTTATCAGGTCTTGGGCATTTATCCTCTTTTATGCATTTCAAGACATCCAGCACTGCCTCCTTTGTAGTATGGACAGTTTTCAAGATGTCACCATCTATTTCCCCCACATTCTATTCCTTCCTTGTCCTTCTCCACAGTAAACACTGATCCAAAAATACTCGTTTGAATCCATTTCCTGCAGCTCCACACATAGGTTACCTCGCTGATCTTTGAGGACCCTATTCTCTCCCTTTTGTCCTTAAATGTATTTGTAAAAGGCCTTTGGATTCTCTTTAACCCTATTTGCCAAAGCTATCTCATGTCCCATTTTTGCCCTCCTGATTTCCTTCTTTAGGATACTCCTACTGCCTTTATACTCTAAGGATTCACTCAATCTCTCCTGTCTATATCTGACACATGCTTCCTTCATTCTCTTAACCAAAACCTCTTTCTCTCGTCATCCAGCATTGCCTACACGTCCCATCCTTTCCTTTCACCTTAACAACAACATACTGTCTCTAAACTAGTTACCTCGTTTTTTGAAAGCTTCCCATTTTCCAGCTGTCCCTTTACTTGCTGACATCAGCCCCCAATCAGCTTTTGTAAGTTCTTGCCTAATACCATCAAAATTGGCCTTCCTCCCATTTAGAATGTCAACTTTTAGATCCGGTCTATCCTTTTCCATCACTATTTTAAAACTAATAGAATTATGGTTGCTGGACCCAAAGCGCTTCCCCCACTGACACTTCAGTCATCTGTCCTGCCTTATTTCTCTGCTGTCATAGGTTGATCAGAAAATAAACTTTTAGGTCAGAGTGGAAAATTATTGAAATAATTAAAAAGTGTATATACAGAAGATCTCCAATGCACAGCTCATGAAAAATAAAGGAGCCTTGAGATCAAGGAAACTTTAAACTGCTTACAGTCCAGCTTCCTGGTCAGTCATTGGCCCTTTTTAAAGCAAAACTACATTTCATTTCGAGTTCAATAGATGAATTCTTATGATACTTTTTTTTCAAGTTTGGGGCGGCAATGGCCCGGAGATATTATTGCTAAACAAGTATTCCAGAGACCCAGGTAATGTTTCCCAAAAGAATCTGACTGCTGATACAAAGTCATGGCTAGTAGCAAAAGATACTCATTGGGGAATGCAAACCAAACATAAGCATTAAACTTAATCTAGAAAAAAAGTGATTTCCCCCCCTTCGGGTGCCCCAGTTTGCTCCAAAGATGTGCAGGTTAGGTGGACTGGCCGTGGTAAATGCAGGGTTAGAGGGATAGGGTGGTGGTCTGGGACTGGGTGGAAATCCCTTTGGAGGGTCAGCGTAGACTTGGCTGGCCAAGTGTATTCTTTCCACACTGTAGGGATTCTATTGTTCTAACCCACAATACACATTCTGCTAAATTAATAAAATTAAACACATGTTCTCTTTTGCCCAATGGAACCAAAAGTACAGCAGGACAAGCTCAATCATCTCACTTCTGTCATGCAAAGCAGGGGTTCTAAGAGGGAATAAAGTAGATCGTATCACCTGGAGGAATTCCAGGTGCACCCGATACAGGGTGTATGCTTGACTGGTTCATACTCGAAACAAAATTCTGTTGTTGCTGCATCCCTTGCTGCTGGTACGAAGTCCCAGCTTCTGCATCGTCATCATCAAACTCATCAGAATCATCATCTTTCTGCTTCTTTTTTTGACTTTCCGCTAGTGAAAAATACAAAAGTTTGAACACTTGCATTGTAAAGCAGCTTGGAAGGAAGTTCAGCACAACATATTTATAATCAGCTTTAATCTGTCCACAAAAGTTTTTCTTTTATCATTCTCCAGTAGACATCTTTATACCAAGGAATTAATGAAAGGTAGACAACATGGGTGACCATTCAATAGAGACAACATGGACAGTGTGTCCCAATTGGTTAACAGATATGTGGTGCGGCACAGTGGCACAGTGGTTAGCACTGCTGCCTCACAGCGCCAGAGACCCAGGTTCAATTCCCGCCTCAGGCGACTGTGTGGAGTTTGCACATTCTCCCCGTGTCTGCATGGGTTTCCTCCAGGTGCTCCGGTTTCCTCCCACAGTCCAAAGATCTGCAGGTCAGGTGAACTGGCCATGCTAAATTGCCCATAGTGTTAGGTGAAGGGGTAAATGTAGGGGTATGGGTGGGTTGCACTTTGGCGGGTCGGTGTGGACTTGTTGGGCCGAAGGGCCTGTTTCCACACTGTAATGTAATCTAATCTAAATAACAACAGACTAAACTTTGTTTTATTATAGTGCATTTCCAGCAAAAACTTCCAACTTTTACGACTAATTATGCCTCTCTTCAATGTTAAAAGACCCAAGACAGCACTTCCATCCCGACCTACTCTTAGCAAATTCCATGAAGTTCAAAAGCAAAACCATGGGAACTCCTTGCCTTTGCAGCCTCGTGCCACATTACAAAATGAAATTATCCATTAAGTCAATGTACAGCCCTACATTGTGAAACTCCACTTTGAAAGATATCCAATTAATTCAAGATCAGTTAAATACATATGGTTCACACTAAGTAAGCCAGAGTGACGTAGTCTCACTGGCTATTCAAAGAGTTTCCATTCTGGATCATTAGCCAGTGATCATAGTGGAAAAAGTGCAAAAGTGTTCATGGTTGAAACTGGACCACATTCAGCTAATGGCCTTTCTCATTCACTTGGGCAAGATAGAATGTTGGAGCGATTGATAGAGCATTTGAAACCATCCCTCACGAATGAAAGACAAATAGGAGTCAAAGAAAATCACAACTCAATACAATTTACTGTTTTTAATCAAACTCCATAATCTACAAGAAGTATAATTTGTTACTTTCTTTACCAGCCTGAACAAATTGATATTAAAAAAATTTTCAATTCACTCAGGGGAAAGAGCTATGTAAATACAAGTTATGAATGGAATATCATAAGGCGATTCGCAGAAGCACAAAACAAAGTTACATCAAGCCATCCAAGGAGATATTACTGGTGACAAAATGCTTGGTCAAAATGAAGTTTTAAAGAGTGTCTTAAAGGAGAAGCCAGGTACTGAGGAACCTCTGGACATCAGAGGCATTACCTTCCAGATCAGACATTTAAAGATTCCAAAGTAGAAGATTCCATGCGTTCCACAAGGTTAGGGGAGTTCTCCCTATATCCTAGACAACATTACACCTCAATAGATATCATCAAAAGTAAAACTACCTGATTTATTGTTATTTAACTGCACACAAATGATTTCGAGAGGGTAATGCAAATATAGATGACCCGATTTGGCTTCCCCATCTGTCTACAGTATAGTTCTGTGTCACAAGACAATTGCCTGTCCCCGTTGCTCAGAAGGGAAGGGTGGAGAAAGGTAAAGCGATAGTTATTGGGGACTCAATAGTGAGGGGCACAGATAGGCGGTTTTGCAGGGGCGACAGAGACTCACGATTGGTATGTTGCCTCCCCGGTGCAAGGGTACATGATGTCTCTGATCGTGTTTTCCGGTTCCTCAAGGGGGAGGGGGAGCAGCCCCAGATCATGGCCCACGTTGGCACCAACGACATAGGTAGGAAGAGGGGTGAAGATGTTAGACAGGCTTTCAGGGAGCTAGGTTGGAAGCTCAGAGCTAGAACGAAAAGAGTCGTTGTCTCTGGTTTATTACCCGTGCCACGTGATAAGAGAGTCGAGGAATAGGGAGAGAGAAGAGTTAAATGCGTGGCGACAGGGATGGTGCAGGAGGGAGGGATTCCGGTTTCTGGACAACTGGGGTTCTTTCTGAGGAAGGTGGGAACTCTATAAACAGGATGGTCTACACCTGAACCTGAGGGGCACCAGTATCCTTGGGGGGAGGTTTGCTAGTGCTCTTTGGGAGGGTTTAAACTAACTCTGCAGGGGCATGGGAACCTGGACTGTAGCTTTAGGGTACAGGACCTTGAGTGTAGGGAGGTTAGGAACATGGCATCGATCTCGAAGGAGGGTGCCTGTAAACAGGAAGGTGGCTTGAAGTGTGTATACTTCAATGCCAGAATAAATAAAGTAGGTGAGCTTGCAGCATGGGTTGGTACCTGGGACTTCGATGTTGTGGCCATTACAGAGACGTGGGTAGAACAGGGACAGGAATGGCTGTTGCAGGTTCCAGGGTTTAAATATTTTAGTAGGGTCAGAGATAGGGGTAAAAGAGGGGGAGGTGTGGCATTGCTTGTCAAGGATAGTATTACAGCAGTAGAAAGGGTGATGGAGGAAGACTTGCCATCTGAGGTAGTTTGGGCAGAGGTTAGAAATAGGAAAGGTGAGGTCACCCGGTTAGGAGTTTTCTACAGGCCTCCTAATAGTCCGAGAGAAGTCGAGGAAAGTATTGCGAGGATGATTCAGGAGGAGAGTGAAAGTAGCAGGGTTGTTGTTATGGGGGACTTTAACTTCCCAGATATTGACTGGGAAAGCTATAGCTCGAGTTCGTTAGATGGGTCGGTGTTTGTCCAGTGTGTGCAGGAGGGTTTCCTGACACAATATGTAGACAGGCCAACAAGAGGTGAGGCCATACTGGATTTGGTTCTAGGTAATGTACCAGGCCAGGTGTTAGACTTGGAGGTAGGCGAGCACTTCGGGGGCAGTGACCACAACTCGGTGACTTTTACTCTAGTGATGGAGAGGGATAAGTGTGCACTGCAGGGCAACAGGTATAGCTGGGGCAGGGAAATTATGATGCGGTGAGGCATGACTTAGGATGCGTGGATTGGAAAAATAGGCTTCAAGGGAAGAACACAAATGATATGTGGAGATTGTTCAAGGAACAGCTAATGGGTGTCCTTGACAAGTATGTACCAGTCAGGCAGGGAGTAAAGGGTCTTGTGAGGGAGCCGTGGTTTAACAAGGAATTGGAATCCCTTGTGAAAGGGAAGAGGGCGGCCTATGTAAAGATGAGGCGTGAAGGTTCAGTTGGGGCGATTGAGTGTTATAAGGTAGCCAGGAAGGATCTAAAGAGAGAGCTAAGAGCAGCGAGAAGGGGACATGAAAAGTCCTTAGTTGGTAGGATTAGGGAAAACCCAAAGGCCTTCTATAGGTATGTCAGGAATAAAAGGATGACTAGGGTAGGTATCGGTCCAGTCAGGGATAGTAGTGGGAGGTTGTGTGTGGAGGCGGAGGAGATTGGTGAGACACTAAATCAATACTTTTCGTCAGTATTCACTCAGGAACAGGACACTGTTGCTGATATGAATATTGAGTCACAAGTGATTAGAATGGATGGCCTTGAGGTACGTAGGGAAGAGGTCTGGGGAATACTGGAAAGGATGAAAATAGATAAGTCCCCTGGGCCTGATGGCATTTATCCTAGGATCCTCTGGGAAGCTAGGGAGGAGATAGCGGAGCCATTGGCCTTGATTTTTAGGTCGTCGCTGTCTTCGGGAATAGTGCCAGAAGACTGGAGGATAGCGAATGTGGTCCCCTTGTTCAAGAAGGGGAGCAGGGATAGCCCGAGTAACTATAGGCCAGTCTCACGTCTGTTGTGGGCAAAGTCTTAGAGAGAATTGTAAGGGATAGGATTTATGAACATCTGGATAGGAATAATGTGATCAAGGATAGTCAGCATGGTTTTGAGAAGGGCAGGTCGTGCCTCACAAACGTTATTGAATTCTTTGAGAAGGTGACCAAGGAAGTGGACGAGGGTAAAGCAGTAGATGTGGTGTGTATGGATTTTAGTAAGGCGTTCGATAAGGTACCCCATGGCAGGCTAATGCAAAAACTACGGAGGTATGGCATTGAGGGTGCATTAGAGGTTTGGATTAGGAATTGGCTGGCTGGAAGGAGACAGAGGGTAGTAGTTGATGGTATAGGTTCATCTTGGAGCGCAGTTACTAGCGGTGTTCCACAAGGATCTGTTTTGGGACCATTGCTGTTTGTCATTTTGATAAATGACCTGGAGGAGGGGCTTGAAGGCTGGGTGAGCAAGTTTGCGGATGACACGAAAGTCGGTGGAGTTGTGGACAGCGAAGAAGGATGTGGCAGGTTACAGAGCGATATAGATACGTTGCAGAGGTGGGCAGTAAGGTGGCAAATGGAATTCAATGTAGCTAAGTGTGAAGTCATTCAGTTTGGTAGGAGTAACAAGAAGATGGATTACTGGGCTAATGGTAGACTACTTGGTAGTGTGGATGAGCAGAGGGATCTTGGTGTCCATGTACACAGATCTTTGAAAGTTGCCACCCAGGTAAATAGTGCTGTGAAGAAGGCATATGGTGTACTGGGCTTTATTGGTAGAGGAATTGAGTTCCGGAGTCCTGAGGTCATGTTGCAGTTGTATAAGACTCTGGTGCGGCCTCATCTGGAATATTGTGTGCAGTTTTGGTCGCCATACCGCCATACTACAGGAAGGATGTGGAGGCATTGGAACGAGTGCAGAGGAGGTTTACCAGGATGTCGCCTGGCATGGTAGGAAGATCTTATGAGGAAAGGCTGAGGCACTTGGGACTTTTCTCATTGGAGAAAAGAAGGTTTGGGGAGATTTGATAGAGGTGTACAAGATGATTAGGGGGTTTAGATAGGGTTGACAGTGAGAACCTTTTTCCGCGTATGGAGTCAGCTGTTACCAGGGGACACAGCTTTAAATTAAGGGGTGGTAGGTATAGGACAGATGTTAGGGGTAGATTTTTTACTCAGCGGGTTGTGAGTTCATGGAATGCCCTGCCAGTAGCAGTGGTGGACTCTCCCTCTTTATGGTCATTTAAGCAGGCATTGGACAAGCATATGGAGGTTATCGGGCTAGTGTAGGTTAGGTAGGCTTCGGTCGACGCAACATCGAAGGCTGAAGGCCCTGTACTGCGCTGTATTTTTCTATGTTCTATGACACCTCAGTGATTCAATTTATCTATGAGGTGACTCAAGTGGTAATTTAAAAGGGAGAAAGCACTCGGATTCTCATTCTCAATTTTTGCCCTGAAATGTCTGTCAGAAGTAAACCTAAGGCAAAGTATACACGGTCAAATATGCTAACAGCATTCACTTTCAAGACTCCACAGGAATAATAAACTTCCTGACACTAACAAAAGTGATTCATTCTCCTTACAACTTGCTGATTGTGTTTTTCTCCCCCCACCCAACTTGACATTATTCTAGTTGGCACTGGAACAAATGTTTTTTCTTGTTTGGGAAAAGCACTTGTGGAAACAATGGCTGAGTCTTAATGCCATGAGAGATAATAGAAACTTACTTTAACATTAAATTGATAAGAGAATATGACACTATTCACCTTGAGTCTTTTGTTCAAGCAATCGTCTCCTTTCTTCCATATCCTTTTCGGGAATCCCTTCCATTCCATAGATTTCTAATTCAATATCTGTTCTTCCTGGGATTGCATTTGGGACAGCATCTATCGTTTCCTTATGAACCTATGCACGACAAAAAGTCACAAATTTCAAATGTTGCTGAGACAATGTACTAAGAACACCAAGGGTACAAAAGATTTTTAATGCATTGAATCAATTATCATGAATTGAAATAACACACAAACTGCAGAACTAGCCTAGGACTGAGAAAGAAACATGACTAATAATTTTAATCAAATGAGGCTGTTTGATCCAGAAAGATTGATCCAAGTAGTTCAGTCTTTAACATGCTACATTTTCTCACGTGCATATTGCCCCATCTTTGTTCCAAACTAAAATCTAGAAATTCATGTTTAGAGCTTCTCATTGGCTTGACCAAAACCAGCTATTATTTTGAACAGCTATCAAGTTGTCCCCATAAACATTTCTCAAAAGCAAGCCTCAATTTCCCTACCTAATTTAAATGCTTAGTCACTGCAGTCACTCTAAGGCTTTGGCAGCCTTCATAAAGTGTGATGTCTGGGAATTAGACACAGTATCAGTATAACGTTCAGAGACGAAATGAGTCCTGAAAAATTTTACTGTCCCTTGTCCTTCCAAAGATGGCTAATGTTGCAAATCACATGATATAGTAAATCCTCCATCTGCAAAATTACAAATTTGCCAATCTGCGCCAAAGTTCAACGTAGCAAAATTATCAATGGGCAAAATTTCTAGCCTCCTTTCAACTGAACTCTTGACTCTCAAATTTCATCATTCACAGGGATTCTCAGGAACTGAACACTCGTAGATAGAGGACTGCACAAGCAGCAAATTTAACTAATGGTCAACTAACTGCTGGATTTGGTGATGACATTTAATTAACTAAAACAAAACAGGGTCTGTTTCATCTCGACTTGTTTGGAATCAGCAAAAAATCCAACTCATTTATTTCAAACTTCTTCAGATTGTTTCAAACTGAAATGCAAATTTCACATTCAATCACCAATCTTAACCACTTTATCACAAGGTGACAATGAGCTTGCTTTGAATCTAGTAAAATTTCCAGTGACAAAATAAGACCAGAGTAAAATAACACACACTCAAGACATGGGATTTTGTGTTTTAAAGAAAAATAAATTTCTATATTCTATGCTCAGCATCAAAATCTCTCAGATGAATTAAACAATGATTCTTTCTGGACAATCCAACTATCACAGAAGTTCCATCACCCATTTTAGCACAGGGGTTTTTCCACGAGAATCTCTTAACGCTAGAGATGTAATAGTTACATACTATTAGAAATAGACCTGACATCAAAGATATAAGTGACGTACTTCAGTCGGGATACAGATTAGCAATAATATTCTGTAGTCATTGAATTGGCAAATCTATGAAGAAGAAAAGTTAATAACTTATGGACATTTGGCCCCCATTCCTATTAACCAAGATAAACTACATATATCATACAATAATACCAAAGTATCTATAAATTTTTGGGATGTATTTAAATTAAAAAAGCACAACAAAGGTTGAGAGGTGACTTAATCGAGACATGCAAGATAATCAGAGGGTTAGGTAGGGTGGCCAGTGAGAACCTTTTTCCTTAGATGGAAAAGGCCAACAGAGGGGACGTTCTGCCCGCTGATGTTAAGGAGGAAAAAGTGAGGACTGCAGATGCTGGAGATCAGAGCTGAAAATGTGTTGCTGGAAAAGCGCAGCAGGTCAGGCAGCATCCAAGGAACAGGAGAATCGACGTTTCGGGCATAAGCCCTTCTTCAGGAATTCCTGAAAAAGGGCTTATGCCCGAAACGTCGATTCTCCTGTTCCTTGGATGCTGCATGACCTGCTGCGCTTTTCCGGCAACACATTTACATCGCTGATGTTAAGGGCATTTAAATGGGCATTGGACATACATATGGATAATAATGGAACGGTGTAGGTTAGATGGACATAAGATTAATTTCATAGGTCGGCGCAACATTGTGGGGCAAAGGGCCTGCACTGCACTAACATTCTACATTCTAACAACAATTAAAAAGTAGACATTTCCCATATTAAGCATGCTCATTTATAGATCCTGTAGTCTGAACAGCACAAATTAAACATTTCTTGCCAGGTAGATTGGTTCTGGTCATCAACAATTTAAGTGAGGCTTATTTGGTTGTATGTTGAAACATAATGGAAGGTTGAATTGATTTACCATAAGAAATTTGGATTAACTCAAATTTAGCCAAAGTCCTGCCTTATTAGGAAAACTCAAGCCATTGTGGGAAGGATCATTTCTACAACTTCCTTCCCATTCATCTGTCTCCGGTTACACCAATTTGTAATCCAAGCACCTTGTTTGATGTTAGGCCAAGTGCCTGGCCCCATCTCCACACTTTTTCCCCCCCAGATATATCAAACTAACTTTAAACACGTGTTGCGGTAATGAACAGTGAACTTGTTGAATACAAAGTTGCAAACTGATGTTATACTGAATGCAGTTTGCTTATTATCAAACTTAGTTTACTTTGGTGGGATCAGAATTAGATACTTACAATCAAATGTGCACTAGAGACAACTGATTAGAATTATCCTGTACCAAACTTTCAAAAAAAGAAACTGCAGCTTTAACCATACTTGTCTTTGTAAATGAACAAGATTAGATCAACAAACCCTGTGGACTATTACAATGTGACCTGTTCCTATAGTAAATAATTTAAAATCGAAAATGGGCATTACAATACTCAATGTAGGCAAACATTCAACTTAATATCATTTCCATTACTTAAGTGTCCATAATGCTCATTAAAGCCACTAGCAAGCTGGACTATTTGCCACCTCAGAATGTGAACTGTTTCAAATCCAGCAAATACCAACCAAATTTCATGTTCAAGGACAAATATCGCATTCAGAGTTTACATTTCATAATTTCAGACAGGAACAACAATTGGGTTAAAGTGGCACTGAAATGGGAAAAAGTCAGTCTACAGGAATCTTTTCTTAAAGATTTTAATCAGATCTCTCTGAATTAAAACATAACAGTAAAAGTCTTCAAAATAATCTACAAAGGGAGATTCAGAACACGACAAAACACCACATAATTCTGATACATAGACGACAGCACTAAGTCATTTAAGACAATTACACAGCCCTGCACGGTGCCTGCTTGTCAACTGGGAAGTCTATTCTGATGCAAAAGTTTATTTATTAATGAAAGGAAGTCTCAACATCCTATTTAAAACATACTTATTCTGTTTTGCACCCTTCCACTGCACTCAGATGGCAAAAAGGCAGTTCTCAAAGACTCTCCCCAAATATCACTTTAAACTCTTAAAAGTTGCTTCAACATGCCCACAAACAGTTAAAGTATCCATTTTTCAGGTGAAACATCAGTCTATTCAGAGAAAAGTGCACAATTGGAAAATCTAGGGAGACTATTCTGACAATTTATGCAAAAAGATTTATTTTGTTTGCGCTTTAACCCCTTTACTATGCAGAAACAAACATTTAGTAGAAAGGACTACATTTCAGAAGTAATGAGGCAGAAAAATCTAGAAATAAAATGTTCAACACTGATTCTTCTTTATGCTCAGTTCAATTAATGTTCAATTCAATTACCTCATTGACTATATTCAGTAACTGAAAATGTGTTGCTGGAAAAGCACAGGTCAGGCAGCATCCAAGGATCAGGAAAATCACGTTTCTGGCACGAGCCCTTCTTCAGGAATCATGCCCGAAACGTCAATTCTCCTGCTCCTTGGATGCTGCCTGACCTGCTGCGCTTTTCCAACGACACATTTTCAGCTCTGATCTCCAGCATCTGCAGTCCTCACTTTCTCCTATATTCAGTAACTGCAAATTTAAAATTTACATAAATATAGAGAATTTTTAAGTGTTACTTCAACTAAAATAATCTTAAATATGTTGGCACATTAAACAGTAAGATACCTGCATGCAGTGAATAGCAAGACCTGGACCTGTGTACAGCTTTTTATGACATATGTGACATTTGAAATGTTTTGCTTTCTGGTGCTGGATAAGGATCTTCTCATCATCAAAGTCTCTGTTACAGTACCTGGATATCTGTGGTCAAGGAAATGAAAACAACAAAAAAATAGAATACGAACACACACTATGCAGACAAAAATAGTCACTCCAATCCAAATGAAGTTACCATGCAACCAATACACTTCAGATTGGCAGCCCATCTAAACGGCCGCATCTTTACTTAGAAATCTCCCATCTTATCTTTGTTTTCAAAACGACAATATGTAGTTCAAAAGAACAACAGTTTTAGGGGAAAGCGTTAGAAGGTACTCTTAACATGTCAATGCATGAAGATTTGCTATTCCACACACGAATCGCTAGCCTAGCTTTTGTTTTAAAACAGGCAGTTCTTTCGGCCGTGGCCATCGAGGATAAAGTCAACACTGAGCGATCCTGAACTGAGCAAGGAGGAAAAACAAACCATGACGCCATTTTACAGAGTGAAAACATAGACGGCTTCTTCCCACAGTCACATAAATTGCACATGGTCACCTCTTCCTCTCCCCCGCCCCAAACACACAAGTCGCTAACGTTGCTGGTTATAACCACAGTCCTACTTCATTATTGTCTAGTTTCCCCGGGAATCAGGGTCGAGATGCCGCCTCATTAGGCCCCCAGTCCGCACCCCCCCCAAATCAGGCCCGGTCGCCTTCCTCGTCTTTGTGTCCCCCTGCGGCCTGCCGCTGTCTAATGGCGGCCGCAAAAGAGCGAGGCACGACAGCACTAAGGATACCAGCACCACGGCTTCATCTGCTTCTTCTTCTTTCGGCCCATCCTGTTGGGCTACCTGTGAGGGCGAAAGAAAGAAAACGAGAAACGACTCCGCGATTTAAAAACAACACGCACGCCTTTCGCTCGCTCTGCTACCGCCGCCGCCGCCGCAGCAACAGCCAAACAAAATGGCGCCCGCCCTCAACCACCCCACCTCCCAACATCCGCTCCTCTGATTGGACACTGGTCCAGCGGCCGTTACTAAGGCAGCAGAGTTAAAACTAGGTGTACCGAGATTTCCCCAACACAGACTGAAATTCATCAAATATTCCAAGTTAAAAATCACACACCAGGTTATAGTCCAACAGGTTTAATTGGAAGCACTAGCTTTCGAAGCGACGCTCCTTCATCAGGTGATAGTGGAGGGTTCCCTCCACTATCACCTGATGAAGGAGCAGTGCTCTGAAAGCTAGTGCTTCCAATTAAACCTGTTGGACTATAACCCGGTGTTGTGTGATTTTTAACTTTGTACACCCCAGTCCAACACCGGCATCTCCAAATCAAATATTCCATATTGGCAAGGGAAGGGACACAGACTGAAAATTACTCAAATATTCCACATTGGCAAGGGATGGGATACAGACTGAAAATTACTTAAATATTCTACCTTGGCAAGGGGAGAGATACAGATTGAAAATTACTCAAATATTCCATGTTGGCAAGGGGTGGGATACAGACTGAAAATTACTCAAATTTTCCACATTGGCAAGGGGAGGGATACAGACTGAAAATTACTCAAATATTCCACATTGGCAAGGGGACGGATACAGACTGAAAATTACTCAAATATTCCATGTTGGCAAGGGGAGAGATACAGACTGAAAATTACTCAAATTTTCCACATTGGCAAGGGGAGGGATACAGACTGAAAATTACTCAAATATTCCACATTGGCAAGGGGACGGATACAGACTGAAAATTACTCAAATATCCTACATTGGCAAGGGAAGGAATGCGTTCTGGAAATTACTCAAATTCACTGCAATGGGGCTGGTTTCCCTGGAGCTGAGGGGTGACGTTATAGAGGTTTATAAAACCTAGAGGGGCATTGATAGCATAAATAGACAATAGACAAAGATTTTTTTCTCAGGGTAGGGCAGTCAAAATTAGAGGGCATAGGTTTAAGATGAGAGAGGAAAGATTTAAAAGGGACCTAAGGGCAACTTTCTTCATGCAGAGAGTGGTGCATGTATGAAATGAGCTGTCAGAGGAAATGGTGGAGGTTGGTACAATTACAACATTTAAAAGGTTAAAAATCACACAACACCAGGTTATAGTCCAACAGGTTTAATTGGAAGCACTAGCTTTCGGAGTGCTGTTCCTTCATCAGGTGGCTGTGGAGTACACGATTTAAGACAGAATTTATAGCAAAAGTTTACAGTATGATGTAACTGAAATCATGCACGGAAAAATACCTTGATTGTTTGTTAAGGCTCTCATCTGTTAGAATGATCATGTTAGTTTCACTTCTTTCATATTTAAATCACAAAACTATTTTATTAAAAAATTACATTCTCAAGCGAACTTTAACAATTGGTGTCAGCCCAGATAATGTATTGGGTATTAGCACCTCTGTGTGCTGCTGTCTGTGCCATAATGTTCAGAATCTTACGTGGATTCATGCAGTTTTTGAGCAAAGTACAATGTAACTTTGCAAGTACAAATTCACCCTACAAACATATATGTATATGTGTGCATGTGGGTGGGTGTGTGTGTGGGGGGGGGGGGGGGGGGGGGGGGTTGCGAGTGTCTGTGAGAGTGCGTGTGTGTGTCTGTCTCTGGAAGTATGTGTGCGCATGCGCTCACACATGCACCCTCTCACAAACTTAGACCCCTTTACACTCACACACACATACAGTTTCTCTCACAGACACTCACAACATTATCCTCCTAACCCCCACCACACACCACACACCCACATGCACACATACACATATAAGTTTGTGGGGTGAATTTGTACTTGCAAAGTTACATTGTACTTTGCTCAAAAACTGCATGAATCCATGTAACATTGTGTTAATTCATTTTTTAGATTAGAATCAGTCTAAACATTATGGCACAGACAGCAGCACACAGGTGCTAATACCCAATACATGATCTGGGCTGACACCAATTGTTAAAGTTCGCTTGAGAATGTAACTTCTTAATTAAAAAGTTTTGCAATTTACATATGAAAGAAATGAAACTAACCTGGTCATTCTAACAGATGAGAGACTTAACAAACAATCAAGGTATTTTTCAATGTATAATTTCAGTCACATCACACTGTAAACTTTTGCTATAAATTCTGTGTCTTACAATCATGTACTCCATAACTACCTGATGAAGGAGCAGCACTCTGAAAGCTAGTGCTTCCAATTAAACCTGTTGGACTATAACCTGGTGTTGTGTAATTTTTAACTTTGTACACCCTAGTCCAACACCAGCATCTCCAAATCATAACATTTAAAAGGCATCTGGATGGGTATATGAATTGGAAGGGTGTAGAGGGATAAGAGTCAAATGCTGCCAAATGGTACTAGGTTAGGTTCGGCTATCTGGTCAGCATGGATGTGTTGAACTGAAGGATCTGTTTCCATGCTGTACATCACTATGACTCTATGACTCTAAGCATGTGGAGTGTTAAACAAGAAGTAAGCGGACACCCCATATCATTTAAACTTGATACAGGTGTTTCACTAGGATCAGAACAACTTCAGTGGGTTAAACAAATTAAACTAAAACCATTTTCCATGACATTGCAAGGTCCTGGAAGAACATTGTTAAAAGTAAATGATCAACCAATTCATGACAAATGAGGTATGAGGGAAGAGAAATCTGTCCATGACATTCAGAATTGAGAATAATCTCTGCGAAGCAGAAGGAGAAGACTAAACTGAGACTAACGTGTGAGACTACGTAGATTATAGATGTGGACCAAGCAAATGAATTCTCAAATTGTGGAACTGATGATAAAGTATTACATTACTCTTTTGGGATGATGCCACACCAATCTGCCTGCACATGCTGAGAAAAGTATTTCACTCACTTTTGGATAAACTTGAAGAAGAAATAGAACAGATGCTACAATAAGGAATGTTTCATCAGTTACTATGCCAACAAAGTGGTGTTCAAGTATAGTCACAAAACCAAAACCAAATGTTTGCATAAGAATCAGTATGGATTTAACTCAGTTAAACAATGCAGTAGAATGGTGCAACTCTTTCACGCAGAGGGCGATACGTGTATGGAATGAACCTCCAGAGGAAGTGGTGGAGGCTAGTACAATTGCAACATTTAAGCAGCATTTGGATGGGTATATGAATAGGAAAGTGTTGGAAGGATATAGGCCGGGTGCTGGCAGGTGGGACTAGATTGGGTTGGGATATCTGTTCGGCATGGATGGGTTGGACCAAAGGGTCTGTTTCCATGCTGTACATCTCTATGACTCTATAACTACCAATGGCTTTAGTGGATGGAAGTGTAGCAAAACTAGCTAAGAGAACCCTGGATGCTAAAAGAGGATTTTGCCAATTATCTCTAGATGAAGACCCCAAAAGGTTAACTTCATTTACTGCACCTTTCCAGCATTATTTCTTTACAGATTGCCTTTTGTAATCGCCAGAAGTTTTTCAAAGAACAATGTTCAACCCATTGGAAGGCACCAATGATGTAATATGTCACATGGATAACATGCTTGTACTGCAATCTACTAAAAAGCAAATTTACAGAAGAGTTAGCATAATGATGAAAGTCCTCAGAATGCAAAACTAACTTTGAATTAGAGGTGCAAGTTTGCAAAACCTAGGATAAAATTTCTTGGTTACATTATCCAAACTGGGTAGCCCAATGACACGGTGGTGAGCACTGCTACCTCACAGCACCAGTGACTGGGGTTTGATTCTAGCCTTGGGTGTAGAGCTTGCACACTCCACCTATATCTGCTTGAGTTTGTCACATAAGATGTGCAGGTTAAGGAGAACTGGTCATACTAAACAGTCCATAGTGTACATGGATGTCCAGACTGGGTGGTAAATGTGGGGCTGCAGGATTGGGGGCTGAGTCTGGATGGGATACTCTAAGGAGGGGGCCACATGGCATTTTTCCGCACAATAGGGATTGTATGATTCTGTTGGAATCACAAGTGATCAACTTAAAAAAAGTGTGAGAATTCCTTGTCATGACAGCCTAAGGTATATGCTGCTTGATGTGACTAGGATAGGATCAGGGCCAATCAAGGACAGCAATGGGAAGTTGTGCATGGTGTCCTGAAGAGACAGGAGAGGCACTAAATGAACATTTTTTATCAGTATTCAGACAGGAAAAAGACAATGTTGTCAAAGAGAATACTGAAATACAGGCTATTAGACTAGACAGGATTGAGGTCATAGGGAGGATGTGTTAGCAATTCTGGAAGTATGAAAATAGATAAGTCCCCTGAGCCAGATGGGATTTATCTGAGGATTCTCTGGGAAGCTATGGAGGAGATTGCAGAGCCTTTGGCTTTGATCTTTATATTGTCGTTGTCTACAGGAATAGAGCCAGAAGACTGGAGGATAGCAAATGTTGTTCCATTGTTCAGGAAGGGGAGTAGAGAAAACTCTGGTAATTATAGACCAATGAGCCTTACTTCAGTTATGGGTAACCTGTTGAAAGGATTATAAGAGATAGGATTTATTATAATCTCGAAAGGAAAAATTTGATTAGGGATAGTCAACATGGTTTTGTGAAAACCTTACTGAATTCTTTGAGAAGGTGACAAGACAGGTGGATGAGGGTAAAAGTGGTTGATGTGGTGTATGTGGATTTCAGTAAAGCATTTGATAAGGTTCCCCATGGTAGGCTATTGTATAAAATACAGAGCATAGGATTGAAGGTGATTTAGCAGTTTGGATCAGAAATTGGCTAGATGTAGGAAGATAGAGGATGGTGGTTGATGGGAAATGTTGATACTGGAGTTCAGTTACTAGTGGTGTGTTGCAAGGATCTGTTTTGGGGCCACTGCTGTTTGTCATTTTTATAAATGACCTGAATGAGAAATCAGAAGGATGGGTTAGTAAATTTGCAGATGACACTAAGGTTGGTGGAGTTGTAGGCAGTGCCATGTTGCAAGTTACAGAGGACATAGATAAGCTGCAGAGCTGGGCTGAGAGTTGCAAATGGAGTTTTAATGCAGAAAAATGTGAGGTGATTCACTTTGCAAGGAGTAACAGGAATACAGAGTGCTGAGTGAATGTTATGATTCTTGGTAGTGTGGATGAGTAGATCTCAGTATCCCTGTGCATAGTTCCCTCAAAGTTGCCACCCAGGTTGATAGGGTTGTTAAGAAGGCATATGGTGTGTTAGCATTTAGTGGTAAAGGGATTGACTTTCGGAGCCATGAGGTCATGTTTCAGCTGTACAAAACTCTGGTGCAGCTGCACTTGGAGTATTGCGCATAGTTCTGGTCGCTGCATTATAGGAAGGATGTGGAAGAATTGGAAGTTTGCAGAGAAAATTTACTAGGATATTGCCTGGTATGGAGGGAAGGTCTTACGAGGAAAGGCTGAGGGACTTGAGGCCATATTTATTAGAGAGAAGAAGATTAACAGGTGTCTTAATAGAGGCATACAAGATAATCAGAGGATTAGACAGGGTGAACAGTGAGAGCTTTTTTCCTCAGATGGTAATGGCTAGGACAAGGGGACATAGCTTTAAATTGAGGGGAGATATTTATAGGACAGATGCAGAGATAGGTGCTTATACAGAGAGTAGTAAGGGCATGGAGTGCCCTGTCTGCAACAGTAATGGACCTGCCAACATTAAGGGCATTTAAATGGTCATTGGATAAATATAGAGTCATAGAGATGTACAGCATGGAAACAGACCTTTCAGTACAACTCATCCATGCCAACCAGATAACCCAACCCAATCTAGTCCACCTGCCCAGCACCCGGCCCATATCCCTCCAAACCCTTCCTATTCATATACCCATCCAAATGCCTCTTAAATGTTGAAATTGTACCAGCCTTCACCACTTCCTCTGGCAGTTCATTCCATAAACATACCACCCTCTGTGCCAAAAAGTTGCCTTGTAGGTCTCTTTATATCTTTCCCTTCACACCCTAAACCCCTCACACCCTCTAGTTCTGGACTCCCCGACCCCATGGAAAAGACTTTACCTATTTACCATATCCACGCCCCCTCATAATTTTGTATACCTCTAAAGGTCACCCCTCAGTCTCCGACACTCCAGGGAAACAGCACTAGCCTGTTCAGCCCTCTACTTATAAATCACGTTCTCCAACCCTGGCAACATTCTTGCAAAATCTTTTTTGAACCATTTCAAGTTTCACAACATCTTTCCGATAGGAAGGAGACCAGAATTACACACAATATTCTAACAGTGGCCTAACCAATGTCCCTGTACAGCTGCAATGTGACCTCCCATCTCCTGTACTCAATACTCTGACCAATCCACTTTCAAGGAGGTATGAACCTGCCCTCCAAGGTCTCTTTGTTCAGCAACACTCCCTGGGACCTTAACATTAAGTGTATAAGTTCTGCTAAGATTTGCTTTCCCAAAATGCAGCACCTCGCATTTATCTGAATTAAACTCCATCTGCTACTTCTCAGCCTTTTGGCCCATCTAGTCAAGATCCTGTTGTAATCTGAGGTAACCCTCTTCGCTGTCCACTACACCTTCAATTTTGGTGTCATCTGCAAACTTACTAACTGTACCTCTTATGCTCGCATCCAAGTCATTTATGTAAATGAGAAAAAGTAGAGGACCCAGCACCGATCCTTGTGGCACTCCACTGGTCACAGGCCTCCAGTCTGAAAAACAACCCTCCGCCACCACCCTCTGTCTTCTACCTTTGAGCCAGTTCTGTATCCAAATGGCTAGTTCTCCCTGTAGTCTGTGAGATCTAACCTTGCTAATCTGTCTCCCATGGGGAACCTTCTCGAACACCTTACTGAAGTCTATATAGATCACGTCTATTGCTCTGCCCTCATCAATCCTCTTTGTTACTTCTTCAAAAAAACTCAATCAAGTTTGTGAGACATGATTTCCATGCACTATCCCTAATCAGTCCTTGCCTTTCCAAATACATGTACACCCTGTCCCTCAGGATTCCCTCCAACAACTTGCCCACCACCGATGTCAGGCTCACTCGTCTATAGTTCCCTGGCTTGTCCTTACCACCCTTCTTAAACAGTGGCACCACGTTAGCCAACCTCCAGTCTTCCAGCATCTCACCTGTGACTATCGATGATACAAATATCTCAGCAAGAGGCCCAGCAGTCACTTCTCTAGCTTCCGACAGAGTTCTAGGGTACACCTGATCAGGCCCTTTATTCACATTTACCCATTTCAAGACATCCAGCACTTCCTCCTCTGTAATATGGACAATTTGGAAGATGTCACCCTCTATTTCCGTACAGTCTATATCTTCCATATCCTTTTCCACAGTAAATACTGATGCAAAATACTCATTTAGTATCTTCCCCATTTTCTGTGGCTGCATACAAAGGCCGCCTTGCTGAGGACTGCAGATGCTGGAGATTAGAGTTGAGAGTGTGGTGCTGGAAAAGCACAGCAGGTCAGGCAGCATCCGAGGAGCAGGAGAATCGACTATTTCGGGCAAAAGACTTCAATCCTGATGAAAGGCTGTTGCCCAAAATGTCGATTCTCCTGATCCTTGGATGCTGCCACTTTTCCCATTTTGGTCCACTATTGAAAATACAGAATAATAAAAACATATGGCCTTTATAGTGGGTATCCCAAAGTTTGACCAGTGAAAGTGTGCTTGTGCTCGAGAGTAGTGGAGATCCTTTCAGCCGATGTGATTCCATGATTGCAAACATTTGCTATTCATCCATTCTCTGGTTCATTCTCACAGCAATGCCTTGACCAAACAGAGTCAACCTATCTGTTTAAAATTTAAACAAAGCTTAGCAGTTTACTATCAGCCATCCTTAACTGTTGCATTCTCCATGGCAACGTGTCTACATATCAGAATCCAACTGTCAAACAATCAATCCTCTCCTCTCATTCCGTACGAATGTTCGCTTCCCTTTATTTTTCGCAAATTATTCTGATGAGTGCAAGACAAAAACTTTCAATAAAATTAGACTTTTTTTCAGCAATAATAAATGATTTTCTGAAGAAAAATGAAGGTTTGTATTTTGAGTTAACAATCCTTACCATTACAGAGTATGTCATCGCCACTGGAGTTACTAACACAAAGAACAAAAAGAACGATGAGGGCAGAAAGGTTGTTTACATGGACTTTAATAAAGCCTTTGACAACGTTCTGCATGGTAGACTAATTCGGAAAGTTAGATCACATGTGATTCAGGGTGGGCTTGCTAATTGTATACAAAATTGGCTTAACGATATAAATTAGAGGACGATGGTAGCGGGTTGGTCTGTGGACTGGAGGCCTTTTGAATGGTAGCAGTCTAGTTCTATTAAGTCGACCCATAACATAATTAAAGAGGGAATTCCAGGAGTTTGACCCAGCAGCATTGAAGAAACAGCAACATTTTTCCAAATTAGGATAGTGAGTTGCTTGGAGGGGAATTTGCATGTGATGGTGTTCCTGTGTATCTGATGCTTTTGTCCTACTAGATGGAAGCGGTCAATGATTTGGAAGCTGCTGTCTAAGGAACATTGGTGAATTTCCGCAGTGCATTCTTTGATTATTTGGCTGACCATGGATTCTCATGCAACTCCACTTTAAAAGCTGAAATGGTTCGGAAGCTGCCTTAATAATTCAATTAAGAATTGTGCAGTGTACAAAATGTGATGATCTTGAAAGAAATGTTCCAGTTTGATTCTTAAGTTGTAGTAAGATAACTTCACCTTGGGTTGTATTAATGGTCTAAGTGCCCATAGGCAAGGTTCAACCAGTAATCATGTAAATGTGTGGACATCCGGTTAGATAAGGATGGGATTTAACTGCAACACACCCAGGACCCATTCCCCTACCCTATTACTCTGTTTCACCCCAGACTAATGCACCTAACCTACACATCCCTGAACACTATGGGCAATTTAGCATGACTTATTCACCCAACCTGCACATACAGTCATAGAGATGTACAGGATGGAAATAGATCCTTTGATTTGTCTTGTCTATGCCGATCAGCTATCCTAAATTAATCTAGTCCCACCAGCCAGCACTTGGCTCTTACCCCTTTTAAACCCTTCCTATTCAAATACTGTGAGAAACAAAGCTCACTCACTTCAATAATTTCAGTCCGAGACAAGATCTGAATCAGTAGTGTTATTTATTTTACACTTGCAAGTGGCAGAGGAGACACACACCAATTTCAATTCATACACAACATTTATATAATTTAGTTTCTTTTGTTTTACGTTGCTCCTCCCCTGTTTACATCTTCCACTTCCCTAAGACCGGCACCCATTACTCCTGTTTATCTCTTGCCTTATCCGGCCTTGTCTGTGACAAAATGCTTATTTCTGGCCTCACAAGGCCGTTTGACCTCATCCCGCTATAGGTCATTATTGGGCATATTCTTTTTTCATCATTATCTACCCCCTCCATCTGTGCCTTTCCCGAGGCTGTTCTGATCCCTATGACCCTTTTAATTGGGGTTTGTTCCTCTGTCTCTGTAAAAGTGGGAAACAGATGTTTATACCTACTACTTGTGCAGGCGTATCTAGCTTAACTTCATCCCCTCACAGCATCTTATCTACTTGCCCGTAATGTCTACCATTGTTTTGCAGTCACACTTCATTCTGACATACAATTTTAGCTAATACAAAAACAATTATATATTTCCTCCACATCGTTTCCATTCTTGTTGACTCAGCTCTTGGCTAAAACAATTACACACTGGTGTGAGTTCATTTTACTTTGTAAAATGGAATTGCAGAAGTAACATTAATTTACCTATATCCCACAATACCCATTCAGATGCCTTTTAAATGTTGTAATTGTACCAACCTCCACCACTTCCTCTGGCAGCTCATTCCAGACATGTACCATCCTTTGCGTGAAAAGTTGTCCATTTTAGATTTTTCCCCTCTCACTCTAAACCTACACTCTCTAGTTCTGGACTCACCCCACCCCAGGGAAATAGCCTTGACTATTTATCCTATCCATGATTTTAGAATCATCGTTGGATTGTGGGAGGAAACCAAAGCACCTCAAGGAAACCACAGGGAGAATATGTAAACTCCACATAGATATTCACCCAAGACTGGGATTGAACCCTGGTGCTGTAGTGCAGCAATGCTAACCACATGTTGAACATCATCCTCCAGACCCTGAACTTGAAACAGCTGAAGAAAATGTGAAGCAAGAGCATTTGTGAACAGCCAGTTCAGCAGCAGCCAGATAGAGCAAGCTGATGAATAATGATGTAGAAATTGCTGGAGAAACTCAGCAGTCCGGCATCATCTGTGGAGAGAAGAAACAGAGTTAATATGATGATCTTGTATGACTCTTTTTCAGGGTCACTGGATTCGAAACTTTTTCCTGCTGGGTTTTTCCAACAATTTGTGTTGTTTCAGACCTGCAACATCTACAGTTCTTTCTTTTAGTGGACTAAAATATGGTATTCTGATTCCAAGTCAGAGGTTAAACTGAGGCAAGCTGATGTCTAAGTGATCGTTCAGTTTATCCATTGATCTTGGAGCATGAGGTTAGTGAAATTTATTTCAGTGCAATGGGTGCAGGCCTCAGCTTAGCCTTTAGTAGGAACGTTTGTACCGGGACAGGGGCGGCAGCCGGAATGTTATTGAAGGGCGGAAGGACTGGTGCTCCATCGAACGGCTTCCTCCATCTGCCTCTGGGTCGGGACGGTGTTAGCGATGATTAGTCAGACCTCCTTCCAGGACTCCATGGACGGGGACCTGGAGCTGGAGGAGGAGCAGCCGCTGCCGCCCAGGAGCAGCAGCAGACGGACACTTACTACAGTTTGTACCGGAGGCACAGGTCAGGCCCAGCTGGGGAGGCTGCTCCTGCATGACACGGCCTCTCGGAGCAAGGAGCAGGTCGGCGCACCCCCCCCCCCCCCCCGTCTCTCTTCCCCCCCCCCCGTCTCTCTTCCCCCCCCCCGTCTCTCTTCCCCCCCCCCGTCTCTCTTCCCCCCCCCCGTCTCTCTTCCCCCCCCCCGTCTCTCTTCCCCCCCCCCGTCTCTCTTCCCCCCCCCCCGTCTCTCTTCCCCCCCCCCGTCTCTCTTCCCCCCCCCCGTCTCTCTTCCCCCCCCCCGTCTCTCTTCCCCCCCCCCCCGTCTCTCGTTTCCCCCCCCCGTCTCTCGTTCCCCCCCCCTGTCTCTCTTTCCCCCCCCGTCTCTCTTTCCCCCCCCCGTCTCTCTTTCCCCCCCCCGTCTCTCTTTCCCCCCCCCGTCTCTCTTTCCCCCCCCCGTCTCTCTTTCCCCCCCCCGTCTCTCTTTCCCCCCCCCGTCTCTCTTTCCCCCCCCCGTTCTCCCCCGCGCCCCCCATCTCCCTCCCCCCCCTTTCCCCCTCCCTCCCTCCCTCCCTCCCCCCCCCTTTCCCCCTCCCTCCCTCCCCCCCCTTTCCCCCTCCCTCCCCCCCCCCCCCTTTCCCCCTCCCTTCCCCCCCCCCTTCCCCCCCCCCTTCCCCCCCCCCCCTTTCCCCCTCCCTCCCCCCCCCCCCCCCCCCCTTCCCCCCCCTCCCCCCCCTCCCCCCCCCTCCCCCCCCTCCCCCCCCTCCCCCCCCTCCCCCTTCCCCCTTCCCCCCCCCCCCCTTTCCCCCTCCCTCCCTCCCCCCCCCTTCCCCCTCCCTCCCTCCCCCCCCCTTTCCCCCTCCCTCCCCCCCCCCCCTTTCCCCCCCTCCCCCCCCTTTCCCCCCTCCCCCTCCCACCCCCCCCCTTTCCCCCCTCCCTCCCTCCCTCCCCCCCCCTTTCCCCCTCCCTCCCTCCCTCCCCCCCCCCTTTCCCCCTCCCTCCCTCCCTCCCCCCCCCTTTCCCCCTCCCTCCCTCCCTCCCCCCCCCTTTCCCCCTCCCTCCCTCCCTCCCCTTTCCCCCTCCCTCCCCTTTCCCCCTCCCTCCCTCCCTCCCTCCCCTTTCCCCCTCCCTCCCCTTTCCCCCCTCCCCTTTCCCCCTCCCTCCCCTTTCCCCCCTCCCTCCCCTTTCCCCCTCCCTCCCTCCCTCCCCTTTCCCCCTCCCCTTTCCCCTCCCTCCCTCCCTCCCCTTTCCCCCTCCCTCCCTCCCTCCCCTTTCCCCCTCCCTCCCTCCCTCCCTCCCCTTTCCCCCTCCCTCCCTCCCTCCCTCCCCTTTCCCCCTCCCTCCCTCCCTCCCCTTTCCCCCTCCCTCCCTCCCTCCCCTTTCCCCCTCCCTCCCTCCCTCCCCTTTCCCCCTCCCTCCCTCCCTCCCCTTTCCCCTCCCTCCCTCCCTCCCCTTTCCCCCTCCCTCCCCTTTCCCCCTCCCTCCCCTTTCCCCCTCCCTCCCTCCCTCCCCTTTCCCCCTCCCTCCCTCCCTTTCCCCCTCCCTCCCTCCCTCCCTTTCCCCCTCCCTCCCTCCCTCCCCTTTCCCCCCTCCCTCCCTCCCTCCCCTTTCCCCTCCCTCCCTCCCTCCCCTTCCCCCTCCCTCCCTCCCTCCCCTTTCCCCCTCCCTCCCTCCTCCCCCCTTCCCCCTCCTCCCTCCCCCTTTCCCCCTCCCTCCCTCCCCTTTCCCCCTCCTCCCTCCCCTTCCCCCCTCCCTCCCCTTTCCCCCTCCCTCCCTCCCTCCCCTTTCCCCCTCCCTCCCTCCCTCCCCTTCCCCCTCCTCCCTCCCTCCCCTTTCCCCCTCCCTCCCTCCCTCCCCTTTCCCCCTCCCTCCTCCCTCCCCTTTCCCCCCTCCCTCCCTCCCTCCCCTTTCCCCCTCCCTCCCTCCTCCCCTTTCCCCTCCCTCCCTCCCTCCCTCCCCTTTCCCCCTCCCTCCCTCCTCCCCTTTCCCCCTCCCTCCCTCCCTCCCCTTTCCCCCTCCCTCCCTCCCTCCCCTTTCCCCCTCCCTCCCCTTTCCCCCTCCTCCCTCCCTCCCCTTTCCCCCTCCCTCCCTCCCTCCCCTTTCCCCTTTCCCCCTCCCTCCCTCCCTCCCCTTTCCCCCTCCCTCCCTCCCTCCCCTTTCCCCCTCCCTCCCTCCCTCCCCTTTCCCCCTCCCTCCCTCCCTCCCCTTTCCCCTTTCCCCCTCCCTCCCTCCTCCCCTTTCCCCCTCCCTCCCTCCCTCCCCTTTCCCCCTCCCTCCCTCCCTCCCTCCCCTTTCCCCCTCCCTCCCCTTTCCCCCCTCCCTCCCTCCCTCCCCTTTCCCCCTCCCTCCCTCCCTCCCCTTTCCCCCTCCCTCCCCTTTCCCCCTCCCTCCCCTTTCCCCCTCCCTCCCCTTTCCCCCTCCCTCCCCTTTCCCCCTCCCTCCCTCCCTCCCCTTTCCCCTCCCTCCCTCCCTCCCCTTTCCCCCTCCCTCCCCTTTCCCCCTCCCTCCCTCCCTCCCCCTTTCCCCCTCCCTCCCTCCCTCCCTCCCTCCCCTTTCCCCCTCCCTCCCTCCCTCCCCCTTTCCCCCTCCCTCCCTCCCTCCCCTTTCCCCCCTCCCTCCCTCCCTCCCCTTTCCCCCTCCCTCCCTCCCTCCCCTTTCCCCCCTCCCTCCCTCCCTCCCTCCCCTTTCCCCCTCCCTCCCTCCCTCCCCTTTCCCCCTCCCTCCCTCCCTCCCCTTTCCCCCTCCCTCCCTCCCTCCCACTTTCCCACTCCCTCCCTCCCTCCTCCCTCCCCTTTCCCCTCCCTCCCTCCCTCCCCCCCTCCCCCCCTCCCCCCCTCCCTCCCTCCCCCCTCCCCCCCCTCTCCCCCCTCCCCTCCCTCCCCCCCTCCCTCCCCCCCTCCCCCCCTCCCCCCCTCCCTCCCTCCCTCCCCCCCCTCCCTCCCCCCCTCCCCCCCTCCCCCCCTCCCTCCCTCCCCCCCTCCCCCCCTCCCCCCCTCCCTCCCCCCCTCCCCCCCTCCCCCCTCCCTCCCCCCCCTCCTCCCCCTCCCTCCCCTCCCCCCCCCCTCCCCCCCTCCCTCCCCCCCCCTCCCTCCCCCCCCTCCCTCCCCCC